>NC_054492.1:20441485-20753690 GCF_017639515.1 Carcharodon carcharias | reverse complement strand
GGCTCTGTTTGGCTCCGTTTCACTCTGCTTGGCTCTGTTTTGCTCTGTGTGGCTCTGTTTGGCTCTGTTTCGCTTTGTTCTGCTCTGCTTGGATCTGGACTGCTCTGTTTTGCTCTGTTTTGCTCTCTTTGGCTCTGTTTGACTCTCTTTGGCTCTGTTTGGCTCTGTTTGGCTCCGTTTGGATCTGTTTGGCTCTGTTTTGCTCTGCTTGGCTCTGGTTGGTTCCGTTGTGCTTTGGCTCTGTACAACACAGATTGACTGTGCCATGTTCTATTTGGCACTCATTGGCTCTGTTTGGCTCTGTTTGTCTCTATGTGGCTCTGTTTGGCTCTCTTTTACTCTGTTTGGCTCCATTGTGCTTTGTTTGGCACTGTTCAGCGCAGGTTGGCTGTGCCATGTTCTGTTTGGTACCCATTGGCTCTGTTTTTCTCTGTTTGGCTTTGTTCTGCTCTGTTTGGATTTGCTTTCCTCTGTTTTGCTCTTTTTGGCTCTGTTTCTGCTCGGTTTTGCTCTGTTTAGCTCTGTGTTGCTCTGTTTGGCTCTGTTTGGCTCAATTTAGATCTGTTTGACTCTGTTTGGCTCCGTTTGGATCTGTTTGGCTCTGTTTTGCTCTGCTTGGCTCTGTTTGTCTCCGTTGTGCTTTGTTTGGCTCTGTTCAGCACAGGTTTTCTGTGCCATGTTCTGTTTGGCACTCATTGGCTCTGTTTGGCTCTGTTTGTCTCCATGTGGCTCTGTTCGGCTCTCTTTTACTCTGTTTGGCTCCGTTGTGCTTTGTTTGGCTCTGTACAACACAGATTGACTGTGCCATGTTCTATTTGGCACTCATTGGCTCTGTTTGGCTCTGTTTGTCTCCATGTGGCTCTGTTCGGCTCTCTTTTACTCTGTTTGGCTCCGTTGTGCTTTGTTTGGCACTGTTCAGCGCAGGTTGGCTGTGCCATGTTCTGTTTGGTACCCATTGGCTCTGTTTTTCTCTGTTTGGCTTTGTTCTGCTCTGTTTGGATTTGCTTTCCTCTGTTTTGCTCTGTTTGGCTCTGTTTTGCTCGGTTTTGCTCTGTTTAGCTCTGTGTTGCTCTGTTTGGCTCTGTTTGACTCAATTTGGATCTGTTTGACTCTGTTTGGCTCCGTTTGGATCTGTTTGGCTCTGTTTTGCTCTGCTTGGCTCTGTTTGTCTCCGTTGTGCTTTGTTTGGCTCTGTTCAGCACAGGTTGACTGTGCCATGTTCTGTTTGGCACTCATCGGCTCTGTTTGGCTCTTTTCTGCTCTGTTTGGCACTCATTGGCTCTGCTTGCCTGTTTTGCTGTGTTTTGCTCTGTTCTGCTCTGTTTGGCTCTGTTTGGCTCTCTTTGGTCTTGTTTTGCTCTAATTGGCTCTGGTTTGCTCTGTTTGGCTCTGCCTGGCTCTGGTTTGCTCTTTGTGGTTCTCTTTCGCTCTGTATTGCTCATTTTGGCTCAATTTGGCTCTGTTTGGATCTGTTCAGCTCTGTTTGGCTCTGTTTTGCTCAGTTTGGCTCTGTTTTGCTTTTTTGGCTCTTTTCTGCTCTGTTTCCCTCTGTTTGCCTCTGTTTTGCTCTGTTTGGCTCTTTTCTGCTCTGTTTGGCTCTGCTTGACTGTTTTGCTGTCTTTCACTCTGTTTGGCTCTGTTCGGCTCTGGTTTGCTATTTTTGGCTCTGTGTTGCTCTCTTTGGCTCTGCCAGGCTCTCTTTTGCTCTTTGTGGATCTGTTGCATTCTGTATTGCTCTCATTGGCTCTGTTTGGCTCTGGATCAGATCAGCTCTGTTTTTCTCTGTTTGGCTCAAGAGGACATTGTTTGGCTCTGTTCAGCGCAGTTTGGCTGTGCCATGCTCTGTTTGACAGTCATTGGCTCCGTTTGGCTCTGTTTGGCTCCATTTTGCTCTGTTTCTGTTTGGCTCCGTCTGGATCTCTTTGGCTATGTTTTGCTCTGGTCGGCTCTGTTTTGCTGTTTTTGGCTCTGTGTTGCTTTCTTTGGCTCTGCCAGGCTCTGTTTTGCTCTTTGTGGCTCTGTTGCACTCTGTATTGCTCTCATTGGCTCTGTTCGGCTCTGTTTGGATCAGTTCAGCTCTGTTTTTCTCTGTTTGGCTCAACAGGACATTGTTTGGCTCTGTTCAGCACAGTTGGGCTGTGCCATGCTCTGTTTGGCACTCATTGGCTCTGTTTGGCTCTGGTTGTCTCTGTTTTGCTCGGTTTGGCTCTTTTCTGCTCTGTTTGAATCTGCTTGACTCTGTTTGCTGTGTTTCACTCTGTTTGGCTCTGTTCGGCGCTGGTTTGCTATTTTTGCTCTGTGTTGCTTTCTTTGGCTCTGCCAGGCTCTGTTTTGCTCTTTGTGGCTCTGTTGCACTCTGAATTGCTCTCATTGGCTCCGTTTGGCTCTGTTTGGATCAGATCGGCTCTGTTTCTCTCTGTTTGGCTCAAGAGGACATTGTTTGGCTCTGTTCAGCACAGTTTGGCTGTGCCATGCTCTGTTTGGCAGTCATTGGCTCTGTTTGGCTCTGTTTGGCTCCATTTTGTTCTGTTTCTGTTTGGCTCCGTCTGGATCTCTTTGGCTATCTTTTGCTCTGTTCGGCTCTGTTTTGCTGTTTTTGGCTCTGTGTTGCTTTCTTTGGCTCTGCCAGGCTCGGTTTTGCTCTTTGTGGCTCTGTTACACTCTGTATTGCTCTCATTGGCTCTGTTTGGATCGGTTCAGCTCTGTTTTGCTCTGTTTGGCTCAAAAGGACTTTGTTTGGCTCTCTTCAGCACAGTTTGGCTGTGCCATGCTCTGTTTGGCACTCATTGGCTCCGTTTGGCTCTGTTTTGCTCCGTTTCGATCTGTTTGGCTCTGTTTTGCTCTGTGTGGCTCTGTTTGGCTCTGTCTGACTCTGTTTTGCTCTCTTTGGCTCTGTTTGGCTCCGTTTTGATCGGTTTGGCTCTGTTTTGCTCTGTTTGGCTCTGTTTGGCTCCATTGTACTTTGTTTGGCTCTGTTCAGCACAGGTTGACTGTGCCATGATCTCTTTGGCACTTATTGGCTCTGTTTGGCTCTGTTTGGCTCTGTTTGGATCTGTTTGGCTCTGTTTTGCTCTGCTTGGCTCTGTTTGTCTCCGTTGTGCTTTGTTTGGCTCTGTTCAGCACAGGTTGACTGTGCCATGTTCTGTTTGGCACTCATCGGCTCTGTTTGGCTCTTTTCTGCTCTGTTTGGCACTCATTGGCTCTGCTTGCCTGTTTTGCTGTGTTTTGCTCTGTTCTGCTCTGTTTGGCTCTGCCTGGCTCTGGTTTGCTCTTTGTGGTTCTCTTTCGCTCTGTATTGCTCGTTTTGGCTCAATTTGGCTCTGTTTGGATCTGTTCAGCTGTGTTTTGCTCTGTTTTGCTCTGTTTGGCTCTGTTTTGCTTTTTTGGCTCTTTTCTGCTCTGTTTCGCACTGTTTGCCTCTGTTATGCTGTGTTCTGCTCTGTTTTGCTCTGTTTAGCTCTGGTTTGCTCTGTTCGGTTCTGTTTTGCTCTGTTTGGCTCAGTTTCGCTCTCTTTGGCTCTGCCAGGCTCACATTTGCTCTTTGTGGCTCTGTTTCACACTGTATTGCTCTCTTTCGATCCTTTTGGCTCTGTTTGGATCAGTTCAACTCTGTTTTTCTCTGTGTGGCTCCAGTCGGCGTTGTTTGGCTCTGTACAGCACAGTTTCGCTGTGCCATGCTCTGTTTGGCAGTCATTGGCTCCGTTTGGCTCTGTTTGGCTCCATTTTGCTCTGTTTCTGTTTGGCTCCGTCTGGATCTCTTTGGCTATGTTTTGTTCTGTTCGGCTCTGTTTTGCTGTTTTTGGCTCTGTGTTGCTTTCTTTGGCTCTGCCAGGCTCTGTTTTGCTCTTTGTGGCTCTGTTGCACTCTGTATTGCTCTCATTGGCTCCATTTGGCTCTGTTTGGATCAGTTCAGCTCTGAATTTCTCTGTTTGGCCCAAGAGGACATTGTTTGGCTCTGTTCAGAATAGTTTGGCTGTGCCATGCTCTGTTTGGCACTCATTGGCTCCGTTTGGCTCTGTTTGGCTCCGTTTGGATTGGTTTGGCTCTGTTTTGCTCTGTTTGGCTCTGGTTGGTTCCGTTGTGCTTTGTTTGGCTCTGTACAACACAGATTGACTGTGCCATGTTCTATTTGGCACTCATTGGCTCTGTTTGGCTCTGTTTGTCTCCATGTGGCTCTGTTCGGCTCTCTTTTACTCTGTTTGGCTCCGTTGTGCTTTGTTTGGCTCTGTTCAGCACAGGTTGGCTGTGCCATATTCTCTTTGGCACCCATTGGCTCTGTTTTTCTCTGTTTGGCTCCGTTTCGCTTTGTTTGGCTCTGTTTTGCTCTGTGTGGCTCTGTTTGGCTCTGTTTTGCTTTGTTCTGCTCTGCTTGGATCTGGTCAGCTATGTTTTGCTCTGTTTTGCTCTCTTTGGCTCTGTTTGACTCTGTTTTGTTCTCTTGTGTCTCTGTTTGGCTCCGTTTGGATCTGTTTGGCTCTGTTTTGCTCTGTTTGGCTCTGGTTGGTTCCGTTGTGCTTTGGCTCTGTACAACACAGATTGACTGTGCCATGTTCTATTTGGCACTCATTGGCTCTGTTTGGCTCTGTTTGTCTCTATGTGGCTCTGTTTGGCTCTCTTTTACTCTGTTTGGCTCCATTGTGCTTTGTTTGGCACTGTTCAGCGCAGGTTGGCTGTGCCATGTTCTGTTTGGTACCCATTGGCTCTGTTTTTCTCTGTTTGGCTTTGTTCTGCTCTGTCTGGATTTGCTTTCCTCTGTTTTGCTCTTTTTGGCTCTGTTTTGCTCGGTTTTGCTCTGTTTAGCTCTGTGTTGCTCTGTTTGGCTCTGTTTGGCACAATTTGGATCTGTTTGACTCTGTTTGGCTCCGTTTGGATCTGTTTGGCTCTGTTTTGCTCTGCTTGGCTCTGTTTGTCTCCGTTGTGCTTTGTTTGGCTCTGTTCAGCACAGGTTGTCTGTGCCATGTTCTGTTTGGCACTCATTGGCTCTGTTTGGCTCTGTTTGTCTCCATGTGGCTCTGTTCGGCTCTCTTTTACTCTGTTTGGCTCCGTTGTGCTTTGTTTGGCTCTGTACAACACAGATTGACTGTGCCATGTTCTATTTGGCACTCATTGGCTCTGTTTGGCTCTGTTTGTCTCCATGTGGCTCTGTTCGGCTCTCTTTTACTCTGTTTGGCTCCGTTGTGCTTTGTTTGGCACTGTTCAGCGCAGGTTGGCTGTGCCATGTTCTGTTTGGTACCCATTGGCTCTGTTTTTCTCTGTTTGGCTTTGTTCTGCTGTTTGGATTTGCTTTCCTCTGTTTTGCTCTGTTTGGCTCTGTTTTGCTCGGTTTTGCTCTGTTTAGCTCTGTGTTGCTCTGTTTGGCTCTGTTTGACTCAATTTGGATCTGTTTGACTCTGTTTGGCTCCGTTTGGATCTGTTTGGCTCTGTTTTGCTCTGCTTGGCTCTGTTTGTCTCCGTTGTGCTTTGTTTGGCTCTGTTCAGCACAGGTTGACTGTGCCATGTTCTGTTTGGCACTCATCGGCTCTGTTTGGCTCTTTTCTGCTCTGTTTGGCACTCATTGGCTCTGCTTGCCTGTTTTGCTGTGTTTTGCTCTGTTCTGCTCTGTTTGGCTCTGTTTGGCTCTCTTTGGTCTTGTTTTGCTCTAATTGGCTCTGGTTTGCTCTGTTTGGCTCTGCCTGGCTCTGGTTTGCTCTTTGTGGTTCTCTTTCCCTCTGTATTGCTCATTTTGGCTCAATTTGGCTCTGTTTGGATCTGTTCAGCTCTGTTTTGCTCTGTTTTGCTCAGTTTGGCTCTGTTTTGCTTTTTTGGCTCTTTTCTGCTCTGTTTCCCTCTGTTTGCCTCTGTTTTGCTCTGTTTGGCTCTTTTCTGCTCTGTTTGGCTCTGCTTGCCTCTGTTTTGCTGTGTTTCACTCTGTTTGGCTCTGTTCGGCTCTGGTTTGCTATTTTTGGCTCTGTGTTGCTCTCTTTGGCTCTGCCAGGCTCTCTTTTGCTCTTTGTGGATCTGTTGCATTCTGTATTGCTCTCATTGGCTCCGTTTGGCTCTGTTTGGATCAGATCAGCTCTGTTTTTCTCTGTTTGGCTCAAGAGGACATTGTTTGGCTCTGGTCAGCGCAGTTTGGCTGTGCCATGCTCTGTTTGACAGTCATTGGCTCCGTTTGGCTCTGTTTGGCTCCATTTTGCTCTGTTTCTGTTTGGCTCCGTCTGGATCTCTTTGGCTATGTTTTGCTCTGGTCGGCTCTGTTTTGCTGTTTTTGGCTCTGTGTTGCTTTCTTTGGCTCTGCCAGGCTCTGTTTTGCTCTTTGTGGCTCTGTTGCACTCTGTATTGCTCTCATTGGCTCCTTTTGGCTCTGTTTGGATCAGTTCAGCTCTGTTTTTCTCTGTTTGGCTCAAGAGGACATTGTTTGGCTCTGTTCAGCACAATTTGGCTGTGCCATGCTCTGTTTGACATTCATTGGCTCCGTTTGGCTCTGTTTGGCTCCATTTTGCTCTGTTTCTGTTTGGCTCCGTCTGGATCTCTTTGGCTATGTTTTGCTCTGGTCGGCTCTGTTTTGCTGTTTTTGGCTCTGTGTTGCTTTCTTTGGCTCTGCCAGGCTCTGTTTTGCTCTTTGTGGCTCTGTTGCACTCTGTATTGCTCTCATTGGCTCTGTTCGGCTCTGTTTGGATCAGTTCAGCTCTGTTTTTCTCTGTTTGGCTCAGCAGGACATTGTTTGGCTCTGTTCAGCACAGTTGGGCTGTGCCATGCTCTGTTTGGCACTCATTGGCTCTGTTTGGCTCTGGTTGTCTCTGTTTTGCTCGGTTTGGCTCTTTTCTGCTCTGTTTGAATCTGCTTGACTCTGTTTGCTGTGTTTCACTCTGTTTGGCTCTGTTCGGCGCTGGTTTGCTATTTTTGCTCTGTGTTGCTTTCTTTGGCTCTGCCAGGCTCTGTTTTGCTCTTTGTGGTTCTGTTGCACTCAGTATTGCTCTCATTGGCTCCGTTTGGCTCTGTTTGGAACAGATCAGCTCTGTTTTTCTCTGTTTGGCTCAAGAGGACATTGTTTGGCTCTGTTCAGCACAGTTTGGCTGTGCCATGCTCTGTTTGGCAGTCATTGGCTCTGTTTGGCTCTGTTTGGCTCCATTTTGCTCTGTTTCTGTTTGGCTCCGTCTGGATCTCTTTGGCTATGTTTTGCTCTGTTCGGCTCTGTTTTGCTGTTTTTGGCTCTGTGTTGCTTTCTTTGGCTCTGCCATGCTCTGTTTTGCTCTTTGTGGCTCTGTTACACTCTGTATTGCTCTCATTGGCTCTGTTTGGCTCTGTTTGGATCGGTTCAGCTCTGTTTTGCTCTGTTTGGCTCAAGAGGACCTTGTTTGGCTCTGTTCAGCACAGTTTGGCTGTGCCATGCTCTGTTTGGCACTCATTGGCTCCGTTTGGCTCTGTTTTGCTCCGTTTCGATCTGTTTGGCTCTGTTTTGCTCTGTTTTGCTCTCTTTGGCTCTGTCTGACTCTGTTTTGCTCTCTTTGGCTCTGTTTGGCTCCGTTTCGATCGGTTTTGCTCTGTTTGGCTCTGTTTGGCTCTGTTTGGCTCCGTTGTGCTTTGTTTGGCTCTGTTCAGCACAGGTTGACTGTGCCATGTTCTCTTTGGCACTTATTGGCTCTGTTTGGCTCTGTTTGGCTCTGTTTGGATCTGTTTGGCTCTGTTTTGCTCTGCTTGGCTCTGTTTGTCTCCGTTGTGCTTTGTTTGGCTCTGTTCAGCACAGGTTGACTGTGCCATGTTCTGTTTGGCACTCATCGGCTCTGTTTGGCTCTTTTCTGCTCTGTTTGGCACTCATTGGCTCTGCTTGCCTGTTTTGCTGTGTTTTGCTCTGTTCTGCTCTGTTTGGCTCTGCCTGGCTCTGGTTTGCTCTTTGTGGTTCTCTTTCGCTCTGTATTGCTCGTTTTGGCTCAAGTTGGCTCTGTTTGGATCTGTTCAGCTGTGTTTTGCTCTGTTTTGCTCTGTTTGGCTCTGTTTTGCTTTTTTGGCTCTTTTCTGCTCTGTTTCGCACTGTTTGCCTCTGTTTTGCTGTGTTCTGCTCTGTTTTGCTCTGTTTAGCTCTGGTTTGCTCTGTTCGGTTCTGTTTTGCTCTGTTTGGCTCAGTTTCGCTCTCTTTGGCTCTGCCAGACTCTCTTTTGCTCTTTGTGGCTCTGTTTCACACTGTATTGCTCTCTTTCGATCCTTTTGGCTCTGTTTGGATCAGTTCAACTCTGTTTTTCTCTGTGTGGCTCCAGTCGGCGTTGTTTGGCTCTGTACAGCACAGTTTCGCTGTGCCATGCTCTGTTTGGCAGTCATTGGCTCCGTTTGGCTCTGTTCGGCTCCATTTTGCTCTGTTTCTGTTTGGCTCCGTCTGGATCTCTTTGGCTATGTTTTGTTCTGTTTGGCTCTGTTTTGCTGTTTTTGGCTCTGTGTTGCTTTCTTTGGCTCTGCCAGGCTCTGTTTTGCTCTTTGTGGCTCTGTTGCACTCTGTATTGCTCTCATTGGCTCCATTTGGCTCTGTTTGGATCTGTTCAGCTCTGTTTTTCTCTGTTTGGCTCAAGAGGACATTGTTTGGCTCTGTTCAGCACAGTTTGGCTGTGCCACGCTCTGTTTGGTACTCATTGGCTCCGTTTGGCTCTGTTTGGCTCCGTTTGGATTGGTTTGGCTCTGTTTTGCTCTGTTTGGCTCTGGTTGGTTCCGTTGTGCTTTGTTTGGCTCTGTACAACACAGATTGACTGTGCCATGTTCTATTTGGCACTCATTGGCTCTGTTTGGCTCTGTTTGTCTCCATGTGGCTCTGTTCGGCTCTCTTTTACTCTGTTTGGCTCCGTTGTGCTTTGTTTGGCTCTGTTCAGCACAGGTTGGCTGTGCCATATTCTCTTTGGCACCCATTGGCTCTGTTTTTCTCTGTTTGGCTCCGTTTCACTCTGTTTGGCTCTGTTTTGCTCTGTGTGGCTCTGTTTGGCTCTGTTGCGCTTTGTTCTGCTCTGCTTGCATCTGGTCACCTCTGTTTTGCTCTGTTTTGCTCTCTTTGGCTCTGTTTGACTCTGTTTTGCTCTCTTTGGCTCTGTTTGGCTCCGTTTCAATCGGTTTTGCTCTGTTTTGCTCTGTTTGGCTCTGGTTGGTTCCGTTGTGCTTTGGCTCTGTACAACACAGATTGACTGTGCCATGTTCTATTTGGCACTCATTGGCTCTGTTTGGCTCTGTTTGTCTCTATGTGGCTCTGTTTGGCTCTCTTTTACTCTGTTTGGCTCCATTGTGCTTTGTTTGGCACTGTTCAGCGCAGGTTGGCTGTGCCATGTTCTGTTTGGTACCCATTGGCTCTGTTTTTCTCTGTTTGGCTTTGTTCTGCTCTGTTTGGATTTGCTTTCCTCTGTTTTGCTCTTTTTGGCTCTGTTTTGCTCGGTTTTGCTCTGTTTAGCTCTGTGTTGCTCTGTTTGGCTCTGTTTGGCTCAATTTAGATCTGTTTGACTCTGTTTGGCTCCGTTTGGATCTGTTTGGCTCTGTTTTGCTCTGCTTGGCTCTGTTTGTCTCCGTTGTGCTTTGTTTGGCTCTGTTCAGCACAGGTTGTCTGTGCCATGTTCTGTTTGGCACTCATTGGCTCTGTTTGGCTCTGTTTGTCTCCATGTGGCTCTGTTCGGCTCTCTTTTACTCTGTTTGGCTCCGTTGTGCTTTGTTTGGCTCTGTACAACACAGATTGACTGTGCCATGTTCTATTTGGCACTCATTGGCTCTGTTTGGCTCTGTTTGTCTCCATGTGGCTCTGTTCGGCTCTCTTTTACTCTGTTTGGCTCCGTTGTGCTTTGTTTGGCACTGTTCAGCGCAGGTTGGCTGTGCCATGTTCTGTTTGGCACCCATTGGCTCTGTTTTTCTCTGTTTGGCTTTGTTCTGCTCTGTTTGGATTTGCTTTCCTCTGTTTTGCTCTGTTTGGCTCTGTTTTGCTCGGTTTTGCTCTGTTTAGCTCTGTGTTGCTCTGTTTGGCTCTGTTTGGCTCAATTTGGATCTGTTTGACTCTGTTTGGCTCCGTTTGGATCTGTTTGGCTCTGTTTTGCTCTGCTTGGCTCTGTTTGTCTCCGTTGTGCTTTGTTTGGCTCTGTTCAGCACAGGTTGACTGTGCCATGTTCTGTTTGGCACTCATCGGCTCTGTTTGGCTCTTTTCTGCTCTGTTTGGCACTCATTGGCTCTGCTTGCCTGTTTTGCTGTGTTTTGCTCTGTTCTGCTCTGTTTGGCTCTGTTTGGCTCTCTTTGGTCTTGTTTTGCTCTAATTGGCTCTGGTTTGCTCTGTTTGGCTCTGCCTGGCTCTGGTTTGCTCTTTGTGGTTCTCTTTCCCTCTGTATTGCTCATTTTGGCTCAATTTGGCTCTGTTTGGATCTGTTCAGCTCTGTTTTGCTCTGTTTTGCTCAGTTTGGCTCTGTTTTGCTTTTTTGGCTCTTTTCTGCTCTGTTTCCCTCTGTTTGCCTCTGTTTTGCTCTGTTTGGCTCTTTTCTGCTCTGTTTGGCTCTGCTTGACTGTTTTGCTGTCTTTCACTCTGTTTGGCTCTGTTCGGCTCTGGTTTGCTATTTTTGGCTCTGTGTTGCTCTCTTTGGCTCTGCCAGGCTCTCTTTTGCTCTTTGTGGATCTGTTGCATTCTGTATTGCTCTCATTGGCTCCGTTTGGCTCTGTTTGGATCAGATCAGCTCTGTTTTTCTCTGTTTGGCTCAAGAGGACATTGTTTGGCTCTGTTCAGCGCAGTTTGGCTGTGCCATGCTCTGTTTGACAGTCATTGGCTCCGTTTGGCTCTGTTTGGCTCCATTTTGCTCTGTTTCTGTTTGGCTCCGTCTGGATCTCTTTGGCTATGTTTTGCTCTGGTCGGCTCTGTTTTGCTGTTTTTGGCTCTGTGTTGCTTTCTTTGGCTCTGCCAGGCTCTGTTTTGCTCTTTGTGGCTCTGTTGCACTCTGTATTGCTCTCATTGGCTCTGTTCGGCTCTGTTTGGATCAGTCCAGCTCTGTTTTTCTCTGTTTGGCTCAACAGGACATTGTTTGGCTCTGTTCAGCACAGTTGGGCTGTGCCATGCTCTGTTTGGCACTCATTGGCTCTGTTTGGCTCTGATTGTCTCTGTTTTGCTCGGTTTGGCTCTTTTCTGCTCTGTTTGAATCTGCTTGACTCTGTTTGCTGTGTTTCACTCTGTTTGGCTCTGTTCGGTGCTGGTTTGCTATTTTTGCTCTGTGTTGCTTTCTTTGGCTCTGCCAGGCTCTGTTTTGCTCTTTGTGGCTCTGTTGCACTCTGAATTGCTCTCATTGGCTCCGTTTGGCTCTGTTTGGATCAGATCGGCTCTGTTTCTCTCTGGCTCAAGAGGACATTGTTTGGCTCTGTTCAGCACAGTTTGGCTGTGCCATGCTCTGTTTGGCAGTCATTGGCTCTGTTTGGCTCCATTTTGTTCTGTTTCTGTTTGGCTCCGTCTGGATCTCTTTGGCTATCTTTTGCTCTGTTCGGCTCTGTTTTGCTGTTTTTGGCTCTGTGTTGCTTTCTTTGGCTCTGCCAGCTCTGTTTTGCTCTTTGTGGCTCTGTTACACTCTGTATTGCTCTCATTGGCTCTGTTCGGCTCTGTTTGAATCGGTTCAGCTCTGTTTTGCTCTGTTTGGCTCAAGAGGACCTCGTTTGGCTCTGTTCAGCACAGTTTGGCTGTGCCATGCTCTGTTTGGCACTCATTGGCTCCGTTTGGCTCTGTTTTGCTCCGTTTCGATCTGTTTGGCTCTGTTTTGCTCTGTTTTGCTCTCTTTGGCTCTGTCTGACTCTGTTTTGCTCTCTTTGGCTCTGTTTGGCTCCGTTTCGATCGGTTTTGCTCTGTTTGGCTCTGTTTGGCTCTGTTTGGCTCCGTTGTGCTTTGTTTGGCTCTGTTCAGCACAGGTTGACTGTGCCATGTTCTCTTTGGCACTTATTGGCTCTGTTTGGCTCTGTTTGCCTCCGTTTGGATCTGTTTGGCTCTGTTTTGCTCTGCTTGGCTCTGTTTGTCTCCGTTGTGCTTTGTTTGGCTCTGTTCAGCACAGGTTGACTGTGCCATGTTCTGTTTGGCACTCATCGGCTCTGTTTGGCTCTTTTCTGCTCTGTTTGGCACTCATTGGCTCTGCATGCCTGTTTTGCTGTGTTTTGCTCTGTTCTGCTCTGTTTGGCTCTGCCTGGCTCTGGTTTGCTCTTTGTGGTTCTCTTTCGCTCTGTATTGCTCGTTTTGGCTCAAGTTGGCTCTGTTTGGATCTGTTCAGCTGTGTTTTGCTCTGTTTTGCTCTGTTTAGCTCTGGTTTGCTCTGTTCGGTTCTGTTTTGCTCTGTTTGGCTCAGTTTCGCTCTCTTTGGCTCTGCCAGACTCTCTTTTGCTCTTTGTGGCTCTGTTTCACACTGTATTGCTCTCTTTCGATCCTTTTGGCTCTGTTTGGATCAGTTCAACTCTGTTTTTCTCTGTTTGGCTCCAGTCGGCGTTGTTTGGCTCTGTACAGCACAGTTTCGCTGTGCCATGCTCTGTTTGGCAGCCATTGGCTCCGTTTGGCTCTGTTCGGCTCCATTTTGCTCTGTTTCTGTTTGGCTCCGTCTGGATCTCTTTGGCTATGTTTTGTTCTGTTTGGCTCTGTTTTGCTGTTTTTGGCTCTGTGTTGCTTTCTTTGGCTCTGCCAGGCTCTGTTTTGCTCTTTGTGGCTCTGTTGCACGCTGTATTGCTCTCATTGGCTCCATTTGGCTCTGTTTGGATCTGTTCAGCTCTGTTTTTCTCTGTTTGGCTCAAGAGGACATTGTTTGGCTCTGTTCAGCACAGTTTGGCTGTGCCACGCTCTGTTTGGTACTCATTGGCTCCGTTTGGATCTGTTTGGCTCCGTTTGGATTGGTTTGGCTCTGTTTTGCTCTGTTTGGCTCTGGTTGGTTCCGTTGTGCTTTGTTTGGCTCTGTACAACACAGATTGACTGTGCCATGTTCTATTTGGCACTCATTGGCTCTGTTTGGCTCTGTTTGTCTCCATGTGGCTCTGTTCGGCTCTCTTTTACTCTGTTTGGCTCCGTTGTGCTTTGTTTGGCTCTGTTCAGCACAGGTTGGCTGTGCCATATTCTCTTTGGCACCCATTGGCTCTGTTTTTCTCTGTTTGGCTCCGTTTCACTCTGTTTGGCTCTGTTTTGCTCTGTGTGGCTCTGTTTGGCTCTGTTGCGCTTTGTTCTGCTCTGCTTGCATCTGGTCACCTCTGTTTTGCTCTGTTTTGCTCTCTTTGGCTCTGTTTGACTCTGTTTTGCTCTCTTTGGCTCTGTTTGGCTCCGTTTCAATCGGTTTTGCTCTGTTTTGCTCTGTTTGGCTCTGGTTGGTTCCGTTGTGCTTTGGCTCTGTACAACACAGATTGACTGTGCCATGTTCTATTTGGCACTCATTGGCTCTGTTTGGCTCTGTTTGTCTCTATGTGGCTCTGTTTGGCTCTCTTTTACTCTGTTTGGCTCCATTGTGCTTTGTTTGGCACTGTTCAGCGCAGGTTGGCTGTGCCATGTTCTGTTTGGTACCCATTGGCTCTGTTTTTCTCTGTTTGGCTTTGTTCTGCTCTGTTTGGATTTGCTTTCCTCTGTTTTGCTCTTTTGGCTCTGTTTTGCTCGGTTTTGCTCTGTTTAGCTCTGTGTTGCTCTGTTTGGCTCTGTTTGGCTCAATTTAGATCTGTTTGACTCTGTTTGGCTCCGTTTGGATCTGTTTGGCTCTGTTTTGCTCTGCTTGGCTCTGTTTGTCTCCGTTGTGCTTTGTTTGGCTCTGTTCAGCACAGGTTGTCTGTGCCATGTTCTGTTTGGCACTCATTGGCTCTGTTTGGCTCTGTTTGTCTCCATGTGGCTCTGTTTGGCTCTCTTTTACTCTGTTTGGCTCCGTTGTGCTTTGTTTGGCTCTGTACAACACAGATTGACTGTGCCATGTTCTATTTGGCACTCATTGGCTCTGTTTGGCTCTGTTTGTCTCCATGTGGCTCTGTTCGGCTCTCTTTTACTCTGTTTGGCTCCGTTGTGCTTTGTTTGGCACTGTTCAGCACAGGTTGACTGTGCCATGTTCTGTTTGGCACTCATCGGCTCTGTTTGGCTCTTTTCTGCTCTGTTTGGCACTCATTGGCTCTGCTTGCCTGTTTTGCTGTGTTTTGCTCTGTTCTGCTCTGTTTGGCTCTGTTTGGCTCTCTTTGGTCTTGTTTTGCTCTAATTGGCTCTGGTTTGCTCTGTTTGGCTCTGCCTGGCTCTGGTTTGCTCTTTGTGGTTCTCTTTCCCTCTGTATTGCTCATTTTGGCTCAATTTGGCTCTGTTTGGAGCTGTTCAGCTCTGTTTTGCTCTGTTTTGCTCAGTTTGGCTCTGTTTTGCTTTTTTGGCTCTTTTCTGCTCTGTTTCCCTCTGTTTGCCTCTGTTTTGCTCTGTTTGGCTCTTTTCTGCTCTGTTTGGCTCTGCTTGACTGTTTTGCTGTCGTTCACTCTGTTTGGCTCTGTTCGGCGCTGGTTTGCTATTTTTGCTCTGTGTTGCTTTCTTTGGCTCTGCCAGGCTCTGTTTTGCTCTTTGTGGCTCTGTTGCACTCTGAATTGCTCTCATTGGCTCCGTTTGGCTCTGTTTGGATCAGATCAGCTCTGTTTCTCTCTGTTTGGCTCAAGAGGACATTGTTTGGCTCTGTTCAGCACAGTTTGGCTGTGCCATGCTCTGTTTGACAGTCATTGGCTCTGTTTGGCTCTGTTTGGCTCCATTTTGTTCTGTTTCTGTTTGGCTCCGTCTGGATCTCTTTGGCTATGTTTTGCTCTGGTCGGCTCTGTTTTGCTGTTTTTGGCTCTGTATTGCTTTCTTTGGCTCTGCCAGGCTCTGTTTTGCTCTTTGTGGCTCTGTTGCACTCTGTATTGCTCTCATTGGCTCTGTTCGGCTCTGTTTGGATCAGTTCAGCTCTGTTTTTCTCTGTTTGGCTCAACTGGACATTGTTTGGCTCTGTTCAGCACAGTTGGGCTGTGCCATGCTCTGTTTGGCACTCATTGGCTCTGTTTGGCTCTGGTTGTCTCTGTTTTGCTCGGTTTGGCTCTTTTCTGCTCTGTTTGAATCTGCTTGACGCTGTTTGCTGTGTTTCACTCTGTTTGGCTCTGTTCGGCGCTGGTTTGATATTTTTGCTCTGTGTTGCTTTCTTTGGCTCTGCCAGGCTCTGTTTTGCTCTTTGTGGCTCTGTTGCACTCTGAATTGCTCTCATTGGCTCCGTTTGGCTCTGTTTGGATCAGATCGGCTCTGTTTCTCTCTGTTTGGCTCAAGAGGACATTGTTTGGCTCTGTTCAGCACAGTTTGGCTGTGCCATGCTCTGTTTGGCAGTCATTGGCTCTGTTTGGCTCTGTTTGGCTCCATTTTGTTCTGTTTCTGTTTGGCTCCGTCTGGATCTCTTTGGCTATCTTTTGCTCTGTTCGGCTCTGTTTTGCTGTTTTTGGCTCTGTGTTGCTTTCTTTGGCTCTGCCAGCTCTGTTTTGCTCTTTGTGGCTCTGTTACACTCTGTATTGCTCTCATTGGCTCTGTTCGGCTCTGTTTGGATCGGTTCAGCTCTGTTTTGCTCTGTTTGGCTCAAGAGGACCTCGTTTGGCTCTGTTCAGCACAGTTTGGCTGTGCCATGCTCTGTTTGGCACTCATTGGCTCCGTTTGGCTCTGTTTTGCTCCGTTTCGATCTGTTTGGCTCTGTTTTGCTCTGTTTTGCTCTCTTTGGCTCTGTCTGACTCTGTTTTGCTCTCTTTGGCTCTGTTTGGCTCCGTTTGGATTGGTTTGGCTCTGTTTTGCTCTGTTTGGCTCTGTTTGGCTCCGTTGTGCTTTGTTTGGCTCTGTTCAGCACAGATTGACTGTGCCATGTTCTGTTCGGCACTCATTGGCTCTGTTTGGCTCTGTTTGTCTCCATGTGGCTCTGTTCGGCTCTCTTTTACTCTGTTTGGCTCCGTTGTGCTTTGTTTGGCTCTGTACAACACAGATTGACTGTGCCATGTTCTATTTGGCACTCATTGGCTCTGTTTGGCTCTGTTTGTTTCCGTGTGGCTCTGTTCGGCTCTCTTTTACTCTGTTTGGCTCCGTTGTGCTTTGTTTGGCACTGTTCAGCGCAGGTTGGCTGTGCCATGTTCTGTTTGGTACCCATTGGCTCTGTTTTTCTCTGTTTGGCTTTGTTCTGCTCTGTTTGGATTTGCTTTCCTCTGTTTTGCTCTTTTTGCTCTGTTTTGCTCGGTTTTGCTCTGTTTAGCTCTGTGTTGCTCTGTTTGGCTCTGTTTGGCTCAATTAGATCTGTTTTGACTCTGTTTTGGCTCCGTTTGGATCTGTTTGGCTCTGTTTTGCTCTGCTTGGCTCTGTTGTCTCCGTTGTGCTTTGTTTGGCTCTGTTCAGAACAGGTTGACTGTGCCATGTTCTGTTGGCACTGATCGGCTCTGTTTGGCTCTTTTCTGCTCTGTTTGGCACTCATTGGCTCTGCTTGCCTGTTTTGCTGTGTTTTGCTCTATTCTGCTCTGTTTGGCTCTGTTTGGCTCTCTTTGGTCTTGTTTTGCTCTAATTGGCTCTGGTTTGCTCTGTTTGGCTCTGCCTGGCTCTGGTTTGCTCTTTGTGGTTCTCTTTCCCTCTGTACTGCTCATTTGGCTCAATTTGGCTCTGTTTGAGCTGTTCAGCTTCTGTTTTGCTCTGTTTTTGCTCGTTTGGCTCTGTTTTGCTTTTTTGGGCTCTATTTCTGCTCTGTTTGGCTCTGCTTGACTGTTTTGCTGTCTTTCACTCTGTTTGGCTCTGTTCGGCGCTGGTTTGCTATTTTTGCTCTGTGTTGCTTTCTTTGGCTCTGCCAGGCTCTCTTTTGCTCTTTGTGGATCTGTTGCATTCTGTATTGCTCTCATTGGCTCCGTTTGGCTCTGTTTGGATCAGATCAGCTCTGTTTTTCTCTGTTTGGCTCAAGAGGACATTGTTTGGCTCTGTTCAGCGCAGTTTGGCTGTGCCATGCTCTGTTTGGCACTCATTGGCTCCGTTTGGCTCTGTTTGGCTCCATTTTGCTCTGTTTCTGTTTGGCTCCGTCTGGATCTCTTTGGCTATGTTTTGCTCTGTTCGGCTCTGTTTTGCTGTTTTTGGCTCTGTGTTGCTTTCTTTGGCTCTGCCAGGCTCTGTTTTGCTCTTTGTGGCTCTGTTACACTCTGTATTGATCTCATTGGCTCCATTTGGCTCTGTTTGGATCAGTTCAGCTCTGTTTTTCTCTGTTTGGCTCAAGAGGACATTGTTTGGCTCTGTTCAGCACAGTTTGGCTGTGCCATGCTCTGTTTGGCACTCATTGGCTCTGTTTTGCTCTGTTTGGCTCCATTTTGTTCTGTTCTGTTTGGCTCCGTCTGGATCTCTTTGGCTATCTTTTGCTCTGTTCGGCTCTGTTTGCTGTTTTTGGCTCTGTGTTGCTTTCTTTGGCTCTGCCAGGCTCTGTTTTTGCTCTTTGTGGCTCTGTTACACTCTGTATTGCTCTCATTGGCTCTGTTTCGGCTCTGTTTGCATCGGTTCAGCTCTGTTTTGCTCTGTTTTGGCTCAAGAGGACCTCGTTTGGCTCTGTTCAGCACAGTTTGGCTGTGCCATGCTCTGTTTGGCACTCATTGGCTCCATTTGGCTCTGTTTGGCTCCGTTTTCGATCTGTTTGGCTCTGTTTGCTCTGTTTTGCTCTCTTTGGCTCTGTCTTGCTCTGTTTTGCTCTCTTTGGCTCTGTTTGGGCTCCGGTTTCGATCGGTTTTGCTCTGTTTGGCTCTGTTTGGCTCGTTGTGCTTTGTTTGGCTCTGTTCAGCACAGGTTGACTGTGCCATGTTCTCTTTGGCACTTATTGGCTCTGTTTGGCTCTGTTTGGCTCTGTTTGGATCTGTTTGGCTTTGTTTTGCTCTGCTTGGCTCTGTTTGTCTCCGTTGTGCTTTGTTTGACTCTGTTCAGCACAGGTTGGACTGTGCCATGTTCTGTTTGGCACTCATCGGCTCTGTTTGACTCTTTTTCTGCTCTGTTTGGCACTCATTGGCTCTGCTTGCCTGTTTTGCTGTGTTTTCGCTTTGTCTTTGTTTGGCACTGTTTAGCGCAGGTTGGCTGTGCAATGTTCTGTTTGGCACCCATTGGCTCTGTTTTCTCTGTTTGGCTTTGTTCGCTGTTTGATTTGCTTTCCTCTGTTTTGCTCTGTTTGGCTCTGTTTTGCTCGTTTTTGCTCTGTTTGGCTCTGTTTGGCTCTGTATGGCTGTATTTTGCTCTGTTTGGCTCTGTTTGGCTCTGTTCAGCACAGGATGGCTGTGCCATGTTCTGTTTGGCATTCATTGGCTCTGTTTGGCTCTGTTTCTGTTCTGTTTGGCACTCATTGGTCTGCTTGCCTGTTTTGCTGTGTTTTGCTCTGTTTCTGCTCTGTTTGGCTCTGTTTGGCACTCTTTGGTCTGTTTTTGCTCTAATTGGCTCTGGTTTGCTCTGTTGGCTCTTGCCTGGCTCTGGTTGCTCTTGGCTCCTCTGTATAGCTCATTTTGGATCATTTGGCTCTGTTTGGAGCTGTTCAGCTCTGTTTTGCCTGTTTTGCTCAGTTTGGCTCTGTTTTGCTTTTTTGGCTCTTTTCTGCTCTGTTCCCTCTGTTTGCCTCTGTTTACTCTGTTTGGCTCTTTTCTGCTCTGTTTGGCTCTGCTTGACTCTGTTTTGCTGTGGTTCACGTCTGTTTGGCTCTGTTCGGCGCTGGTTTGCTATTTTTGCTCTGTGTTGCTTTCTTTGGCTCTGCCAGGCTCTGTTTTGCTCTTTGTGGCTCTGTTGCACTCTGAATTGCTCTCATTGGCTCCGTTTGGCTCTGTTTGGATCAGATCAGCTCTGTTTCTCTCTGTTTGGCTCAAGAGGACATTGTTTGGCTCTGTTCAGCACAGTTTGGCTGTGCCATGCTCCGTTTGGCAGTCATTGGCTCTGTTTGGCTCTGTTTGGCTCCATTTTGTTCTGTTTCTGTTTGGCTCCGTCTGGATCTCTTTGGCTATGTTTTGCTCTGGTCGGCTCTGTTTTGCTGTTTTTGGCTCTGTGTTGCTTTCTTTGGCTCTGCCAGGCTCTGTTTTGCTCTTTGTGGCTCTGTTGCACTCTGTATTGCTCTCATTGGCTCTGTTCGGCTCTGTTTGGATCAGTTCAGCTCTGTTTTTCTCTGTTTGGCTCAACTGGACATTGTTTGGCTCTGTTCAGCACAGTTGGGCTGTGCCATGCTCTGTTTGGCACTCATTGGCTCTGTTTGGCTCTGGTTGTCTCTGTTTTGCTCGGTTTGGCTCTTTTCTGCTCTGTTTGAATCTGCTTGACGCTGTTTGCTGTGCTTCACTCTGTTTGGCTCTGTTTCGGCGCTGGTTTGATATTTTTGCTCTGTGTTGCTTTCTTTGGCTCTGCCAGGCTCTGTTTTGCTCTTTGTGGCTCTGTTGCACTCTGAATTGCTCTCATTGGCTCCGTTTGGCTCTGTTTGGATCAGATCGGCTCTGTTTCTCTCTGTTTGGCTCAAGAGGACATTGTTTGGCTCTGTTCAGCACAGTTTGGCTGTGCCATGCTCTGTTTGGCAGTCATTGGCTCTGTTTGGCTCTGTTTGGCTGTATTTTGTTCTGTTTCTGTTTGGCTCCGTCTGGATCTCTTTGGCTATCTTTTGCTCTGTTCGGCTCTGTTTTGCTGTTTTTGGCTCTGTGTTGCTTTCTTTGGCTCTGCCAGCTCTGTTTTGCTCTTTGTGGCTCTGTTACACTCTGTATTGCTCTCATTGGCTCTGTTCGGCTCTGTTTGGATCGGTTCAGCTCTGTTTGCTCTGTTTGGCTCAAGAGGACCTCGGTTGGCTCTGTTCAGCACAATTTGGCTGTGCCATGCTCTGTTTGGCACTCATTGGCTCCGTTTGGGCTCTGTTTTGCTCCGTTTCGATCTGTTTGGCTCTGTTTTGCTCTGTTTTTGCTCTCTTTGGCTCTGTCCTGACTCTGTTTTGCTCTCTTTGGCTCTGTTTGGCTCCGTTTGGATTGGTTTGGCTCTGTTTGCTCTGTTTGGCTCTGTTTGGCTCCGTTGTGGCTTTGTTTGGCTCTGTACAACACAGATTGACTGTGGCCATGTTCTAGTTGGCACTCATTGGCTCTGTTTGGCTCTGTTTGTCTCCATGTGGCTCTGTTCGGCTCTCTTTTACTCTGTTTGGCTCCGTTGTGCTTTGTTTGGCTCTGTACAACACAGATTGACTGTGCCATGTTCTATTTGGCACTCATTGGCTCTGTTTGGCTCTGTTTGTCTTCCATGTGGCTCTGTTCGGCTCTCTTTTACTCTGTTTGGCTCCGTTGTGCTTTGTTTGGCACTGTTCAGCGCAGGTTGGCTGTGCCATGTTCTGTTTGGTACCCATTGGCTCTGTTTTTCTCTGTTTGGCTTTGTTCTGCTCTGTTTGGATTTGCTTTCCTCTGTTTTGCTCTGTTTGGCTCTGGTTTTGCTCGGTTTTGCTCTGTTTAGCTCTGTGTTGCTCTGTTTGGCTCTGTTTGGCTCTGCTTAGATCTGTTTGACTCTGTTTGGCTCTGTTTGGATCTGTTTGGCTCTGTTTTGCTCTGCTTGGCTCTGTTTGTCTCCGTTGTGCTTTGTTTGGCTCTGTTCAGCACAGGTTGACTGTGCCATGTTCTGTTTGGCACTCATCGGCTCTGTTTGGCTCTTTTCTGCTCTGTTTGGCACTCATTGGCTCTGCTTGCCTGTTTTGCTGTGTTTTGCTCTGTTCTGCTCTGTTTGGCTCTGTTTGGCTCTCTTTGGTCTTGTTTTGCTCTAATTGGCTCTGGTTTGCTCTGTTTGGCTCTGCCTGGCTCTGGTTTGCTCTTTGTGGTTCTCTTTCCCTCTGTACTGCTCATTTTGGCTCAATTTGGCTCTGTTTGGAGCTGTTCAGCTCTGTTTTGCTCTGTTTTGCTCGGTTTGGCTCTGTTTTGCTTTTTTGGCTCTTTTCTGCTCTGTTTGGCTCTGCTTGACTGTTTTGCTGTCTTTCACTCTGTTTGGCTCTGTTCGGCTCTGGTTTGCTATTTTTGGCTCTGTGTTGCTCTCTTTGGCTCTGCCAGGCTCTCTTTTGCTCTTTGTGGATCTGTTGCATTCTGTATTGCTCTCATTGGCTCCGTTTGGCTCTGTTTGGATCAGATCAGCTCTGTTTTTCTCTGGTTTGGCTCAAGAGGACATTGTTTGGCTCTGTTCAGCGCAGTTTGGCTGTGCCATGCTCTGTTTGACAGACATTGGCTCCGTTTGGCTCTGTTTGGCTCCATTTTGCTCTGTTTCTGTTTGGCTCCATCTGGATCTCTTTGGCTATGTTTTGTTCTGTTTGGCTCTGTTTTGCTCTGTTTGGCTCTGTTATGCTCTCTTTGGCTCTGCCAGGCTCTGTTTTGCTCTTTGTGTCTCTTTCGCTCTTTATTGTTCTGTTTGGCTCCGTTTGACTTTGTTTGGATCAGTTCAGCTCTGTATGCTCTGTTTGGCTCTGGTGGGCGTTGTTTGGCTCTGTTCAGCACAGGTTGGCTGTGCCATGCTCTGTTTGGCACTCAATGGCTCTGTTTAGCTCTGTTTGGCTCCATTTTGTTCTGTTTCTGTTTGGCTCCGTCTGGATCTCTTTGGCTATCTTTTGCTCTGTTCGGCTCTGTTTTGCTGTTTTTGGCTCTGTGTTGCTTTCTTTGGCTCTGCCAGGCTCTGTTTTGCTCTTTGTGGCTCTGTTACACTCTGTATTGCTCTCATTGGCTCTGTTCGGCTCTGTTTGGATCGGTTCAGCTCTGTTTTGCTCTGTTTGGCTCAAGAGGACCTCGTTTGGCTCTGTTCAGCACAGTTTGGCTGTGCCATGCTCTGTTTGGCACTCATTGGCTCCGTTTGGCTCTGTTTTGCTCCGTTTCGATCTGTTTGGCTCTGTTTTGCTCTGTTTTGCTCTCTTTGGCTCTGTTTGACTCTGTTTTGCTCTCTTTGGCTCTGTTTGGCTCAGTTTGGATCTGATTGGCTCTGTTTTGCTCTGTTTGGCTCTGTTTGGCTCCGTTGTGCTTTGTTTGGCTCTGTTCAGCACAGGTTGACTGTGCCATGTTCTCTTTGGCACTTATTGGCTCTGTTTGGCTCTGTTTGGCTCTGTTTGGATCTGTTTGGCTTTGTTTTGCTCTGCTTGGCTCTGTTTGTCTCCGTTGTGCTTTGTTTGACTCTGTTCAGCACAGGTTGACTGTGCCATGTTCTGTTTGGCACTCATTGGCTCTGTTTGGCTCTGTTTGTCTCCATGTGGCTCTGTTTGGCCTTCTCTTTTACTCTGTTTGGCTCCGTTGTGGCTTGTTGTTTGGCTCTGTAACAACACAGATTGACTGTGCCATGTTCTATTTGTTGCACTCATTGGCTCTGTTTGGGCTCTGTTGTCTCCGATGGTGGCTCTGTTCGGACTCTCTTTTACTCTGGTTGGCTCCTTTGTGCGTTGTTTGGCACTGTTTCAGCGAAGGTTGGCGGTGCCATGTGTCTGTTTGGCACCCATTGGCTCTGTTTTTCTCTGTTTGGCTTTGTTCAGCTGTTTGGATTTGCTTTCCTCTGTTTTGCTCTGTTTGGCTCTGTTTTGCTCGGTTTTGCTCTGTTTGGCTCTGTTTTGCTCTGCTTGGCTCTGTTTGTCTCCGTTGTGCTTTGTTTGGCTCTGTTCAGCACAGGTTGACTGTGCCATGTTCTGTTTGGCACTCATCGGCTCTGTTTGATCTTTTCTGCTCTGTTTGGCACTCATTGGCTCTGCTTGCCTGTTTTGCTGTGTTTTGCTCTGTTCTGCTCTGTTTGGCTCTGTTTGGCTCTCTTTGGTCTTGTTTTGCTCTAATTGGCTCTGGTTTGCTCTGTTTGGCTCTGCCTGGCTCTGGTTTGCTCTTTGTGGTTCTCTTTCCCTCTGTATTGCTCATTTTGGCTCAATTTGGCTCTGTTTGGAGCTGTTCAGCTCTGTTTTGCTCTGTTTTGCTCAGTTTGGCTCTGTTTTGCTTTTTTGGCTCTTTTCTGCTCTGTTTCCCTCTGTTTGCCTCTGTTTTGCTCTGTTTGGCTCTTTTCTGCTCTGTTTGGCTCTGCTTGACTCTGTTTTGCTGTGTTTCACTCTGTTTGGCTCTGTTCGGCTCTGGTTTGCTATTTCCGGCTCTGTGTTGGTCTCTTTGGCTCTGCCAGGCTCTGTTTTGCTCTTTGTGGTTCTGTTGCACTCTGTATTGCTCTCATTGGCTCCGTTTGGCTCTGTTTGGATCAGATCAGCTCTGTTTTTCTCTGTTTGGCTCAAGAGGACATTGTTTGGCTCTGTTCAGCACAGTTTGGCTGTGCCATGCTCCGTTTGGCAGTCATTGGCTCTGTTTGGCTCTGTTTGGCTCCATTTTGTTCTGTTTCTGTTTGGCTCCGTCTGGATCTCTTTGGCTATGTTTTGCTCTGGTCGGCTCTGTTTTGCTGTTTTTGGCTCTGTATTGCTTTCTTTGGCTCTGCCAGGCTCTGTTTTGCTCTTTGTGGCTCTGTTGCACTCTGTATTGCTCTCATTGGCTCTGTTCGGCTCTGTTTGGATCAGTTCAGCTCTGTTTTTCTCTGTTTGGCTCAACTGGACATTGTTTGGCTCTGTTCAGCACAGTTGGGCTGTGCCATGCTCTGTTTGGCACTCATTGGCTCTGTTTGGCTCTGGTTGTCTCTGTTTTGCTCGGTTTGGCTCTTTTCTGCTCTGTTTGAATCTGCTTGACGCTGTTTGCTGTGTTTCACTCTGTTTGGCTCTGTTCGGCGCTGGTTTGATATTTTTGCTCTGTGTTGCTTTCTTTGGCTCTGCCAGGCTCTGTTTTGCTCTTTGTGGCTCTGTTGCACTCTGAATTGCTCTCATTGGCTCCGTTTGGCTCTGTTTGGATCAGATCGGCTCTGTTTCTCTCTGTTTGGCTCAAGAGGACATTGTTTGGCTCTGTTCAGCACAGTTTGGCTGTGCCATGCTCTGTTTGGCAGTCATTGGCTCTGTTTGGCTCTGTTTGGCTCCATTTTGTTCTGTTTCTGTTTGGCTCCGTCTGGATCTCTTTGGCTATCTTTTGCTCTGTTCGGCTCTGTTTTGCTGTTTTTGGCTCTGTGTTGCTTTCTTTGGCTCTGCCAGCTCTGTTTTGCTCTTTGTGGCTCTGTTACACTCTGTATTGCTCTCATTGGCTCTGTTCGGCTCTGTTTGGATCGGTTCAGCTCTGTTTTGCTCTGTTTGGCTCAAGAGGACCTCGTTTGGCTCTGTTCAGCACAATTTGGCTGTGCCATGCTCTGTTTGGCACTCATTGGCTCCGTTTGGCTCTGTTTTGCTCCGTTTCGATCTGTTTGGCTCTGTTTTGCTCTGTTTTGCTCTCTTTGGCTCTGTCTGACTCTGTTTTGCTCTCTTTGGCTCTGTTTGGCTCCGTTTGGATTGGTTTGGCTCTGTTTTGCTCTGTTTGTCTCTGTTTGGCTCCGTTGTGCTTTGTTTGGCTCTGTACAACACAGATTGACTGTGCCATGTTCTATTTGGCACTCATTGGCTCTGTTTGGCTCTGTTTGTCTCCATGTGGCTCTGTTCGGCTCTCTTTTACTCTGTTTGGCTCCGTTGTGCTTTGTTTGGCTCTGTACAACACAGATTGACTGTGCCATGTTCTATTTGGCACTCATTGGCTCTGTTTGGCTCTGTTTGTTTCCGTGTGGCTCTGTTCGGCTCTCTTTTACTCTGTTTGGCTCCGTTGTGCTTTGTTTGGCACTGTTCAGCGCAGGTTGGCTGTGCCATGTTCTGTTTGGTACCCATTGGCTCTGTTTTTCTCTGTTTGGCTTTGTTCTGCTCTGTTTGGATTTGCTTTCCTCTGTTTTGCTCTTTTTGGCTCTGTTTTGCTCGGTTTTGCTCTGTTTAGCTCTGTGTTGCTCTGTTTGGCTCTGTTTGGCTCAATTTAGATCTGTTTGACTCTGTTTGGCTCCGTTTGGATCTGTTTGGCTCTGTTTTGCTCTGCTTGGCTCTGTTTGTCTCCGTTGTGCTTTGTTTGGCTCTGTTCAGCACAGGTTGACTGTGCCATGTTCTGTTTGGCACTGATCGGCTCTGTTTGGCTCTTTTCTGCTCTGTTTGGCACTCATTGGCTCTGCTTGCCTGTTTTGCTGTGTTTTGCTCTGTTCTGCTCTGTTTGGCTCTGTTTGGCTCTCTTTGGTCTTGTTTTGCTCTAATTGGCTCTGGTTTGCTCTGTTTGGCTCTGCCTGGCTCTGGTTTGCTCTTTGTGGTTCTCTTTCCCTCTGTACTGCTCATTTTGGCTCAATTTGGCTCTGTTTGGAGCTGTTCAGCTCTGTTTTGCTCTGTTTTGCTCGGTTTGGCTCTGTTTTGCTTTTTTGGCTCTTTTCTGCTCTGTTTCCCTCTGTTTGCCTCTGTTTTGCTCTGTTTGGCTCTTTTCTGCTCTGTTTGGCTCTGCTTGACTGTTTTGCTGTCTTTCACTCTGTTTGGCTCTGTTCGGCTCTGGTTTGCTATTTTTGGCTCTGTGTTGCTCTCTTTGGCTCTGCCAGGCTCTCTTTTGCTCTTTGTGGATCTGTTGCATTCTGTATTGCTCTCATTGGCTCCGTTTGGCTCTGTTTGGATCAGATCAGCTCTGTTTTTCTCTGTTTGGCTCAAGAGGACATTGTTTGGCTCTGTTCAGCGCAGTTTGGCTGTGCCATGCTCTGTTTGACAGACATTGGCTCCGTTTGGCTCTGTTTGGCTCCATTTTGCTCTGTTTCTGTTTGGCTCCATCTGGATCTCTTTGGCTATGTTTTGTTCTGTTTGGCTCTGTTTTGCTGTTTTTGGCTCTGTGTTGCTTTCTTTGGCTCTGCCAGGCTCTGTTTTGCTCTTTGTGGCTCTGTTGCCCTCTGTATTGATCTCATTGGCTCCATTTGGCTCTGTTTGGATCAGTTCAGCTCTGTTTTTCTCTGTTTGGCTCAAGAGGACATTGTTTGGCTCTGTTCAGCACAGTTTGGCTGTGCCATGCTCTGTTTGGCAGTCATTGGCTCTGTTTAGCTCTGTTTGGCTCCATTTTGTTCTGTTTCTGTTTGGCTCCGTCTGGATCTCTTTGGCTATCTTTTGCTCTGTTCGGCTCTGTTTTGCTGTTTTTGGCTCTGTGTTGCTTTCTTTGGCTCTGCCAGGCTCTGTTTTGCTCTTTGTGGCTCTGTTACACTCTGTATTGCTCTCATTGGCTCTGTTCGGCTCTGTTTGGATCGGTTCAGCTCTGTTTTGCTCTGTTTGGCTCAAGAGGACCTCGTTTGGCTCTGTTCAGCACAGTTTGGCTGTGCCATGCTCTGTTTGGCACTCATTGGCTCCGTTTGGCTCTGTTTTGCTCCGTTTCGATCTGTTTGGCTCTGTTTTGCTCTGTTTTGCTCTCTTTGGCTCTGTCTGACTCTGTTTTGCTCTCTTTGGCTCTGTTTGGCTCCGTTTCGATCGGTTTTGCTCTGTTTGGCTCTGTTTGGCTCCGTTGTGCTTTGTTTGGCTCTGTTCAGCACAGGTTGACTGTGCCATGTTCTCTTTGGCACTTATTGGCTCTGTTTGGCTCTGTTTGGCTCTGTTTGGATCTGTTTGGCTTTGTTTTGCTCTGCTTGGCTCTGTTTGTCTCCGTTGTGCTTTGTTTGACTCTGTTCAGCACAGGTTGACTGTGCCATGTTCTGTTTGGCACTCATCGGCTCTGTTTGGCTCTTTTCTGCTCTGTTTGGCACTCATTGGCTCTGCTTGCCTGTTTTGCTGTGTTTTGCTCTGTTCTGCTCTGTTTGGCTCTGCCTGGCTCTGGTTTGCTCTTTGTGGTTCTCTTTCGCTCTGTATTGCTCGTTTTGGCTCAAGTTGGCTCTGTTTGGATCTGTTCAGCTGTGTTTTGCTCTGTTTTGCTCTGTTTGGCTCTGTTTTGCTTTTTTGCCTCTTTTCTGCTCTGTTTCGCACTGTTTGCCTCTGTTTTGCTGTGTTCTGCTCTGTTTTGCTCTGTTTAGCTCTGGTTTGCTCTGTTCGGTTCTGTTTTGCTCTGTTTGGCTCAGTTTCGCTCTCTTTGGCTCTGCCAGGCTCTCTTTTGCTCTTTGTGGCTCTGTTTCACACTGTATTGCTCTCTTTCGATCCTTTTGGCTCTGTTTGGATCAGTTCAACTCTGTTTTTCTCTGTGTGGCTCCAGTCGGCGTTGTTTGGCTCTGTACAGCACAGTTTCGCTGTGCCATGCTCTGTTTGGCAGTCATTGGCTCTGTTTGACTCTGTTCGGCTCCATTTTGCTCTGTTTCTGTTTGGCTCCGTCTGGATCTCTTTGGCTATGTTTTGTTCTGTTTGGCTCTGTTTTGCTGTTTTTGGCTCTGTGTTGCTTTCTTTGGCTCTGCCAGGCTCTGTTTTGCTCTTGTGGCTCTGTTGCACTCTGTATTGCTCTCATTGGCTCCATTTGGCTCTGTTTGGATCAGTTCAGCTCTGTTTTTCTCTGTTTGGCTCAAGAGGACATTGTTTGGCTCTGTTCAGCACAGTTTGGCTGTGCCAAGCTCTGTTTGGTACTCATTGGCTCCAGTTTGGCTCTGTTTGGCTCCGTTTGGATTGGTTTGGCTCTGTTTTGCTCTGTTTGGCTCTGGTTGGTTCCGTTGTGCTTTGTTTGGCTCTGTACAACACAGATTGACTGTGCCATGTTCTATTTGGCACTCATTGGCTCTGTTTGGTTCTGTTTGTCTCCATGTGGCTCTGTTCGGCTCTCTTTTACTCTGTTTGGCTCCGTTGTGCTTTGTTTGGCTCTGTTCAGCACAGGTTGGCTGTGCTATATTCTCTTTGGCACCCATTGGCTCTGTTTTTCTCTGTTTGGCTCCGTTTCACTCTGTTTGGCTCTGTTTTGCTCTGTGTGGCTCTGTTTGGCTCTGTTGCGCTTTGTTCTGCTCTGCTTGCATCTGGTCACCTCTGTTTTGCTCTGTTTTGCTCTCTTTGGCTCTGTTTGACTCTGTTTTGCTCTCTTTGGCTCTGTTTGGCTCCGTTTCGATCGGTTTTGCTCTGTTTTGCTCTGTTTGGCTCTGGTTGGTTCCGTTGTGCTTTGGCTCTGTACAACACAGATTGACTGTGCCATGTTCTATTTGGCACTCATTGGCTCTGTTTGGCTCTGTTTGTCTCTATGTGGCTCTGTTTGGCTCTCTTTTACTCTGTTTGGCTCCGTTGTGCTTTGTTTGGCACTGTTCAGCGCAGGTTGGCTGTGCCATGTTCTGTTTGGTACCCATTGGCTCTGTTTTTCTCTGTTTGGCTTTGTTCTGCTCTGTTTGGATTTGCTTTCCTCTGTTTTGCTCTTTTTGGCTCTGTTTTGCTCGGTTTTGCTCTGTTTAGCTCTGTGTTGCTCTGTTTGGCTCTGTTTGGCTCAATTTAGATCTGTTTGACTCTGTTTGGCTCCGTTTGGATCTGTTTGGCTCTGTTTTGCTCTGCTTGGCTCTGTTTGTCTCCGTTGTGCTTTGTTTGGCTCTGTTCAGC
Organism: Carcharodon carcharias; assembly: GCF_017639515.1. Taxonomy (NCBI): domain Eukaryota; kingdom Metazoa; phylum Chordata; class Chondrichthyes; order Lamniformes; family Lamnidae; genus Carcharodon; species Carcharodon carcharias. The sequence goes on along the minus strand of NC_054492.1, from coordinate 20,725,383 downwards.
ACAGGTTGTCTGTGCCATGTTCTGTTTGGCACTCATTGGCTCTGTTTGGCTCTGTTTGTCTCCATGTGGCTCTGTTCGGCTCTCTTTTACTCTGTTTGGCTCCGTTGTGCTTTGTTTGGCTCTGTACAACACAGATTGACTGTGCCATGTTCTATTTGGCACTCATTGGCTCTGTTTGGCTCTGTTTGTCTCCATGTGGCTCTGTTCGGCTCTCTTTTACTCTGTTTGGCTCCGTTGTGCTTTGTTTGGCACTGTTCAGCGCAGGTTGGCTGTGCCATGTTCTGTTTGGTACCCATTGGCTCTGTTTTTCTCTGTTTGGCTTTGTTCTGCTCTGTTTGGATTTGCTTTCCTCTGTTTTGCTCTGTTTGGCTCTGTTTTGCTCGGTTTTGCTCTGTTTAGCTCTGTGTTGCTCTGTTTGGCTCTGTTTGGCTCAATTTAGATCTGTTTGACTCTGTTTGGCTCCGTTTGGATCTGTTTGGCTCTGTTTTGCTCTGCTTGGCTCTGTTTGTCTCCGTTGTGCTTTGTTTGGCTCTGTTCAGCACAGGTTGACTGTGCCATGTTCTGTTTGGCACTCATCGGCTCTGTTTGGCTCTTTTCTGCTCTGTTTGGCACTCATTGGCTCTGCTTGCCTGTTTTGCTGTGTTTTGCTCTGTTCTGCTCTGTTTGGCTCTGTTTGGCTCTCTTTGGTCTTGTTTTGCTCTAATTGGCTCTGCTTTGCTCTGTTTGGCTCTGCCTGGCTCTGGTTTGCTCTTTGTGGTTCTCTTTCCCTCTGTATTGCTCATTTTGGCTCAATTTGGCTCTGTTTGGATCTGTTCAGCTCTGTTTTGCTCTGTTTTGCTCAGTTTGGCTCTGTTTTGCTTTTTTGGCTCTTTTCTGCTCTGTTTCCCTCTGTTTGCCTCTGTTTTGATCTGTTTGGCTCTTTTCTGCTCTGTTTGGCTCTGCTTGACTGTTTTGCTGTCTTTCACTCTGTTTGGCTCTGTTCGGCTCTGGTTTGCTATTTTTGGCTCTGTGTTGCTCTCTTTGGCTCTGCCAGGCTCTCTTTTGCTCTTTGTGGATCTGTTGCATTCTGTATTGCTCTCATTGGCTCCGTTTGGCTCTGTTTGGATCAGATCAGCTCTGTTTTTCTCTGTTTGGCTCAAGAGGACATTGTTTGGCTCTGTTCAGCGCAGTTTGGCTGTGCCATGCTCTGTTTGACAGACATTGGCTCTGTTTGGCTCTGTTTGGCTCCATTTTGCTCTGTTTCTGTTTGGCTCCATCTGGATCTCTTTGGCTATGTTTTGTTCTGTTTGGCTCTGTTTTGCTGTTTTTGGCTCTGTGTTGCTTTCTTTGGCTCTGCCAGGCTCTGTTTTGCTCTTTGTGGCTCTGTTGCCCTCTGTATTGATCTCATTGGCTCCATTTGGCTCTGTTTGGATCAGTTCAGCTCTGTTTTTCTCTGTTTGGCTCAAGAGGACATTGTTTGGCTCTGTTCAGCACAGTTTGGCTGTGCCATGCTCTGTTTGGCAGTCATTGGCTCTGTTTAGCTCTGTTTGGCTCCATTTTGTTCTGTTTCTGTTTGGCTCCGTCTGGATCTCTTTGGCTATCTTTTGCTCTGTTCGGCTCTGTTTTGCTGTTTTTGGCTCTGTGTTGCTTTCTTTGGCTCTGCCAGGCTCTGTTTTGCTCTTTGTGGCTCTGTTACACTCTGTATTGCTCTCATTGGCTCTGTTCGGCTCTGTTTGGATCGGTTCAGCTCTGTTTTGCTCTGTTTGGCTCAAGAGGACCTCGTTTGGCTCTGTTCAGCACAGTTTGGCTGTGCCATGCTCTGTTTGGCACTCATTGGCTCCGTTTGGCTCTGTTTTGCTCCGTTTCGATCTGTTTGGCTCTGTTTTGCTCTGTTTTGCTCTCTTTGGCTCTGTCTGACTCTGTTTTGCTCTCTTTGGCTCTGTTTGGCTCCGTTTCGATCGGTTTTGCTCTGTTTGGCTCTGTTTGGCTCTGTTTGGCTCCGTTGTGCTTTGTTTGGCTCTGTTCAGCACAGGTTGACTGTGCCATGTTCTCTTTGGCACTTATTGGCTCTGTTTGGCTCTGTTTGGCTCTGTTTGGATCTGTTTGGCTCTGTTTTGCTCTGCTTGGCTCTGTTTGTCTCCGTTGTGCTTTGTTTGGCTCTGTTCAGCACAGGTTGACTGTGCCATGTTCTGTTTGGCACTCATCGGCTCTGTTTGGCTCTTTTCTGCTCTGTTTGGCACTCATTGGCTCTGCTTGCCTGTTTTGCTGTGTTTTGCTCTGTTCTGCTCTGTTTGGCTCTGCCTGGCTCTGGTTTGCTCTTTGTGGTTCTCTTTCGCTCTGTATTGCTCGTTTTGGCTCAAGTTGGCTCTGTTTGGATCTGTTCAGCTGTGTTTTGCTCTGTTTTGCTCTGTTTGGCTCTGTTTTGCTTTTTTGCCTCTTTTCTGCTCTGTTTCGCACTGTTTGCCTCTGTTTTGCTGTGTTCTGCTCTGTTTTGCTCTGTTTAGCTCTGGTTTGCTCTGTTCGGTTCTGTTTTGCTCTGTTTGGCTCAGTTTCGCTCTCTTTGGCTCTGCCAGACTCTCTTTTGCTCTTTGTGGCTCTGTTTCACACTGTATTGCTCTCTTTCGATCCTTTTGGCTCTGTTTGGATCAGTTCAACTCTGTTTTTCTCTGTGTGGCTCCAGTCGGCGTTGTTTGGCTCTGTACAGCACAGTTTCGCTGTGCCATGCTCTGTTTGGCAGTCATTGGCTCTGTTTGGCTCTGTTCGGCTCCATTTTGCTCTGTTTCTGTTTGGCTCCGTCTGGATCTCTTTGGCTATGTTTTGTTCTGTTTGGCTCTGTTTTGCTGTTTTTGGCTCTGTGTTGCTTTCTTTGGCTCTGCCAGGCTCTGTTTTGCTCTTTGTGGCTCTGTTGCACTCTGTATTGCTCTCATTGGCTCCATTTGGCTCTGTTTGGATCAGTTCAGCTCTGTTTTTCTCTGTTTGGCTCAAGAGGACATTGTTTGGCTCTGTTCAGCACAGTTTGGCTGTGCCACGCTCTGTTTGGTACTCATTGGCTCCATTTGGCTCTGTTTGGCTCCGTTTGGATTGGTTTGGCTCTGTTTTGCTCTGTTTGGCTCTGGTTGGTTCCGTTGTGCTTTGTTTGGCTCTGTACAACACAGATTGACTGTGCCATGTTCTATTTGGCACTCATTGGCTCTGTTTGGCTCTGTTTGTCTCCATGTGGCTCTGTTCGGCTCTCTTTTACTCTGTTTGGCTCCATTGTGCTTTGTTTGGCTCTGTACAACACAGATTGACTATGCCATGTTCTATTTGGCACTCATTGGCTCTGTTTGGCTCTGTTTGTCTCCATGTGGCTCTGTTCGGCTCTCTTTTACTCTGTTTGGCTCCGTTGTGCTTTGTTTGGCTCTGTTCAGCACAGGTTGGCTGTGCCATATTCTCTTTGGCACCCATTGGCTCTGTTTTTCTCTGTTTGGCTCCGTTTCACTCTGTTTGGCTCTGTTTTGCTCTGTGTGGCTCTGTTTGGCTCTGTTGCGCTTTGTTCTGCTCTACTTGCATCTGGTCACCTCTGTTTTGCTCTGTTTTGCTCTCTTTGGCTCTGTTTGACTCTGTTTTGCTCTCTTTGGCTCTGTTTGGCTCCGTTTCGATCGGTTTTGCTCTGTTTTGCTCTGTTTGGCTCTGGTTGGTTCCGTTGTGCTTTGGCTCTGTACAACACAGATTGACTGTGCCATGTTCTATTTGGCACTCATTGGCTCTGTTTGGCTCTGTTTGTCTCTATGTGGCTCTGTTTGGCTCTCTTTTACTCTGTTTGGCTCCGTTGTGCTTTGTTTGGCACTGTTCAGCGCAGGTTGGCTGTGCCATGTTCTGTTTGGTACCCATTGGCTCTGTTTTTCTCTGTTTGGATTTGCTTTCCTCTGTTTTGCCCTTTTTGGCTCTGTTTTGCTCGGTTTTGCTCTGTTTAGCTCTGTGTTGCTCTGTTTGGCTCTGTTTGGCTCAATTTAGATCTGTTTGACTCTGTTTGGCTCCGTTTGGATCTGTTTGGCTCTGTTTTGCTCTGCTTGGCTCTGTTTGTCTCCGTTGTTCTTTGTTTGGCTCTGTTCAGCACAGGTTGTCTGTGCCATGTTCTGTTTGGCACTCATTGGCTCTGTTTGGCTCTGTTTGTCTCCATGTGGCTCTGTTCGGCTCTCTTTTACTCTGTTTGGCTCCGTTGTGCTTTGTTTGGCTCTGTACAACACAGATTGACTGTGCCATGTTCTATTTGGCACTCATTGGCTCTGTTTGGCTCTGTTTGTCTCCATGTGGCTCTGTTCGGCTCTCTTTTACTCTGTTTGGCTCCGTTGTGCTTTGTTTGGCTCTGTACAACACAGATTGACTGTGCCATGTTCTATTTGGCACTCATTGGCTCTGTTTGGCTCTGTTTGTTTCCATGTGGCTCTGTTCGGCTCTCTTTTACTCTGTTTGGCTCCGTTGTGCTTTGTTTGGCACTGTTCAGCGCAGGTTGGCTGTGCCATGTTCTGTTTGGTACCCATTGGCTCTGTTTTTCTCTGTTTGGCTTTGTTCTGCTCTTTTTGGATTTGCTTTCCTCTGTTTGGCTCTTTTTGGCTCTGTTTTGCTCGGTTTTGCTCTGTTTAGCTCTGTGTTGCTCTGTTTGGCTCTGTTTGGCTCAATTTAGATCTGTTTGACTCTGTTTGGCTCTGTTTGGATCTGTCTGGCTCTGTTTTGCTCTGCTTGGCTCTGTTTGTCTCCGTTGTGCTTTGTTTGGCTCTGTTCAGCACAGGTTGACTGTGCCATGTTCTGTTTGGCACTCATCGGCTCTGTTTGGCTCTTTTCTGCTCTGTTTGGCACTCATTGGCTCTGCTTGCCTGTTTTGCTGTGTTTTGCTCTGTTCTGCTCTGTTTGGCTCTGTTTGGCTCTCTTTGGTCTTGTTTTGCTCTAATTGGCTCTGCTTTGCTCTGTTTGGCTCTGCCTGGCTCTGGTTTGCTCTTTGTGGTTCTCTTGCCCTCTGTATTGCTCATTTTGGCTCAATTTGGCTCTGTTTGGAGCTGTTCAGCTCTGTTTTGCTCTGTTTTGCTCAGTTTGGCTCTGTTCAGCGCAGTTTGGCTGTGCCATGCTCTGTTTGGCAGTCATTGGCTCCGTTTGGCTCTGTTTGGCTCCATTTTGCTCTGTTTCTGTTTGGCTCCATCTGGATCTCTTTGGCTATGTTTTGCTCTGGTCGGCTCTGTTTTGCTGTTTTTGGCTCTGTGTTGCTTTCTTTGGCTCTGCCAGGCTCTGTTTTGCTCTTTGTGGCTCTGTTGCACTCTGTATTGCTCTCATTGGCTCTGTTCGGCTCTGTTTGGATCAGTTCAGCTCTGTTTTTCTCTGTTTGGCTCAAGAGGACATTGTTTGGCTCTGTTCAGCACAGTTTGGCTGTGCCATGCTCTGTTTGGCAGTCATTGGCTCTGTTTGGCTCTGTTTGGCTCCATTTTGTTCTGTTTCTGTTTGGCTCCGTCTGGATCTCTTTGGCTATCTTTTGCTCTGTTCGGCTCTGTTTTGCTGTTTTTGGCTCTGTGTTGCTTTCTTTGGCTCTGCCAGGCTCTGTTTTGCTCTTTGTGGCTCTGTTACACTCTGTATTGCTCTCATTGGCTCTGTTCGGCTCTGTTTGGATCGGTTCAGCTCTGTTTTGCTCTGTTTGGCTCAAGAGGACCTCGTTTGGCTCTGTTCAGCACAGTTGGGCTGTGCCATGCTCTGTTTGGCACTCATTGGCTCCGTTTGGCTCTGTTTTGCTCCGTTTCGATCTGTTTGGCTCTGTTTTGCTCTGTTTTGCTCTCTTTGGCTCTGTCTGACTCTGTTTTGCTCTCTTTGGCTCTGTTTGGCTCCGTTTCGATCGGTTTTGCTCTGTTTGGCTCTGTTTGGCTCTGTTTGGCTCCGTTGTGCTTTGTTTGGCTCTGTTCAGCACAGGTTGACTGTGCCATGTTCTCTTTGGCACTTATTGGCTCTGTTTGGCTCTGTTTGGCTCTGTTTGGATCTGTTTGGCTTTGTTTTGCTCTGCTTGGCTCTGTTTGTCTCCGTTGTGCTTTGTTTGACTCTGTTCAGCACAGGTTGACTGTGCCATGTTCTGTTTGGCACTCATCGGCTCTGTTTGGCTCTTTTCTGCTCTGTTTGGCACTCATTGGCTCTGCTTGCCTGTTTTGCTGTGTTTTGCTCTGTTCTGCTCTGTTTGGCTCTGCCTGGCTCTGGTTTGCTCTTTCTGGTTCTCTTTCGCTCTGTATTGCTCGTTTTGGCTCAAGTTGGCTCCGTTTGGATCTGTTCAGCTGTGTTTTGCTCTGTTTTGCTCTGTTTGGCTCTGTTTTGCTTTTTTGGCTCTTTTCTGCTCTGTTTCGCACTGTTTGCCTCTGTTTTGCTGTGTTCTGCTCTGTTTTGCTCTGTTTAGCTCTGGTTTGCTCTGTTCGGTTCTGTTTTGCTCTGTTTGGCTCAGTTTCGCTCTCTTTGGCTCTGCCAGACTCTCTTTTGCTCTTTGTGGCTCTGTTTCACACTGTATTGCTCTCTTTCGATCCTTTTGGCTCTGTTTGGATCAGTTCAACTCTGTTTTTCTCTGTGTGGCTCCAGTCGGCGTTGTTTGGCTCTGTACAGCACAGTTTCGCTGTGCCATGCTCTGTTTGGCAGTCATTGGCTCTGTTTGGCTCTGTTCGGCTCCATTTTGCTCTGTTTCTGTTTGGCTCCGTCTGGATCTCTTTGGCTATGTTTTGTTCTGTTTGGCTCTGTTTTGCTGTTTTTGGCTCTGTGTTGCTTTCTTTGGCTCTGCCAGGCTCTGTTTTGCTCTTTGTGGCTCTGTTGCACTCTGTATTGCTCTCATTGGCTCCATTTGGCTCTGTTTGGATCAGTTCAGCTCTGTTTTTCTCTGTTTGGCTCAAGAGGACATTGTTTGGCTCTGTTCAGCACAGTTTGGCTGTGCCACGCTCTGTTTGGTACTCATTGGCTCCGTTTGGCTCTGTTTGGCTCCGTTTGGATTGGTTTGGCTCTGTTTTGCTCTGTTTGGCTCTGGTTGGTTCCGTTGTGCTTTGTTTGGCTCTGTACAACACAGATTGACTATGCCATGTTCTATTTGGCACTCATTGGCTCTGTTTGGCTCTGTTTGTCTCCATGTGGCTCTGTTCGGCTCTCTTTTACTCTGTTTGGCTCCGTTGTGCTTTGTTTGGCTCTGTTCAGCACAGGTTGGCTGTGCCATATTCTCTTTGGCACCCATTGGCTCTGTTTTTCTCTGTTTGGCTCCGTTTCACTCTGTTTGGCTCTGTTTTGCTCTGTGTGGCTCTGTTTGGCTCTGTTGCGCTTTGTTCTGCTCTGCTTGCATCTGGTCACCTCTGTTTTGCTCTGTTTTGCTCTCTTTGGCTCTGTTTGACTCTGTTTTGCTCTCTTTGGCTCTGTTTGGCTCCGTTTCGATCGGTTTTGCTCTGTTTTGCTCTGTTTGGCTCTGGTTGGTTCCGTTGTGCTTTGGCTCTGTACAACACAGATTGACTGTGCCATGTTCTATTTGGCACTCATTGGCTCTGTTTGGCTCTGTTTGTCTCTATGTGGCTCTGTTTGGCTCTCTTTTACTCTGTTTGGCTCCATTGTGCTTTGTTTGGCACTGTTCAGCGCAGGTTGGCTGTGCCATGTTCTGCTTGGTACCCATTGGCTCTGTTTTTCTCTGTTTGGCTTTGTTCTGCTCTGTTTGGATTTGCTTTCCTCTGTTTTGCTCTTTTTGGCTCTGTTTTGCTCGGTTTTGCTCTGTTTAGCTCTGTGTTGCTCTGTTTGGCTCAATTTAGATCTGTTTGACTCTGTTTGGCTCCGTTTGGATCTGTTTGGCTCTGTTTTGCTCTGCTTGGCTCTGTTTGTCTCCGTTGTGCTTTGTTTGGCTCTGTTCAGCACAGGTTGTCTGTGCCATGTTCTGTTTGGCACTCATTGGCTCTGTTTGGCTCTGTTTGTCTCCATGTGGCTCTGTTTGGCTCTCTTTTACTCTGTTTGGCTCCGTTGTGCTTTGTTTGGCTCTGTACAACACAGATTGACTGTGCCATGTTCTATTTGGCACTCATTGGCTCCATTTGGCTCTGTTTGGACCAGTTCAGCTCTGTTTTTCTCTGTTTGGCTCAAGAGGACATTGTTTGGCTTTGTTCAGCACAGTTTGGCTCTGCCATGCTCTGTTTGGCACTCATTGGCTCCGTTTGGCTCTGTTTGGCTCCGTTTCACTCTGTTTGGCTCTGTTTTGCTCTGTGTGGCTCTGTTTGGCTCTGTTGCGATTTGTTCTGCTCTGCTTGCATCTGGTCACCTCTGTTTTGCTCTGTTTTGCTCTCTTTGGCTCTGTTTGACTCTGTTTTGCTCTCTTTGGCTCTGTTTGGCTCCGTTTCGATCGGTTTTGCTCTGTTTTGCTCTGTTTGGCTCTGGTTGGTTCCGTTGTGCTTTGGCTCTGTACAACACAGATTGACTGTGCCATGTTCTATTTGGCACTCATTGGCTCTGTTTGGCTCTGTTTGTCTCTATGTGGCTCTGTTTGGCTCTCTTTTACTCTGTTTGGCTCCGTTGTGCTTTGTTTGGCACTGTTCAGCGCAGGTTGGCTGTGCCATGTTCTGTTTGGTACCCATTGGCTCTGTTTTTCTCTGTTTGGCTTTGTTCTGCTCTGTTTGGATTTGCTTTCCTCTGTTTTGCTCTGTTTGGCTCTGTTTTGCTCGGTTTTGCTCTGTTTAGCTCTGTGTTGCTCTGTTTGGCTCTGTTTGGCTCAATTTAGATCTGTTTGACTCTGTTTGGCTCCGTTTGGATCTGTTTGGCTCTGTTTTGCTCTGCTTGGCTCTGTTTGTCTCCGTTGTGCTTTGTTTGGCTCTGTTCAGCACAGGTTGACTGTGCCATGTTCTGTTTGGCACTCATTGGCTCTGTTTGGCTCTGTTTGTCTCCATGTGGCTCTGTTCGGCTCACTTTTACTCTGTTTGGCTCCGTTGTGCTTTGTTTGGCTCTGTACAACACAGATTGACTGTGCCATTTTCTATTTGGCACTCATTGGCTCTGTTTGGCTCTGTTTGTCTCTATGTGGCTCTGTTTGGCTCTCTTTTACTCTGTTTGGCTCCGTTGTGCTTTGTTTGGCACTGTTCAGCGCAGGTTGGCTGTGCCATGTTCTGTTTGGCACCCATTGGCTCTGTTTTTCTCTGTTTGGCTTTGTTCTGCTCTGTTTGGATTTGCTTTCCTCTGTTTTGCTCTGTTTGGCTCTGTTTTGCTCGGTTTTGCTCTGTTTATCTCTGTGTTGCTCTGTTTGGCTCTGTTTGGCTCAATTTAGATCTGTTTGACTCTGTTTGGTTCCGTTTGGATCTGTTTGGCTCTGTTTTGCTCTGCTTGGCTCTGTTTGTCTCCGTTGTGCTTTGTTTGGCTCTGTTCAGCACAGGTTGACTGTGCCATGTTCTGTTTGGCACTCATTGGCTCTGTTTGGCTCTGTTTGTCTCCATGTGGCTCTGTTCGGCTCTCTTTTACTCTGTTTGGCTCCGTTGTGCTTTGTTTGGCTCTGTACAACACAGATTGACTGTGCCATGTTCTATTTGGCACTCATTGGCTCTGTTTGGCTCTGTTTGTCTCCATGTGGCTCTGTTCGGCTCTCTTTTACTCTGTTTGGCTCCGTTGTGCTTTGTTTGGCACTGTTCAGCGCAGGTTGGCTGTGCCATGTTCTGTTTGGTACCCATTGGCTCTGTTTTTCTCTGTTTGGCTTTGTTCTGCTGTTTGGATTTGCTTTCCTCTGTTTTGCTCTGTTTGGCTCTGTTTTGCTCGGTTTTGCTCTGTTTAGCTCTGTGTTGCTCTGTTTTGCTCAGTTTGGCTCTGTTTTGCTTTTTTGGCTCTTTTCTGCTCTGTTTCCCTCTGTTTGCCTCTGTTTTGCTCTGTTTGGCTCTTTTCTGCTCTGTTTGGCTCTGCTTGACTGTTTTGCTGTCTTTCACTCTGTTTGGCTCTGTTCGGCTCTGGTTTGCTATTTTTGGCTCTGTGTTGCTCTCTTTGGCTCTGCCAGGCTCTCTTTTGCTCTTTGTGGATCTGTTGCATTCTGTATTGCTCTCATTGGCTCCGTTTGGCTCTGTTTGGATCAGATCAGCTCTGTTTTTCTCTGTTTGGCTCAAGAGGACATTGTTTGGCTCTGTTCAGCGCAGTTTGGCTGTGCCATGCTCTGTTTGACAGTCATTGGCTCCGTTTGGCTCTGTTTGGCTCCATTTTGCTCTGTTTCTGTTTGGCTCCGTCTGGATCTCTTTGGCTATGTTTTGTTCTGTTCGGCTCTGTTTTGCTGTTTTTGGCTCTGTGTTGCTTTCTTCGGCTCTGCCAGGCTCTGTTTTGCTCTTTGTGGCTCTGTTGCACTCTGTATTGCTCTCATTGGCTCTGTTTGGCTCTGTTTGGATCAGTTCAGCTCTGTTTTTCTCTGTTTGGCTCAACAAGACATTGTTTGGCTCTGTTCAGCACAGTTTGGCTGTGCCATGCTCTGTTTGGCACTCATTGGCTCCGTTTGGCTCTATTTGGCTCTGTTACGCTCTGTTTGGCTCTGTTTCGCTCTGTTTGGCTCTGTTCTGCTCTCTGTTGCTCTGTTTGGCTTTGTTTCGCTTTGTTCTGCTCTGCTTGGATCTGGTCAGCTCTGTTTTGCTCTGTTTTGATCTCTTTGGCTCTGTTTGACTCTGTTTTGCTCTCTTTGGCTCTGTTTGGCTCTGCTTGTATCGGTTTGGCTCTGTTTTGCTCTGTTTGGCTCTGTTCAGCACAGATGGCCTGTGCCATGTTCTGTTTGGCACTCATTAGCTCTGTTTGGCTCTGGATGTCTCTGTTTTGCTCTGTTTGGCTCTTTTCTGCTCTGTTTGGCTCTGCTTGACTCTGTTTTGCTGTGTTTCACTCTGTTTGGATCTGTTCGGCTCTGGTTTGCTATTTTTGGCTATGTGTTGCTTTCTTTGGCTCTGCCAGGCTCTGTTTTGCTCTTTGTGGCTCTGTTGCACTCTGTATTGCTCTCATTGGCTCCGTTTGGCTCTGTTTGGATCAGATCAGCTCTGTTTTTCTCTGTTTGGCTCAAGAGGACATTGTTTGGCTCTGTTCAGCACAGTTTGGCTCTGCCATGCTCTGTTTGGCACTCATTGGCTCCGTTTGGCTCTGTTTGGCTCCGTTTTGCTCTGTTTGGCTCTGTTTTGCTCTGTGTGGCTCTGTTTGGCTCTGTTCAGCACAGGTTGACTGTGCCATGTCCTGTTTGGCTCTCATCGGCTCTGTTTGGCTCTGTTTGGCTGTTTTCTGCTCTGTTTGGCACTCATTGGCTCTGCTTGCCTCTATTTTGCTGTGTTTGGCTCTGTTCTGCTCTGTTTGACTCTGTTTGGCTCTCTTCGGTCTTGTTTTGCTCTGATTGGCTCTGGTTTGCTCTCTTTGGCTCTGCCAGGCTCTGGTTTGCTCTTTGTGGTTCTCTTTCGCTCTCTATTGCTCTGTTTGGCTCTATTTGGCTCTCTTTGGATCTGTTCAGCTCTGTTTTGCTCTGTTTGGCTCTGTTTTGCTCTGTTTGGCTCCAGTGGGCTTTGTTTGGCTCTGTTCAGCAGAGGTAAGCTGTGCCATGCTCTGTTTGGCATTCATTGGCTCTGTTTGCCTCTGTTTGGCTCTGTTCTGCTCTTTTTGGCTCTGTTTTGCTCTGAGTGGCTCTGTTTGTCTCTGCTTTGCTCTCTTTCACCTTGTTCTGCTCTGTGTGGCTCTGTTTGGCTCTGTTTGTGTCTGTTTTGCTCTGTGTGGCTCTGTTTGGCACTTTTCTGCTCTGTTCAGCACGCATTGGCTCTGCTTGCCTCTGTTTTGCTGTGTTTGGCTCTGTTCTGCTCTTTTTGGCTCTCTTTGCCTCCGTTGGGCTTTTTTTTGCTCTGTTGAACACAGCTAGTTTTGTTTCTGCTTTGTAAAAGTTTCTTTAATTCAACTAGCTACAACCAGAATCATGACCAAAGATTTTTCAAAAGCGGCAAGTTTTGTCAACTGACTGCAAAGTTTCTGGAGAAGCTAAAATACTTGCAAATAAACACAGACTCAGTGATTTCTTCAGTCATCTGTATGAAAGCTAGCTATAAACTATTCTGCTCTGTTTAGATCTGTTCTGTTCTGTTTTGCTCTGTTTGACTCTGTTTTGCTCTGTTTGGCTCTGTTTGGCTTTATTTTGCTCTCTTTGCTCTTGTTTTGCTCTGTGTGGCTCTGTTTGGCTCTGTTTGTCTCCATGTGGCTCTGTTCAGCTCTCTTTTACTCTTTTTGGCTCCGTTGGGCTTTGTTTGGCTCTGTTCAGCGCAGGTTGGCTGTGCCATGTTCTGTTTGGCACTCATTGGCTCTGTTTTTCTCTGTTTGGCTTTGTTCTGCTCTGTTTGGCTTTGCTTTCCTCTGTTTTGCTCTGTTTGGCTCTGTTTTGCTCGGTTTTGCTCTGTTTGGCTCTATGTTGCTCTGACCTTGTTTTGCTCTGTTTGGCTCTGTTTGGCTCTGTTCTGCTCTGTTTGGCTCTGTTTGGCTCCATTGGGCTTTGTTTGGCTCTCTTCAGCACAAGTTGTTTTGTTTCTGCTCTGTGCAAGTTTCTTTAATTCAACTTGCTACAACCAGAATCATGTCCAAAGATTTTTCAAAAGCGGCAAGTTTTGTCAACTGACTGCACTGTTTCTGGAGAAGCTTAAATACTTGTAAATAAACACAGACTGAGTAATTTCTTCAGTCACCTGTATAAAAGCTAGCTATTTTTGAATGTTGTTGACATTATTAAGATGCTGGAAGTCATAGTAACTGTGTTTGGGATAGTTAAGGAACTGCAGCTATAGCAATCCAGCTAGTTCGGACTAGCATAACTCCTACACTGTTAAGAAATACAAAAAGTGAAGTACCATGTGTGTAACTTTTAATGGAAAGAAAAACTCACATTTAGATTGTACTGTTTTATGGTTTCCTTCAGAGGGTTAGAATGATTTTTACTGTAAAAATCTATCTGCGTTCTATTACTGTTATGTATTCATCTTTTGTTAAATACATTTTTATTAATAGTTTAAACTTAAAACAAGTTATGGTGTTGTACTAATTATTGAGGATGGGAGCATTGGGAAATTCCAACAGATAAAATAACGAACAATAAGTTTCCTCTGTTCACTTTACTTGCAGTTTGCCTGGATATGAAGCTTTGTGAATATTCTCTGGGAAGCTTAGGGAGTTGGAACTCTTTATGAGTGATCCACAGAAAGAATTTGTAAAATAGAGTTACAGTTTTTTAAATTCATTTATGGGATGTGGATGTTGCCGGCTAGGCCAGCATTTATTGCTCATCCCTAATTGCCCTGGAGAAGGCGGTGGTGAGCTGCCTTCTTGAACTGCTGCAGTCCATGTGGTGTAGGTATACCCATAGTGATGAAGGAACAGCAATGCAGTTCTAAGTCAGGAAGGTGTGTGACTTGGAGGGGTCTTGCAGGTAGTGGTGTTCCCATGCATCTGTTGCCCTTATCCTTCCAGGTGGTAGAGGTCGCTGATTTAGAAGGACCTGTTGAAATGTCTTGGTGAGTTGCTGCAGTGCATCTTGTTGATGTTGCTGCTGCATGTCAGAGGTGGAGAGAATGAATGTTTAAGGTGGTGGATGGGGTGCTGATCTCACAGACAATTATATTCTGGATGGTGTCAAGTTTCTTGAGTGTTGTTGGAATTGCACTCATCCAGGCAAGTAGAAAGTTTTCCATCAATTCCTGATTATTGCCTTGTGGATAGTGGACATGCTTTGGGGAGTCAGGGGATGAGTTACTCATTGCAGAATACCCAGCCTCTTACCTGCTCTTGCGGACATAGTATTTATATTTCAGTTCAGTTTCTGCTCAATACTAACCCCCAGGATATTGATGGTGAGGAATTCAGTGATGGGAATGCTATTGAATGTCAGTGGCAGATGGTTTGATTCTCTTTTGTTGGAGATGGTTACTGCCTAGCACCTTTGGCATGAATGTTACTTGCAACTTATCAGCCTAAGCCTGAAACTTGTCCAGGCCTTGTGGGCAGACGATTTCATTATCTGAGGAGTCCCGAATGGCACTGAACACTATTTAATCATCAGCGAACTTCCCCACTTCTGATCTTATGATAGGGTAAGGCCATTCATAAAGCAACTGAAGATTGGGCCTAGGACACTACTCTGAGGAAGTCCTGCAGTGATGTCCTGAGACTAAGATGATTGACCTACAACAACCACAACCATCTTCCTTTGTGTTAGGCATGTGGCATCAATGAGCCGCAGCAAAACTGCCATCAGTGGGGATTGGGGGAAAACTCTCTGCTGGTTGGAGTCATACCTAGCAAAAGAAAGATGGTTGTGGTTAGTGGAGGTCAATCATCTTAGTCCCAGGACATCACTGCAAGTGTTCCTCAGGGTAATGTCCTAGGCCCAACTACTTTCAGTTGCTTCATCAATGAACTTCCTTCCATCATAAGGCAGATGATTGCACAATGTTCACCACTATTTGTGACTCCTCAGATACTGAAGTAGTCCATGTCCAAATGCAGCAAGACCTGGACAATATCCAGACTTGAGCTGACAAGTGGCAAGTAACATTCGCGCACACAAGTGTCAGGCAATGACAATCTCTAACAAGAGAGAATCTAACCATCATTCCTTGACACTCAATGGCATTACCATCGCTGAATCTCCCACTACCAAATTCCAGGGAGGTTACCATTGAACAGAAAATGAACTGGACTAGCCATATAAACTCTGTGGCTACAAAAGCAGGTCAGAGACTTGGAATCCTGCAGCAAGTAACTCAACTCCTGATTTCCACTATCTACAAAGCTCAAGTCAGGAGCGTGATGGAATAACCTCCACTTGCCTGGATGAGCGCAGCTCCAACAACACTGAAAAAGCTTGACACCATCCAGGACAAAGCAGCCCACTTAATTGGCACCCCTTCCACAAACATTCACTCCCTCCACTACTGAAAACAGTAGCAGCAGTGTGTACCATCTACATGATGCACTGCAAGAACTCACCAAGGCTCCTTGGACAGCATCTTCCAAACCCACAACCGCTACCATCTAGAAGAACAAGGGCAGCAGACACATGGGAACACAATCAACTGGAAGTTCCCCTCCAAGCCACTCACCATCCTGACTTGGAAATTTATCACCGTTCCTTCACTGTTGCTGGGTCAAAATCCTGGAACTCCCTTCCTAACAGCACTGTGTGTACCGACATCACAGAGACTGCAGTGGTTCAAGAAGGCAGCTCACCACCGCCTTCTCAGGGCAATTAGGGATGGGCAATAAATGCTGGCCTTGTCGATGATGCCCACATCCCATGAACAAATAAAGAAACTCTAACCAGCAGAGAATGTTCTCTCTGATTCCCATTAACTGCAATTTTTTAGGGCTCCTTGATATCACATTCGGTCAAATGCTGCCTTGATGTTAAGTGCAGTCATTCTCATCTCACCTCTCTAATTCAGCTGTTTTGTCATGTTTGGACCGAAGCTGTAATGAAGTCTGGAGCTGAGTGGCTCTGGCAGAACCCAATCTGAGCATCGGTGAGCAGGTTATTGTTTTGCAAGTGTTGCTCTATGGCACTGTTGACAACAACTTCCATTACTTTGCTGATGATTGAGAGTTAAGCTGATGAGCAGTAATTAACTGGGTTGGATTAATGTTGGGTATTTAAAAGCAACATGTATTCTCACATGTTTTCAAAAGATGCAATTTTTTTTCTCCCAAAGGCTAAACAATATGAAATTTGTTATCTTATTTGCATAAGCAGAAAACATTCCAGACCCATTACAACAGAAAAGCCTTTGATCTCTGTCTCTCTGTGTGAGAAGTGAACACAAGAGGGACAAGCTTTTTGTCAGAGTCTTTTGAAACAAGACAGCTGCAAGGTCAGCAGTTATATTAAAGGAAAAGCTGTAAGGGCCTTTGCTGAGACAAAAAGATTAGAAATACTTGAGGATGGCTAGAAGATTTTTGTCTAAGTCAGATAAGTTGATGCTGCAATGTTAGAAATGTGCATTGTTCTTTCTGTTACATTGGGCAGAATGTTCTGCCTGTCGGGGAGGGCTGTGTGGGCGTGTTTGCAGGATGGTGGGTTCCTGATCGGCACCCCCAATTGGGGGCGCACCTCCATTTTACGTGGGTGGGCCAATTAAGGCCCACCCAGCGTGACATCCGCCCTGAAGTGCTGTGCGCTTCCTGTGCATGTGCGAAAGAGCCCACGGACCTCCCTGAGGCAAAGTGCTTCCTCAGGGAGATCACTTCAACTTTAAAACTGTGCTGAACAGAGAAGAAAAAAATTATTGACATGTCCCCTCATCTGACACTGTCACATGAGCTGGGACATGTCAATTATTTGAATGTTAGAACTTAATAAACATTTTTAAAACCCTCATGAAACGTCATCCCGCCCATGGATAACACCTGGGATAACTCCCCTGCTCCTCTTTGAGATAGTACCACAGGATCTTTTTACATCCACCTGAGAGGGGAGCCATGGCCTTGGTTTAACATCTCTGAAAGATTGCATCTTCAACAGTGCAGCTCTCCCTCAGTACTGCACTAAAGTGTTAGCCTATATTTTTCCACTCATGTCCCAGAGTGGGAGTTGAACCAGCAACATTCTGACAAGAGTGCTACCAACTGAGTCATGACAGATATCAACATGATCAAAACAAAATACTGTGGATGCTGGAAATCTGAAATAATAACAGAAAATGCTGGAAAAAAAACCCAGCAGGCCTGGCAGTATCTGTGGAGAGAGAAACAGAGTTAATGTTTCAGGTCCATATGACTGTTAACTCTGTTTCTCTCTCCACAGATGCTGCCCAGACCTTCCTTGTGGAACCAATATAGTGACACACAAGCAATAATTTCGACTTCCCCAGAGGCTGGTGCTTAAAAATACCAACAATAAATCATTCGGTCAAATCAGGTGCCAGGCAGGGAAGCCTACCTGAAAAACGGAGTGCCTGTTATAAAACCAGAGTCATGAATCTTTGGAATCCTCTTCTTCAAAGGGTGGTGGAAGCAGAGTCTTAGAATATTTTTAAAGCAGAGCTAGATAGATCCTTGATAAGCAAGGAGGCGAAAGGTTATCGGGGTAGGTGAGAATGTGGATCAGCCATGATCTCATTGACTGATGGAGCAGGCTCAAGGGGCTGAGTGGCCTACTCCTGCTCCTAATTCATATGCTTGTATGAATGGCCACCCTACTGCAGACACAAAAGTAAATGTGAAATTCTGATGATTCTACTACTTGGGCTGCCTTGCTTCTTCTCACGATGCCAACATGATAAGCAGTAGCAAAGTCTTAGATTGTCACACAGCTAGACTATCTGTGATATAGAATAAGCCAAGTTATTTTGATGCTTGCTAAAAGGATTTGAAGTTCCGTAAAAGTCCTAAGTGACAGAGTGCTTGCATCTGTGCCTAAAAATAATTTAAAACATTTTTCTTGGTGTTTATTTAAGTGCAGTTACAGGTTGACTGTTACATTGACCAACTCCTTTGGCAGGAAGGGGCTAGTCTAACTTCAATGGCACTATCACGTCATTTACAATATAAGATTTTGAACACAATGACTTGAGTAAGGGTGAAATTTGCTGTCAAAATTTTAGAAGTATAGTTGTATTCTGCATGCATATTGTGATGCCACACATTACAGAAGTGAGGGCACACAGCAGGCAGAATGGGATTCGATAAATGCAATCAGCAAAGGGTTTTAACACAAAACAAGTGCACTAGCCTTAATTGTCTTGTGTGAGTCTGCAGTTAATTTTGCATGACAGTTTTTTTAAAACTTGATGAATTACAGTGCTAAATCTTGTGTTTTGTTTTGATGTTTGTCCATGAATCTGTGAATTGCTATGAATGAATAGCCGTAGCCACTGGTGTAATTGGCTTAGGAATGATGATGGGAAAAAAAGGCCATTACAGATCACAGCTAATGGGAAATGCTGATGACTAGTACGGCTGTTATTATTAGACAGTGATAGTAATCACATGTAAATACGCCTAGTAACCTGAAATAAGCTCTTTTCCACCAATTAGTTTTGAAGAGAATTTAAACCTTTATTTTGATCCATTTCATGGTATCTCATTTATATTGCATTCAGTTCTGATTGACCAATCAAGTCACCATGTAACAGTCATTGAATGTGGATTGACCCATTGAAGGGCTTAAATCCTGTGGCATTGCACCCGTGCATGTAATATTTACAGGTAGACCAATACCAGAAAATTCAGCATAGGTGGGCAGGCCATGTCCAACCATGGATGAGTGCAGAATACCCAATCAGATATTCTATGGGAACTGTCTCAGGGCAAATGACATCAAGATGGTCAATACAAACAATACAAGGAAACCCTTACAAAGAGCCTTACAAACATCTGCATTGCAGGCCACCGCTCTTGAGAAAACACTACAGCCAACCAGCTCACGTGGAGGCAGGTACTGAAATTTGGTTCAGGATATTTCAAAGGCCATCTACGCTAAACTCACAACTTCTGAGTTGCCCAGAGGGAGTTCAGAGGTGACACAGCTGCGTAAGTGCCCTCAAGCAAAAAAAAATGCAACAAAAACACGAACTACCAGTCTGTGGACATCCATACTGATCCCAAATCAGACTCTTCCATCATAAGAACACCCACAGAAAATGATGAGGGCACTTACAGCATGGACGTACTCCAACAACGAGAAACTCACCAACATTTACGTGCACATCATAACTGCAGAATAGATGCTATAACTCAGCCAGGACTACTGACTGAGTCTAGGAGCTTTCTGGACAGTCTGGTTCCCCAGTATACATACCGCACTTACTCTCTCTTTATTATTTCAAACAGGACTTCAGTTAGGGCCTGGCTTAGTTAAGTTTTGAAAGCAAAAATGCTCATGAAGCATTATCGTATAGTAGATCTTGGGCTGAGTTTTCATAGTTGTGCAGAGATAGGACCAGTACAGGCTTGCTGGTAATCTTTCACTACTGGTTGGTGTGCCAATCTGTTGGCATGTTCCCGGTTCCAACCTACTTTGAGGGTAGGTGCTTCTGAGGAGTGAGAGCTATTTGCCAGCCAGTGGCAGGTAGCCAATTAGGACTATTGAGGGCACTTTTTTTTTTAAATATTGGAAAATCTTCTGGGGCCACCTCCATGTTGAGGTGCCCTTATTGTTTCCCACCCACTCCAGCAGTGCCCACCTCTGAACTTCAAGTACAGGATGGCCTCCTATTGGCTAGTATGAAGGCTGCCTCCTCAAAAATCATCCTCTGGGTCCCACCACCAACATTTATGGGATCCCAACGGCAGCGTTGGGACCTGGCAATGAAAATCTTGCCTGTTGTTTTGCTGTGTGGGGTTAGTGGTTTTGGGGACAGAAACACTCCACACCAGTACTGCTGGTACCCATTCAGAGATCACAGCCTCAGGCCCTTGGTCAGTTTTGCACTGGCAGGCGATGGAGCTCCAATTAATAATATTGTTTGTTCACACATATTGAGGGAGAAGGTTATCAAAAAAAAGCATGGATGATGGCGTGATAAGTTTCTAAATATGAGAATCCCTCCAAAATCTTAAAAAATAAGTAGATGGAATTGTCTCAGTTATATGCTTGTGAGTGGGGCCTTTGAACAACTCATTTTCTGAGATTGTGGTCCTTCACCATAAAGATGTCATAGAGGGGCGTTTGTCTTTTTAAAAAAAAACACAAAATAAGGGAACACGTGCTGATGATCATTAAAGGAATATTGAAATTATCGTTTTGAATTGATTTTTAATACTGTTGGATAGTAATCCAGTAATGCGATATAGTATGGTATAAAAATGAATTGTTTTGAAATTATAGAGCCAGACTTACAAAGGATTGTTATATTACAGCAGATGGTAAATGCTGAGTAGTTCTAATCCCAGAGGGAAACTTGAAGTAACTATCACATCTAATTTTCAATTTGTATGTTTCGAATTGCAGGCTTTGAATTCAGTAATAATAAGATCACCGAGTCTTAAGAGGTTTTTAGAAAACTAAATTAAACATTTATTAACAAAAGAAAAGATTATAAGCACATACATATGTCTTCAAATTACTGATACAATAACTTTTAAATCCCCTAGTTAATCTGATTCCCAGTTACACCTTCATTAAGGCAACAGTAAAACACATAGGTTTTAAAAGACCCAAGCAAAGTAAACGATACCTTGAAAAGTCAAATTCAAAGTGAGGCCTCTTTATTTAGTCCCTGGAGGCAGCTGTTTGTTATATTCAGGCTGAAGGCATTGAATCTTAGACTGCTTATCCTTACATAAAGCCTTCGCTCCTTTATACATATTTTCCCCTTTGAATACAAAAACCCTTTATTTCACTATGTCTTTGGACTTTACCTTCCTGATAATAAAAAACTCTCAAAGCACTAAAGTTTTACCAGTGATCTTTGGGAAAAATAAACACAGTTTCTAAACTCTGTCTGGCTAGGTGACATATTTCACTCCCACCTTAGAAAACAATCTAGTCTAGTTCATTTAAAATGCGAATGTCCATTTACACCTTCCATTCTTAACTTTCCCCATGTTTACCATGTTTACATCAGGCCTTTAATCCAATTAAGTCCCTCTCTCACACACACACACAC
Source organism: Carcharodon carcharias (assembly GCF_017639515.1). Classification (NCBI taxonomy): domain Eukaryota; kingdom Metazoa; phylum Chordata; class Chondrichthyes; order Lamniformes; family Lamnidae; genus Carcharodon; species Carcharodon carcharias. The sequence continues at coordinate 20,704,831 of NC_054492.1, read as the reverse complement.
ACATACAGACACAGATACCACTATTTTACAATAAATTCCAATAACATTGTGAGAATGATTATATCTTCCTGACAGGATTCAAGAGTATATTGTTTATTATAAGCTCACTGGCTCCATGAACAGTGTTTTCTGAATAATTATTTTGGAGTTTTGCATTTTTGCAATCTACTTATCAAATGATTGTCTTCAGTACTCGATCTTTACTGAATATTTCATCATGATCTGACAGTCTGCAACATTGATGGCTTAATCTTGTTTCTTAGCAACCTAACTAGTCTGGGAGAAAGGGAATTTTCTGTTTCGTGTTTGCTTAAGAAATAACAGTTCTCATATTTATAAAAACAAAAAAACTGCGGATGCTGGAAATCCAAAACAAAAACAGAATTACCTGGAAAAACTCAGCAGGTCTGGCAGCATCAGCGGAGAAGAAAAGAGTTGACGTTTCAAGTCCTCATGACCCTTCGACAGAACTTTGAAAGTTCTGTCGAAGGGTCATGAGGACTCGAAACGTCAACTCTTTTCTTCTCCGCCGATGCTGCCAGTTCTCATATTTAATTTGATTGACGGGCCCTGAAAGGGAAGCTTAGATTCCTAACATAAAGGCACCTCAAAAGGTCTAGTGTGTCAGTTGTGTTACCTTCTCTGTCTCTTATTTCTGTTTCACTGCATATATTAATTAATGAATTGGTTTCAAAAATTTCATTAACAGTATACAAATTAAAAGGCATATTTGTTTTGTCTGCTGATTAACTTTCCAATACATTTTAACGAGTGGATAGTTTTTCTTTTACTAGTCACTCATCATAAAGAAAAACTTGCACTTATATAGCGTTTTTCAATACTTGAGGTTGTGACAAAGCACCTTCAAATATAGTCACTGTTGTAATGTAGAAAGTGGAGCAACCAATGTGTGTACAGCAAGGTCCCACAAACAGCAATGAGATAATAAGCATACAATCTTTCTAGTGATGTTGGTTGAGGGATACTTTTTAGTCAGGACACTGAAAAGTACCCTCTTTAGTGACGTAGGTTCTTTTACATCCACCTTTGAGAGTAGACAGGCCCTCACTTAATGTTTCATCAGAAAGGTGGGTGTTGCACATGGGGAATCAAGACCCCCACCCCCTCCTTGTGCTCAGGCAAAGTGGAATTAGGGGGTGAGGTCGGGGGAATCTAATTGGATCAGGGCATGCAAACACACTTCTGTCCAAATTTTAAAATCATCCATTTTGTCATCATTTTTATATAATAATCATTCAATTTTATGTTATTATTTGTGCTTATATAGCAAAATAGTGGTAGAGTTGATTGGAATCTAGGAATGTATCTGCAGCACAGACTGAGAAGCTGGCAACTGCAAAGCTCAGGTGCTATAGCATTACCAGGGCCAGGAAAGCAGAATTATAGGCTGGAATTTCTGTTGAACTGATGGGATCTTACCAAATAGTTGTAGAACCAGTGGGCAACCCCCATCAGTTCCATAGTGGAGGCCTGACAGAATCAATGCTCCCCAAGCATTTAAGTGGTCACTGTTTGGCCTTCTCCCTGACTGAGATCCTTGATGGCAGAGAGATTGATGGCCTGCCGAGAGGTGCTAGTCAGTAAGAGGCCAGAAACTCTTCATTGCTGTCAGCACGAGCAGGAATGGTGGCAGCTGGCGGCAGTACACCAACCAGAGGCCTAGTGAATGAGGGCGGGTTGGGGGTCATGGGAGGGGGCAAGGTGGTTGGGGCAGGTTAGTGGCTTTTAAGTGGCCCCTCTTTCCAATGCTGGGTCCCTCGATCAGGCACAGAGTGCCTGACAATACGGGATGCCTCCTCCACTGGGTGGCTAGTCAAACTATCAAAGGTGCGGGAAAGCCTTGTGACACTCCCATTTAATCCCTGAGCCACCACTAAATTGTGGTGGGCTCAAGGATAATGTGTGTCACTTAGCTCATCAATAACCTAATTGACATCCAGCTGGAGGTGGCTGGGAAACCTGTGTCAGCCCCTTCCGCCCTCCAACTTTATTGGGGTGAGGTTTTACCGCTGGCGGGAGACTGACAGGAGGGTCTCTCCCATGATTAAGTAAACCAAGCTGCCATATTTCCCACAGCGATGGGCTGCAGTGAATCCAGTCCATAGTATAACAAGTTTACACAGGCAGTTACCATAATAAATGTGGACATAGGAATTTATAATGGAAGATGTTGGCACAATATGATAAAAATGTGATAATAAGAAGTAAGGTCTTATGGACACAATGTGCATATAGACATTAGATTTTTAATATCTTACTATATAAAAAAAGACTTACATTTATATAGCACTTTTCACAAGCACTGGATATTTCAAAGTGCTTTTTGAAGTGTAATTACTGTTTTAAATCAGGAAACACAGCAGCCAATTTGCACACAGCAAACTCCCACAAACAATGTGATATTGACCAGATGATTTGTTTTTGTGATGTTGATTGAAGGATAAATATTGGTGTCTAAAGCACCAGGGATAACTCCCCCAGTCTTCTTCTAAATAGTGCCATGGGATGTTTGACATCTGCTCGAGCAGGCAGTTGGGACCTTGGTTTAACATATCATTCGAAAGAAGGAACCTCTGACAGTGCAGCGCTCCCTCAGTACTGCACTGGAGTGTCAGCTTTGGTTTTTTGATGTTGCCAATAGGAAGTTAAGACCAAGTGTAACTTAAAGAGTGGTTAAAGGGTGGGAGATAATTGAACCAGTGCATACAGATATTTTTCAGTTTATATTTTAAAGTCACGAATTCTGTCCTAATTTTTAGATTTTCATTGTAATTTCCACAAAAATTGCTTAAGTAATCTTGCTACACTATAATTAAACCCTTCTCCAATGGACTTGTGCACAGATATAAGACTGATATTTTAATATTGTAATTTGATGAAAATTTGGAATTGCTGTAAGAAAAGATATTTCCTATGCTGTTGACAGCAGCTGGGCATCTGGAAAATTCATGGTAAAATATCACAACTTTTGCATTAAAATTGATATTCAGGTGTAAATTATATTAAAGATATATGAGCACCCAGGGAATCTCCAGCTGCAAATATGTTATGGAGTCTAATATTTTATTAATGTTCTGATGGTCTTATAAGGTGACACCGAATTTCTGTAGAACTTGCGTAATAAAATTGCACTCATGAGGGAAATGAAATTAGAACCAGACGCCAAATGGAATTATAAAGAGTATGAATGGATGTGAGACTGAGGCAATCAAAATGGGACAATATTAGGCCTTGTATGTCAGTACATAACCTCTCAGTTATGAAGTCACTGACTTTTATCCGGCAACTTCATCATAGAAAACATCTTTAAGGATCCTGTAATGTAAATATAAAGTACTTGGTGTTAGAGGACAAAATTTGTTTCACCTGGGGTCCTAGGCTCTGATACAGCCTGACTGATAGACTGAAAATCTCCTTGTTGTATTGGTTGTAAGAGTCGTTATTGAACTTAATTTGTAACTGCAATTAAATGCCATGGGCTTCCAAGTCTGCATCTTAAAGCTGGCCAGCAATAGAACTGAATTGACAGACTTATTGAAGAAGATGGCATAGGACAACTGGTGTGGGAAAAGGAAAGGTGGTGGCACTGGTACAGTGGGTATTGACTGAAATTCTGTTAATATTATGACTAGTCATTTTCAGAAATTTTATTGACTATGAATCGGGGGATAGAGAGGGACTTTCACTTTTTATCGAGCACCTGATATACCTGACTTGGGAATACTTGCTGCTGACATTGAGTATACCAGTCCTCAGTGTCAAAGTCCTTAATTTCACCAAATACCTTTTGAAAATTTCTGTCTCCAATTGTCTTCTCTGAGTATGTTCAAAAATCCTGGGAATAACCTGTAGATACCAGCAGCACCATGGGATTTTATCCAAGTGGCAATACTTCATGGGCAATAACTGATTGATTTCTATTGACACATGAGAAACATCAGAGTCAAAAGAACCGCTTAATTAATTACATAAGGTTGGCATATCCATTCTGCCACATGCCACTGTTAATAGGGAGTGAGAAACTGAAGTGATTCTTTTCCCCCCACCCTTCTCCATCCAGGTTATTGAGGCCAATTGGACTGCCCCAGCTGAGATTAAGTAATTCACCACAAACCAAGAATCAGACCTTCTGATCTATGCTACTCAGTATGACACCAGGCCGTCTGTCTATTTACTGAGACAATTGAAGAGCTCAACTATGAATCTAAAACCAATTTGGCATAAAATACCTTTGACTATCACTATATTCCTGAATGAACATTCACAATTGAAACTGAGGTTGCTAAGGGAGAAAATTTGGTTATGTATAACCACTGGGAATTCTGTGTGGAATTACATTTATTTATTGTATGTGCTCTGAATTGGCAAAAGTACAGTGGCTTCATGATAGAGATCACATTAAACCAGGCAGTATTTTATTCTATTAAAAGGTCATCAGAAACATAGAAACATAGAAAATAGGAGCAGGAGTAGGCCATTCGGCCATTCGAGCCTGCTCCGCCATTCATTATGATCATGGCGATTAATCTAACTCAATAGCCTGCTCCCGCTTTCTCCCCATATCCTTTGATCCCTTTCGCCCCAAGAGCTATATCTAACTCCTTGAAAATATACAATGATTTGGTCTCAACCACTTTCTGTGGTAACAAATTCCACAGGCTCACCATTCTCTGGGTGAAGAAATTTCTCCACATCTCAGTCCTAAATGGTCTACCCCATATCCTCAGACTGTGACCCCTGGTTCTGATGCCCCCACCATCAGGAACATCCTTCTTGCATCTACCCTGTCTAGTCCTGTTAGAATTTTATAGGTTTCTATGAGATCCCTCCTCATTCTTCTAAACTCCAGCGAATACAATCCTAACCGACTCAATCTCACCTCATATGTCAGTCCCGCCATCCCAGGAATCAGTCTGGTAAAACTTCGCTGCACTCCCTCCATAGCAAGAACATCCTTCCTCAGATAAGGAGGCCAAAACTGCACACAATATTCCAGGTGTGGTCTCACCAAGGTCGTGTATAATTGCAGCAAGGCATCCCTGCTCCTGTACTTGAATCCTCTCGCTATGAAGGCCAACATATTTGCCTTCTTTACCGCCTGCTGCATCTGCATGCTTATCTTCAGCGACTGGTGTACAAGGACACCCAGGTCTCGTTGCACATTCCCCTCTCTCAATTTATAGCCATTCAGATAATAATCTGCCTTCCTGTTTTTGCTACCAAAACGGATAACCTTACATTTATCCACATTACACTGCATCTGCCATGCATTTGCCCACTCACTCAGCTTATCCAAATCACACTGAAGCATCTCTGCATCCTCCTCACAGCTCACCCTCCCACCCAGCTTTGTGTCACCTGCAAATTTGGAGATATTACACTTAGTTTCCTCATCTAAATCATTAATATATATTGTGAATAGCTGGGGTCCCAGCAGCAATCTCTGTGGTACCCCACTAGTCACTGCCTGCCATTTGGAAAAAGACCCATTTATTCCTACTCTTTGTTCCCTGTCTGCCAACCAGTTTTCTTTCCATCTCAATACATTACCCCCAGTTCCATGTGCTTTAATTTTAAATGTTGAAAGCCTTCTAAAAGTCCAAATAAACCACATTCACTGGCTCCCCCTCATCAACTCTACTAGTTACATACTCAAAAAATTCCAGTAGATTTATCAAGCATGATTTCCCTTTCATAAATCCATGCTGACTCTATCCGATTCTGCCATTGTTAGACCAAGTTTTGAAACTTGGTTAAGGTCACAGAAATCCTGTTTAGAAACACAGTATTCATTTTTTTCCCATCCACTAGCTGATTTATTTGTAATAATTCTGGCTGAAAGCAGTCATGGGCCTTCCTGCTCTATGGCTTCCTAGCACAATGAAACTCCTGCAATGACATTTCTTCACTGTCAACCATTTAAATACAATTTAGCCAGAAGTCTTGCAAAATGACAAATAATTATGTAATTAAGCAACTAGGGCATAAGGAGGTATAAGTAATTATGCATAAATTTATTTAACAGCTACAGAGGAATCAGTTGGAGGACACAAGTGTGGCTCATTTAATGCTGGTGCCACCATTTTGTTTCATATCTTGATCCAAAGGCTATGAAGTGGTACAGTAATGACGTCAGCATCCAAGCACTAGGTCAGCAGGTGGATTGGCATCAGACACATTGATGTATATATACATATACAGAAGGTTAAACCAGTTCAAACTTTTCAAATTCCAGTAAAAATCAGTAATACTGGAGTTCCATTTTAGGGTATACAAGACCAGTTTGGACAAGTTTTACTGGTGCCCCTCATTTCCAAGTTTTATTGTTTTCCTCCTGACTACTCTCTGCATTTAGTTGGAATTAAGAGAGGTGACTGCGAGAGGAGGGCTCTGGGACAGGTAGTCAGCAGCACCTAGAGCAGGGTGCGAGAGGAGGACTCTGGGACAGGCAGTCAGCAGCACCTAGAGGAGAGTGTGAGAGGAAGACTCTGGGACAGAGAGTCAGCAGCACCTAGAGGAGTCAGCAGTTGAAAAGGAGCGCGAGAGGAGTCAGGAGTTGAAGAGAAGCGCGAGAGGAGCTGGGAGTTGAAGAGAAGCGCAAGAGGAGCCGGGAGTTGACGAGTAGCGTGAGAGGACTCAGGAGTTGAAGAGAAGCTGGGAGAGCAGGGGTGACTGAGGGAGTTCGGTGAGGAGGGAACGAGGTGATCCTTTGAGTACCATGGGTATGGCCGGGTAAGCACTTACTACCTTTATTGCTTACAGTTTTTAAGGTCTTATTTTGTGGTTCATCATGTGTAGGGGCTATATTCTGTAACAACGGGTAGCAGGGAAGAAGGACCCGAGAGTAATTGATATTAAGTATCTTCCAAAAGGTTTAATTTAATTTAAAGGGGTAAGTCATGACAGGAGAGCTCAAAGCCATGGTGTGCTCCTCCTGCTCTATGTGGGAAGCCAGGTACATTTCCAGTGCCCAGGGCCAGCATATGTGCAGGAAGTATCTCCAGCTGCAGCTCCTGGAAGCCCAGGTTTTGGAGCTGGAGCAGCGATTGGGGACACCGTGGAGCATCCGCAAGGCAGAAAGTATCATGGATAGCACGTATAGAGAGGTGGTCACACCGCAGGCTAAGAGCCCACAGGCAGGAAGGGAATGGGTGATCACCAGGCAAAGCAAGAGGACTAGGTAGGCAGTGCAGGAATCTCCTGTGGCTATTCTCCTGCAAAACAGATATACCACTTTTGATACTGTTGGGGGAATGGCCTCTCAGGAGAAAGTAGCAACAACCAAATGTGTTGCACTGCAGTTGGCACTGCTGCACAGGGGAGGAGTAAAAAGTGTGGGAATGCAATAGTTATGGGGGATTTAATTGTAAGGGGAATAGATAGGTGTTTCTGTGGCCGCAAATGAGACTTCAGGATTGTATGTTGCCTCCCTGGTGCTAGGGTCAAAGATGTCTCAGAGCGGCTAGAGGACATTCTGAAGGGGGATGGTGAACAGCCAGTGGTCGTGGTACACATTGGTACAAACGACATAGTTAAAAAAAAGGGATGAGGTCCTAAAAGCAGAATATAGGGAGCTAGGAAATAAGTTGAAAAGTAGGACTTCAAAGGTAGTGATCTCAGGATTGCTACCAGTGCCATATGCCAGTCAGAGTAGAAATAACAGGATATATCGGATGAATACGTGGCTGAAGTGACGGTGTGAAGGGGAGGGTTTCAGGTTCCTGGGGCATTGGGACCGGTTTTGGGGGAGGTGGGACCCGTACAGACAGGACAGGTTGCACCTGGGCAGAACCGGGACTGATGTCCTAGGGGGAATATTTGCTAGAGTGGTTGGGGAGGGTTTAAACTGAAATGGCAGGGGGATGGGAACCTATGCAAGGAGTAAGAGGAAGGGGAATTAAAGACAAGAACAAAAGACAGAAAGCGGAATAACAAAAGTGATAATCAGAGAAATCAAGGGCAAGAATCAAGCAGGGCCTCAGTGAAAAATAGTGGGAATGGGACAAGTAATGTTAAAAAGACAAACCTTAAGGCTTTGTGCCTTAATGCGAGGAGCATTCACAATAAAGTGGATGAATTAACTGCGCAAATAGATGTAAACAGGTATGATTTGGTCAGGATTACGGAGACATGGCTGCAGGGTGAACGTCCAAGGGTATTCAGTATTTAGGAAGGACAGACAAAAAGGAAAAGGCGGTGGAGTTGCATTGCTGGTTAAAGAGGAAATTAACGCAATAGTGAGGAAAGATATTAGCTCCACCGATGTAGAATCAGTATGGCTAGAACTCAGAAACACTAAGGGACAAAAAACATTAGTGGGGGTTGTATATAGACCCCCAAACTGTAGTGGTGATGTTGGGAATGGCATTAAATGGGAAATTAGAGATGCATGTAATAAAGGAACATCTGTAATTATGGGTGACTTTAATATGCATATAGATTGGGCAAATCAAATTAGTAACAATACTGTAGAGGAGGAATTCCTGGAGTGTATACGGGATGTTTTTCTGGACCAATACATTGAAGAACCAACGAGGGAACAGGCCATCTTCAAATAGGTATTGTGTAATGGGAAAGGAATAATTGGCAATCTAGTTGTGCGAGGCCCCTTGGGGATGAGCGACCATTATATGATAGAATTCTTCATCAAGATGGAGAGTGACGTAATTGATTCTGAGGCTTGGGTCCTGAATCTTAATAAAGGAAACTACGATGGTATGAGGCGCGAGTTGGCTATGATGGATTGGGAAACGTTACTTAAAAGGATGACGGTGGATAGGCAATGGCAAACATTCAAAGAGCGCATGGGTGAACTGCAACAATTGTTTATTCCTGTTTGGCGTAAAAGTAAAACAGGAAGGGTAGCCAAACCATGGCTTAGATGCAAGGAAGAGGCACACAAATTGGCCAGAAAAAACAACAAACCTGAGGATTGGGAGCAGTTTAGAATTCAGCAAAGGAGGACCAAGGGATTGATTAGGAAAATAGAGTACGAGAGTAAGCTTGCAGGGAACATAAAAACTAACTGTAAAAGTTTCCATAGGTATGTGAAGAGAAAAACATTGGTGAAGACAAATGTAAGTCTCTTACAGTCAGAAGCAGGGGAATTTATAATGGGGAACAAAGAAATGGCTGACCAACTAAATATATACTTTGGTTCTGTCTTCACAAAGGAGGACACTAATAACATACCAGAAATGTTGGGGAACACAGGGTTTAGTGAGAGGGAGGAACTGAAAGAAGTCAGTATTAGTAGGGAAATGGTGTTGGGGAAATTGATGGGATTGAAGGCCGATAAATCCCTGGGGCCTGATAATCTACATCCCAGAGTACTTAAGGAAGTGGCCCTAGAAATAGTGGATACATTGGTGGTCATCTTCTGAGACTCTATAGACTCTGGAACAGTTCCTACAGATTGGAGGGTAGCTAATGTAACCCCACTATTTAAAAAGGGAGGCAGAGAGAAAACAAAATAATAGACCAGTCAGCCTGACGCGGTAGTGGGGAAAATTCTAAAGTCCATTATAAAAGATTTAATAGCTGAGCACATGGAATACAGTGGCAGAATCGGACAGAGTCAGCATGGATTTATGAAAGGGAAATTATGCTTGACAAATCTACTGGAATTTTTTGAGGATGTAACTAGAAGAGTTGATGAAGGGGAGCCAGTGGATGTGATTTATTTGGACATTCAAGAGGCTTTCGACAAAGTCCCACATTGGCGTGTAAAATTAAATCACATGGGATTAGCGGTAGTGTATTAAGATGGATAGAAAACTGCTTGGCAGACAGGAAACAAAGAATAGGAATCAACGGGTCTTTTTCCGAATGGCAGGCAGTGTCTAGTGGAGTACCGCAGGGATCGGTGCTGGGACCCCAGTTATTCACAATATATATTAATGATTTAGATGAGGGAATTAAATGTAATATCTCCAAATTTGCAGATGCCACAAAGCTGGGTGGGAGGGCGAGCTGTGAGGAGGATGCAGAGATGCTTCAGTGTGATTTGGACAAGCTGTGAGTGGGCAAATCCATGGCAGATGCAGTATAATGTGGATAAATGTGAGGTTATCCATTTTAGTAGCAAAAATAGGAAGGCAGATTATTATCTGAATGGCTATAAATTGAGAGAGGGGAATGTGCAACGAGACCTGGGTGTCCTTGTACACCAGTCACAGAAGGTAAGCTTGCAGTTGCAGCAGGCGATAAAGAAGGCAAATGGTATGTTGGCGTTCATAGCCAAAGGATTCAAGTATAGGTACAGGGATAAAGACAAAAAAACTGCGGATGCTGGAAAACCAAAACAAAAGGTCATGAGGACTCGAAACATCAACTCTTTTCTTCTCTGCCGATGCTGCCAGACCTGCTGAGTTTTTCCAGGTAATTCTGTTTTTGTTTAGGTACAGGGATGTCTTGCTGCAATTCTACAGGGCCTTGGTGAGACCACACCTGGAATATTGTGTGCAATTTTAGTCTCCTTATCTGAGGAAGGATGTACTTGCTAAAGAGGGACTGCAGCGAAGGTTTACCAGACTGATTCCTGGGATGGCGGGACTGACATATGAGGAGATATTGAGCCGATTAGGATTATATTCACTAGAGTTCTGAAGAATGAGGGGGGATCTCATAGAAACCTATAAAATTCTAACAGGACTAGACAGGTTAGATGGAGGAAGGAGTTCCCAATGGTGGGTGAGTCCAGAACCAGGGGTCACAATCTGAGGATACGGGGTAGACAATTTGGAACTGAGATGAGGAGAAATTTCTTCACCCAGAGAGTGGTGAGCCTGTGGAATTTGTTAGCACAGAAAGTAGTTGAGACCAAAACATTGTATGTTTTCAAGAAGGAGTTAGATAAAGCTCTTGGGGCAAAAGGGATCAAAGGGTATGGGGAGAAAGCAGGAGCAGGCTATTGAGTTGGATGATCAGCCATGTGCATAATGAATGGCGGAGCAGGCTCAAAGAGCCGAATGGCCTACTGCTGCTCCTAGTTTCTATGTTTCATCAGCACCAAATTGAACACATCCTGTTGGCATAGACTCTATAAACTTTACATCTCTTTTTCAAGGAGTCCTGAACTGGATGGATGATCTAGAACATAGAAGCACTGATCCCCAGTGATGTCTGAGCCATTGTAGCTCCCCTCCTCTGCGCCGGAAGTAAAGTCGCTGTCACCCGGATGGACTAACCACAGCAACCGGGTGCGTGTCCCTTAGCAACGGCCGCAAGTCCGCCGGTAAACATGCCGCTGCTGGTCAGAGATTACAGCTGGGATCAGACCGAAACTCAATTGTTTATAACGGTGCCACTGAAGGGAGTGAAGGCCGGGAAAGCGGATATTTTCTGCACAGAGGATTATTTAAAGGTGAGGTGAGGGGCTGTCTGACATAACAATGTAATCAAAGTGTAGGCTATCAGTTTCTTCTATTACTAACAATTTTATTTTGTGCATCTGAAGTGGTTCAAAGTTTCAAATGTGAATTCGTATCAAAGGCTTTCTGAAAGTCTAAATATATGCTATCCACTGGATAGCCTTCGTTCACTGTTTTTCAAAAGTTATACTTCATTCATAAAGTGCGTTACATAACACAAAGTACAATCTCGTTCCATATCTGTCAATTAAAGTATGTGGCACTTTGAGGTGTAGTAGACAAAAGTATGATGACAAAAATACGTAAATAGCAGCACTGATGTCTCCCTTTAAGATATGTAGGCTGGTGGAAAAAGGCAGCAGAATCCACTTCCTTTTTCAGCAGAAGGAACTCTCTCCTCATCTCCAGATAATATACACATATCCCTATTAATGCTGATTTTTTTAAGCAGGGCACTGGAAAGTACACCAGAACCGACAGAATGATTCACTCTCCTTTGTAGAGGTTCGCAACATTTGTTTGAATCTCCTGCTGACTTTACAGCCAAGATAAGGAAGTCATGTTTTAGGAACATTTTAAAGATGAAACAGTGCTATATATTACTAGTGATGCATCATCAATATGTATGCCAACTTAAATATACCCTGAAAATTTGGCTTGCCCTGCTGCCACTGCATTCTTTATGGCATAAAAAACTAGCCTCCATCTGTGGGTTTCATACAGGCATCGTTCTAGTTTTGGTGCTGCCCAAAATTGGCCATTTTGTAAGATTAAAGTCTGTTACTGATCCACAAGGCAGTTGATACAATAATACCATCACTGTGACAATATCTTTGTACTGTTAAAACATCTAAGATGTTCAACAGTTTGAATGTTCATGACTGTAGATTGTAGGCCAGCATTTGAATGTATTGTATCTATTAAAGTCACACATGAATGTGGTAGCAAGGGAACCCTTAAAATATTATCCATCAACAAATAATTTAATGAAATAGCAGACATATTGGTACCCAAAATACATTCTTGTTTTTAGTTTTTGTTAAACTAAAGAATTAATTCACTTTGTATGGTTTGGAATTGCAAATCTACATTTCACTCCAAATTTTGATTCTAAATGGATTATTTTAACAGGTGAATTTTCCTCCATTTCTGTTTGAGGTGGTGCTATTTGCTTCTATCAATGAGCCAAAAAGCTCAGCTAAAGTTGGCAATGGTGTTATCATCTTCACCTTGTGTAAGAAAGAATCAGGAATGTGGGAGCAACTTACAATAGTTGAAGGTGAGGAAAGTGTTAGAGATTTTTGCTTTATGTTGATTCCAAGAGATGAAAATTTAACTGAAATGCGCTCACAATGCTGTTCATGACAATTACTTTAAATCTTGTAGTCATGGCAAAATTAGTTTTGTCTTTGCATTATACAATCACATTGACTTTTCTTTGATAGTTAGTAAGGAAACATTGCAAAAGAAGAGGGAGAATGCAATACTTGCCGCTCAAGAGAAGGCACAAAAAGCTGCAGAAGAAAAATCAATTAAAAAACGAGAAAATGAGAAGTACTCATTGGAAAAGATGATGAAGGTAATTGTTGTAAGAACTGTTAAATATTTAATTCTTTTTCTTGTGTTTAAAATAAAGTTACTGACAGAGTAATTTGGTATAAAACCATTCATTGTCATAAAATTCAAACCATTATGTGCAACAAAGCTAAATTATTAAAGACTTAAAAATGCAGTTCAAGATGGTCAGTTGTGTGGTAGTATAGTAAGTAATTTAATAATTTCAGTAAAACAAGGCACATATACAGATTTCATGCATTTCCTGTGACATTCTTTTCCTGTCATGTGACAACACAAGTTATAAATTTAAAACTGAATGGTGGTCATGGGAAATACTAGTTCAATCTCATGAATTAAAAGAATGTAAGATTGCATAGATAATCACCTTAATCATTATGAGGCTTCTCTCATATTTGTACTATAAGGTTGTTGTCTTAAATTACTTCAGCAAACCTACCAAAGATGAATACTAGAGCAATGATGAGATGGATTCATTTATGATCGGGACAGTGGTGTAGTGGCATTGTGGGGAGGAAATTCCACTATTTTTATCTCGACAATCACAACCTCCTCTCTGTGTTATCATTTCTTCTCTCCTCCACACAATATTTGCCATGCTCCAATGGCTTCCACTGTATAAAGCTATCTTCATTTCTCTATATCTGAACTATGCTTGCCGACACAGTTGGATTTTGATTTTCTATGTTAGTTACCAGCACTCCACAAAGTACCAATGTAATTTTCACCTCTGCTTTCTCCACTAATATTGCAACGTGCCTCATTAGAGATGTAGACCAATCTTAAAGTGCTCCTAAACTTCACTGTGAAGCTAAGGTATATTTGGATATATAAAGTTCCCAGATGAAACTTTGATGAATGTGTGTTTTAGTTCAAGGCAAGGTTAGAAGCTATGGAAATTTGGTAGAAACATGACACACATGGTTAAGATCAATAAACTTACCATAAAACTGTACAGATAGAGGAAGATAACAGAAAACAGATCGAAGAGATGAAAGAGCAAGAGCGAAGAAAAGCCACTGAAGAGTTGGAACAGTGGAAGCAGCGGAAGCATGAAGAAGAGGAACTAAAGAAAAAGGAGGATCTAAAGAGAAAGGAGGAACTAAAGATTGCAAGGCAGAAGATTGAGGCAGAGAAAAGGAGGAGGATGAGGAAGGAAGAAAACAAAATACAGAATTTTGCCTCTCGAACTCCAGACATGCATTCTGTTAAAGGAGGTAAACCTATTTCAAATCAATGATTTAATTCAGAAGCAATCTCACATTCCTAACCTGACAAATGAATGTGAAGTCTCTCCCTTCCAGACAGGAACAAAATCAGCAAAAGAAAATTAAAATAGTATTCATGCAAATCTTAATGATATTAATAAAAGATGCAGTTTATGACATTAGACCAGATGGATTTCAGATTTATCATTCTAAAGTAATTTTTCTCTCTTACTTTGGGTTCCCCCTCTCCTATGCTCTAACTCATTCTTGACCAAGAAAGTTTAGGATAGCCCCTGCTATATGGAACAATGTATCTAGATTGACAGAATATTTACAGGTAGAGCCAGTGTGACTGTCTCCTGATTTCCTGATAGTGGGAGAAGGTGGAGGGATGGGGTGACCTCTGTGTTATGCTTCCCTGCATGGCTGAACATTGAATTTGATGGGATGTGTGGGGCATGCTAATTGTAATTAAATGAGTAATCAGTAGTCAATCCCAAGAACATCTTTAATTTATGACATTATTGCTGTATGCATAAAACAGATGCTTCAAAGAATGCCTATTTATTTCAGTCAGGTCATTGTTTAAGGTACATTGCTGTTTTTCTTAGCCACTGACTTCAGCAAAGGAAAGACAGTTTGAGAGAAGATGGGTTTTACCGACATGTCCAGGACAATAGCAACCTTGTGGTGTGTAAGAAACCTTGTTGGCATAGTGCTTTATACTTGATCCATTTAATATCCAACATGGGCAGCTCTGTGTTATAACAACAGGGCCCAGTGACTCAAAAGAAAATGAGCATCCCTGTTCATATACTAAGATCGGTGTTTGCAAATTTCCATGACTTCTCCCTTTATGGTGGTGGACCAAGTTTACAGTGAACAACAATACCAAACCCTGGAAATATAATCTATTAAGATATCATTACATTTGTGTACGTATGCTGTTGATCTTGTGTAGCCAAAAAAAAAAATTCTTACTGGCTCAAGCAGTGTTTATCACCTCCACCCATGACACAGAAGAGCGGTGCTCTCCTCCAACAAGAGGCATCTGTAAATATTCTGTCCAGAACATATTTTGAATGAAAAATAATTAGTTTATTAAAGATAGCCAACAATCTTTAAGAGCTCTGGCACCAAAAGTACTATGCCCACAAACTTGTTGCATCACATCAAGCAGACGTAATATGCCAGGTGTGACATCCAAATATGAAAATTGGCTGACCTTGCATTATTGGGATTAATCAATCTTGTGGCATACAGGTGTAGGCAGTGTTTGGTACACAGCAGTCCCAGTGCCACCTTGACACGACCACATCATCAGCTCCAATATCTTCTGTTTAAGTAAAGTTAGTTATGATGAATTGGCACTAACTCTCATTTTTCAGCATTCTATTTGACAATAGATAGGTTCTATGGGTTGAAGGTCTTTGTTCTGTGTCTTCAACACATGAGTCAGTTATTTCCTGATACATCTATAACAAATAGAGATCATATCACAAGAAGTTTCCTTTTTTTCATATTTTAGTTCTATCTCTGCAAACAAAATGCGTAGTCATTTTTATACAGGAAAGTATTTAATAGTTAGATTCTAACCATGGATTAATTGCAGGTACAACTGGCAATATATTTGCTGAAAACTCCAAGGAGAAAATCATCCCAGCTCCTCGTTCAGCTGGCAACATTCAGATACACTTCACGCCACGAGTTTTTCCTACTGCATTAAGAGAATCTCTTGTTGCTGAGGAAGAAGAGGTAAGGATTTTGTAAAAATGAATACGTTTCTTCAAACACATGCTATAATTAACTGAGATATTGTTATTTATACCTTGTTAATTCTGTTGATTTGGCAGCTCATGTAATTGGTTAAAATATCAACCTGGAGATGAATTTCAAATTGAATAAATTGAAAGGAGATCATGGTTGTTTCCTATTGATTTTTTTGTAAAGCCTGTTGTTTGGAGAAGAAAAGAATAGGTAGAAGAAAATGAAGCATCTCTGATTGGGAGTTGGGAATTAATACTGTTTCTGATTGATTCTTTTACAATTTGGTTACCTTTTTCTCCCCTTTGTAGATGCTTATGCACTTACACACACTTCCCCATCCACAGCATGAATAGGCAGATTGTTTTTGGGACTCTGCCAGTGCTAGTTTGTTATGGCTTAGAGGAAGTGTGCAGGAGCGCCATGATTAAACTTACACTCAAACTTTTCTCTGATTCATTTCACGTCTCACTTTTCATCAATCGGCGGTCCAAGTTAATTCTGGAACTCACTGTGTGAGGAATCCTGAATGTGATTCTCTGTAGTTCCACTGGTCAATGTGCCGGTTGCTATATGTGCTTTTTGGTTTCATTTAGTCCTGTGCTTTTGTCATGTATTTTTATGAGAGAAAATCTAGGATGCAATAAAACTTTACACTTAAAATGTTACTTACAGGTTTTGCCGAAAAAAGAGACATGATATCTAAGCTTTCCTTCTTGTACCCATCAGGGTAGCTCACAAGGAATTATCCAATTGTAATGGGGGAACAACAATTTATACTTCATGAAAAGAGAGTACTAATTGGTTGGCAGATGGACTCTGATTGTTTGAAATGTTGCCTTGGAGAATGCAGCATGGAGCAGTTAGGTATTTGGCTTTGTTCAAATTCAAACTGGGCCAGTCGACTCTGGTCAAGGCCCTGGGGAATGAACCAGTGGATGATATTCCCTAAGCTTTTGTTTAGATGAACAAGGTGCAAAGTGTGTATTTGTTCCTTCTGTTTGCAAATGCCAGGGCCCTGTCTGTGAATGTGTGTGGCTTCTCGCATGCGTAAGTGAGCCACACTGCGAACCTGACTGACAATCTTAAATTGGTTTTCAGTGTCGTTCTTAGCACAATCAAGATTGTTTAACAGGTGTTGTCCAATCGCAGAATCACATCTAATGTTGGACACTATGTTTTGAGTTTTGCTAGCACGGGCTGGTAGGGTGTGTTCTGTACTTTGCCTGTTGCAAGCAGCTGAAGGAGCGTGCTGTTTGATATGGTCCAGGCCAATCTTTGGGATGTATGGCCTATATACCTGGCATTACACTGACACTGAAATTCTTGTACTACATTGCACCTTTGTGTGATAGGCAGAACATTTTTTTGACTTGACAGCAACATCTTGTTAGTGGAGAATATCACTTGCATTGCTACTGCATAGTAACAGCATGCAATAGCTAGCTTTACCCATTGCTCAAATTTTTGAGACACCTCACCCTTCCAGGGTTATCTGAAGGAGACTAGGCACTATTCAGGGCCTAAAGTGGTGGCCTTGGGTCCATTCATGCATGATATACAGCAAGTGATGATCTGATCAGGGTAGCCATTATCCCGCAGGATGGCTTTGATGCGCACTATTTTGGCATCAAGCTTGCACGTTGAGCAATGGCTTGGGCCCACTAAAAGGATGCTGTTGTCAAGCCAAAAAGATGTTCTACCTATCACACAAGTGAGCTATCCAGTGATGTGATGCCAGGTAAAAAGGCCATACATCCCAATGACTGGCAGATCGTATCAAACAGCATGTCCCTTCAGCAGTTCACAACAAAGTACTGACTGTACCCAATTAGCCTGTGCTCACAAAACTCAAATTGTCCGACATTAGATATGATTCTGTGATTGGACAACACCTGTTAAACAATCCTGATTGTGCTAAGAATTACACTGAAAACCAATTTAAGATTGCCAGTTGGGCTTGCAGTTTGGCTCACTTACGCATGCTAGAAGCTATATATATACACAAACACACACACACACACACACACACACACACACACACACACACACACACACAACCCCACAGTGGTGTCCTTTGCAGACAGAAGGAACATGTGCAAACTTTGCACCTTTTCCATCTAAATAAAAGCTTAGGGAACAGTCATTACTTAATGAATTCCCCAGGGCAATGCTTTGACCAATTACAGTCAACCTGCCCGGTTTCAATTTGAACAAAGCTGCTGCATTTCTCCATGGCAACGCCTCCCCAATCAGAGTCCACTTGCCAACCAATCAGCACTCTCTTCTCATGCAGTATAAAGTGTTGTTCCCCCATTACAGTTGGATAATTTCTTGCGAGCTATCCTGATGAGTGCAAGATGAAAAGCATAGATTGCGTGTCTCTTTTTTCAGCCATACTCAAGTTCTGTACTATTAAATGACTGCTTACAGTTTTGTTTCAGAATTTTTAGAATTATACATGCTGAGTTTATAATGCAGTTCTGTACAATGATCTTACTTTGGAAATTTAAGATATCTTCTCTGTCATACTGCATGTGAACTAAAGTTCTTCAATGGTTTACAGTGGTTAAGAAAACAGGCAGAAGCTAGACGAGCTAAAAATGCAAATATCCCTGATCTTAAAGACCTGAAAGAAGAGGAAAAAAATCCAGACTGGCTGAAGGATAAAGGGAAGTAAGTTTTGACATTTTAAATCATTAATTTTAATTTTAAAAGAACTTTTCACACCTCAATATCTTGTCAGTAAAATGCAAGGAACAGCACCAACTGCTTTCGACCTCACAAAAGCCTTGACTCTGTCAACAGTGAAGGCTTATGGAGTATCCTCCTCTAAACTTGCCTGCCCTCTGAAATTTGTCGTCATCCTCCACCAGTTCCTTGATGACACAGAAACTATGATCCTCGACAATGGAACCACCACAAATCAAACAAGGCTGTGTCATCACAGTAACCTCTTCTCCATTCTCCCCACTGCAATACTGCACGGGAAACTATTCAACCTATTGCCACCTTCGATTCCAAAATCAAAATCACTCCAACATTAGTCATTGAGCTCCATTATGTAGATGATGTTCGTGTGTGCACTTACTCAAAAATTGAGCTCCAGATCATTGTCGACTTCTTCTCTGAAGTGTATGAGAAGATCGGCTTTTCACTGAATACCCAGAAAACTCAAGTCTTTTTCCAACCAGCACAATACTTCCCTCACCATTGATAAAGATCAGTGGTGAGATCCTGGACAATGTGGACCAATTCCATATCTGGGGAGCCTTCACACGACAAAGGCAGACATATGCAATGAAATTTATCATTGCCTCCAATGTGCCAGCTTGACCTTTGGAAATGAGTTTTCGATGACCAGGATCTCAAGCCCAAGATTAAGGTAATGGTTTACCAGGCAGCAGTGATCCCCATGCTCCTATATGATTTGGAGACTTGGACAACCTTCTGCAGGCACCTCAAAGTACTGGAGAAGTACCACCAATAGTTCCTTCGTAAGATCTTCCAAATCCAGTGGCAAGAAAGGCAGACCAACAGCAATGTCCTCTCCCAAGCCAACATTTTTTAAAAAACTTATTCTTTTTACAGAATGTGGGCTTTATTGGCTAGGCCAGTATTCATTGCCTATCCTTAATTGCCCTTGAGAAAGTGTTGATGAGCCCCCTTCTTGAATAACCACAGTCCATGTCGTGTAGGCACCTCCAACAATGCAGCACTCCTCAGGACTGTACTGCTGTGTCAGCCTAGATTTAGTACTCAAGACTCTGGTATAGGGCTTGAATGCACAGCACTCTGATTCAGAAATATTTCTTTTGTTTCTGACATGTTTGTAGTACTACAGACTGCTCAAGGAATCAGTCCTGCATTACTCAAAACATATACTGCTCTTCAGCTTTTCTTGTGTCATTTTTTCAATCTGCTTAATTGAAATCCCTTATGATTAAATTCCAGCCTTTTTACAGGTTCCTTCTGTGATCTGCAAAAATATTTTCCTTTTTATCTGCTATCCAGGTGGTTGGAACTAATTTTCCATTCAGAATTTGGGTACAATACTACAATTAATGTAATTGTCTTTGGAAAAGGATGCATGAGTGGATGTTAGGTGATGAAAGAACATGTTCAAATAGTTTATTAACAGTGACTGCTTGGTCTCTTACATAAAGATGTGGCACTTGGAAAACAGTGCAATGATTTGCTTATTAAATGTATCCTCTGAAAGACGTTCTGGAACCTATCACATGATGTTGACTCATGATGTTAAACAATGACTAACTGCACTGAGAGATCTTGATTTATGGCAGTTAGCACTTTGCTATCCTGTGAAGGTATGATTAGCTTCTGTATAATAAACTTTAAATCAGGTTATCATAGTTGTTCAAATATTATTTTCCTTTTTCAGTAAGCTCTTTGCATCAGGAGATTATCTAGCAGCTATTAATGCCTATAACCTGGGAATACAATTGAATAATAAACTTCCAGTCTTGTATCTGAACCGGGCTGCAAGCCACCTTAAACTAAGAAATTTACACAAAGCCATTGAAGACTCCTCCAAGGTTAGTTCACATTCAGATTAATTAGTTAACACTAATTAATTGAATAAGGCAAAAATTGGCCATCGATAAAAGCAAAATAGTGCGGATGCTGGAAATCTGGAATAAAAACAGAAAATGCTAGAAACACTCAGCAGGTCTGGCAACATCTGTGGAGAGAGTTTTTCTAGCATTTTCTGTTTTTATTTATGATTATTAAAAATTAACCATAGTTTAGTTTATTTTTATATTTGGGGACCTACCTGTGTCAACTCAGTTTTTGAAAAAGGGTCAGTCACAAAAATGAAGGCGATCCATAAACTTCCATCTGTTACAGAACAATATGAAATAGTCCTTTATTATTGAGGCTGGTACACTTAGCTGTTTGATTATTAGTTCCATTTCTTATATGTTTTTTTTGTGGAACACATCATCTCTTGACTCAGAGGATACACAGGTGACCAATCTTTCCCTCATTTGTGCCAGTGCAACTCACTAAATTAAAGATGGCAAGAGCATCTATCCCAAAATGACAGAGTTCTCTTTAAACACATGGATTAAATTCTAGTGATGTCACTGGGGCTTGATCTGCTATTTTAATCTGTGGGTTGAATTGGGGGAGCAGTGATCGCTAGGCTGGTACATGAAGCTTGAAATTACATCCCACCCTTAGAAAATGTATACATTTGGTTTTTGAAACATTAAAGGGAATCTAGCTCTTTTGTATTATACCTTTTTATTTGTTTAAGTAACATGTTTATTCTTTCCTTTAGGCACTTGATTTGTTAACTCCTGCTGTTACAGACAATGCAAATAGCAGACTGAAGGCCCATATTAGAAGAGGTGCAGCATTTTGCGAACTGGAACTATATGTGGAGGGTAAGGACTTTTTAGTAATTAAGTACACAGAAATTGTGGAAACATATAATTCGTAAATGTTGGAGTTAAAACTTGGCTACACCAGTTTTCTGTTTTCCAGCTTTTTCCTGCTTACTCCTTCTGGAAATTAGTACTGTAATTTGTGAAGACCCCTGTAAGGTACTAGTTAACAGAGCCTTTACGTTATTCAGAACACATTTCAAGCATGGTCATGTAGAGAGCCGAATACGTTTCTTCATAAATAATAACTGCAGTCAGCAAAACAATAGCACATAGTCTATTCCTTCTGTTTCTGTCTGTCCATCCCTGTCTCTATCTTTCTCACACGATCTCTCTCTTTCAGCTCATGCCTTATAAACCCAATGGGGAGAATTGGGAAGTGGGCGTGGGTGGACACGGAGCCGATCGCCGCCCATGATGGGCTCCGCATTGCCATTTTACATGGGTGAGCCAATTAAGGCCAGCATGAAGCACGGCTCCCGAGGATAGTGGGAGTGGGTGGGCGGTGGGGGGTGCACAATGACTGTCAGGTCCAATGGTGACCCAGCAGCCTGTTCAAATAGAGTGCTGGCAGCCTTGCAAAGGCTGTTCATTATGGCCAGTATAAAGGCTCCCCAGAGCGCTGTTGGAGAGCAGGCCAGGCAGGAGGGTAGTGCAGCAGGACAGTGTGCCCCTCGGTTTTCTGTTGAGTGCCCAGCTGCTCTCCTGGAGGAGGTGGCAGCACAGTGGGAGGTCCTCGTTCCAAGGGTTGAGAGGCAGAGACTCACCTGACCAAACGTGCCTGGGAGAAGGTGGCAGGCATAGTCAGCTCCCATGACATGGTGCGATGCACATGGGTCCAGTGCCGCAAGCGATTCAACAACCTCTTTTGCTCGGAAAGGGTGAGTACCATGTTGACATAGGTCACTTAACTCCCCCCAAGCAACCCCCTCCCCACCCTCCCCCCAACCCCAACTCTGAGTGCAATTACAGCATTGAATCCTTCATGGCATGTTCCCCTCGCTGGGTGAGCCAGCAGATATTGCCCATGCCTATTTCACCCTGAGAGGGTAGTGCTGAGATGGGGTCTGCACCCGCAGCATGTATGACACTGACACCCAGAGTACTGTTTTGGGGGCAATCTCAAGGATCTGCACCTAGACGCAGTGTTGGAACTGCGAAACATGTCAAAGTCAGGATGCTGACATGCTGGGAGGGGAGCTTCCAGGTGGCAGGGCACCCATCCATCTGCTGCCCTTGGCATTCCACGTGCTTGCGCCTTGTTGCTTTGCAAGGTTAGACCGTGACAAAAACAGAATTACCTGGAAAAACTCAGCAGGTCTGGCAGCATCGGCAGAGAAGAAAAGAGTTGACATTTCGAGTCCTCATGTCCCTTCGACAGAACTTGAGTGAGTCCAAGAAAGGGGTGAAATATAAGCTGGTTTAAGGTGGGGTGGGGGGGGGTGGGGGAATGGTTTGGGTGGGGGGAGAGAGAGAGAAGTGGAGGAGGTTGGTGTGGTTGTAGGGACAAACAAGCAGTAATAGAAGCAGATCATCAAAAGATGTCACAAACAACAGAACAAAAGAACACATAGGTGTTAAAGTTGGTGATATTATCTAAACGAATGTGCTAATTAAGAATGGATGGTAGGGCACTCAAGGTATAGCTCTAGTGGGGGTGGGGGGAGCATAAAAGATTTAAAAATATTTAAAAATAATGGAAATAGGTGGGAAAAGAAAAATCTATATAATTTATTGGAAAAAACAAAAGGAAGGGGGAAACAGAAAGGGGGTGGGGATGGAGGAGGGAGCTCAAGACCTAAAGTTGTTGAATTCAACATTCAGTCCGGAAGGCTGTAAATTGCCTAGTCGGAAGATGAGGTGTTGTTCCTCCAGTTTGCATTGGGCTTCACTGGAACAATGCAGCAAGCCAAGGACAGACATGTGGGCAAGAGAGCATGGTGGAGTGTTAAAATGCCATTTTAACTGATCAAATGTCCTTGTTCTTCCTTTCAGCATCATCGGAGCAGGGCCGGGAGGAGGAGGAGGCAGATGGGCCGCCTCTCACATCTGAGGTCCCTGAACAATTGAACTCACCAGCATCACACCATTTCTGCCAGACAGCCACCAGCGCAGATACTAGCACCTCGGTGGGAATTAGATCATTGGCTAGTATCCCGGGGCACAGCGGTGAGGGCACTTCACACTCGCTTGAGGTGCAGGTGGAGACAGAGTGCCCATGGCGCCAGCAGTCGGAGGACTGCTGGGGACCAAGAACATGCTCGGTCGGAGGCTGAGGATGTGCCTCTGGGGTCATCTGTGAGGCAGCAAACGCCGGAAGTGCAGCAGGGTATGCGGGAGGATCTGGCAGAGTTACAAGAGGCAATGTGTGGCATGGTGCCTATGCTAGAGGAGAGCATCACCAATGCAATGAGCCTCATGACCGAGTGTTATGCTTCCTCCATGGAGAGAGTGGCAACTCTCGTGGAGAGGATTCTCCAGGAGAACAATCAGGGCCTCCTGGGTTTGCGCTCGGACCTGCAAGCCCTCACAGCGACATTGACCTCAGCTAGTCAGTGCCAGTGTGGGAGATGGATTGGGCACCAGCTATCCCAGCTCGGTACCCATCCATCAATGATGAGCAAGGAAATCCAAAGCGATCTCACATTGGCACAGGAGCTGCATGTCTCTGCAGGCTCCTCTCAGGGTGCTCCAGATGAAGGCAGCAGCTTCTCCACTCCTCTGCCAGTGACCGTGGGATCCGATGAGGCTGCGGTGATTGGGGAGATGCCAGCTGTGAAACTGGCCACTCCCTCCCAGGCGGGGTCATCGAAGGCTCCACAGGCCAGAGGACTCCTGCCAAGGTCATCGAGGCCAACAGGACAGCACAGTGAGCAGGCTGTCTCAGTTGCAAGTGCCAGCGCGGGAGGAGCACCTAGACGTAACACCCAGAAATGTAAACTTAAGGCGCTTTAGGCACACTACCGGGTTCTCATTGGTGATGTTTTGGTGCCCTGCTATTAGTTGATGACCACTTGGTGTGATGCATAACATCTTTGAAATTATGTTTTTTGTGCCTCATTTTGCTAAATCATTAAATTTTGATATGTAAGCATGGCTCAGGGTGATCCCTTACTTTTGCAGGTGGATGGGAACCTATGATGTTATGAGGGACTTGTTTGACATTGAGCTTTATTGACAAGGCATTTAATATTCCTACCCAGGCAGATTTTGCACTCAGGTATCAAGTATGGAGCCTGCAGCCCTGGCTTGTGTTGGAGATCTATCTGTGGTGGGCTAGCTTAAGGTTTGTTGGATTAAAACCTCCCTGGAGGATGCCTGGGTCACCATCTACCCCTCAGCGTTCTCCTGTGCATGCTCATCCTCGGAATCACTATTGGCCTCATTGTGTGCAGCTGGAGCAACTGCGTCTCCATCTTCTTCCTCCACTGCATCCCCCCTTTCCAGTGCCAGATTGTGGAGAGCACAGCATGCAACCATTATCAGTGACACATGATCTGGAGGGTATTGGAGTATGCGCCCTGAATGGTCCAGGCATTGGAAGCGCATCTTGAGAAGACTGATGGTTCTCTCTACCACAGCCCTTGTGGAGGTATGGCTCCTATGTAGCCGCTGCTCAATCTCTGTTCTTGGATGGCTGAGGGGTGTCATGAGCCACCTTTTGAGGGAATAGCCCTTGTCATCTAGCAGCCAACCATCCAGCCGGCTGGAGCACTGAAGAGCCTCGGCACCTGGGAGTGTCTGAGGATGTAAGCTGCCTGGGTACCTTGCACAGATTTGAAGAATCTGCATCTTGTGATCACACACTATCTGCACATTCACGGAATGGAATCCCTTCCTGTTGACGAAGGCACCGGGCTCACCCGCTGGCGCCTTGATGGCCACATGTGTGCAATCGATTGCACCCTGGATGCAGGGGAAGCCAGCAATCACTGTGAAGCTTCTGGCTTGCTCTGTCTGGCTGGCCTCATTCCAGAGGTAGTGGATGAAAGTCAATGCACGCCTGAACAGAGCTTCTGTCACCTTGACACAAGTGTGGACAGCTGATTGAGAGACTCCTCAAAGATCACCCACCGACCCCTGGAAAGAGCTGGAGGCATAGAAGTTGAGGACAGCCATGACCTTCAAAGCCACTGACATGGGGTGCCCACCCACACAGTTGGCACAGATCTCAGGGTCTATCATCTGACAGACAGAGGTCATTGTCTCCCTTGAGAGATGGAGCGTCCTTCGCCACTGCACCTGACATATTGAGGTAGCTGCTTCACCGCCTGTATACCCTGGCAGCAGAATAGTGGCGTCTTCTGCGGCCCCTCCCGCCTTGCACTTCCTGCTGGCCTTAAGCCCCTTGCGCCTGCGCCCCTCCTTCCAAGGTGGCTCCCCTGGAGGCTGAATGTGGACTCCTGGCCTTCTCCTGCTTCTGGCCCTCCCTTCCTCCTCAGAGGAGGTACCTCTAGCACAACTCCCATTCCCAGGCTGAGGGAAGGCTTCCTGAAACCAGCAAGGCCCCGGAAATGATGTTTACTCAAGAGTCCTGATCTGAAGGCTGTTACTCCTGTCCAAGCAGCTGTGAAGAGTTTTGAAATATTCCTGCTCACACAGGTAAGTATCAGTAACTTTAAGCATTAAATGTCTGACAAATAACACTCGCGACCCCACTCACCCCTCTTATCCCGCCCGTGGATGAGGTTTATACAAATGTGGCCTGCCCATTGCACCCATGCAATGACCTGAAGATTACACGGGCTCTGAAAAATCATCATCAATTGCTGCCTTAAGGGTCTTAAGTGGCCTGTTAATTAATGGCGGGCGCGCATCAAAATATCACAATAGCGCATGGTAACGTTGGGACGCTCATCTGACATCACCGTGCGCCACCTTACGCATGCCAACAAGAAAATTCTGGCCAATGTCACAGGCGTGAGAGGAGATAAAACTTCACCTTTTCCCAACATAGCTTGTCTATCTAAACCTTTACAAACTCATGTGGGAACATGGATCTATGGGACTAGGTGTTTGTGTGACTGTCAGTGTTGGTGTACGATGCAATTCTGGGGTGGGCTATAACCAAATTTCAACTTGCCATCATTGAAGATCACCCAGAAAGTGTGCAACATCTGCAACTGCTTGTTGATCATGACCTATAATCCTGACAATTTTTCCCTCTTCCTAGCCTGCAACCATGGCTGAGATCATGCAACCCAGTACATTCTGGGGATTCAAGCTGGACCCTTCCTGATCTTTGTGGCTCAGTATCGCATCACAACTGTTTTGACTTATTCAATAGATGCTTTTATTTATGCTCTGACAGGCCTCCAGGATTATGAAGCTGCTCTTAAGATTGACCCAAGCAACAAGATAATACAAGAAGATGCAGAGAAGATACGTCAAGTGATTCAAGGAACACCTCCAGATCCCTAAGAACCATGTGAGAAATGTCAAAGACTTACTGAAAATGTACTTCTACATATCACCCTTTTGTTAGGACACAGGCACTGTATTCAGGGACAATGGTAAATCCAAAGCTTCAATCCAAACTAGCCTTTGATTTCCTGAGGAAAACCTGAATTGGGATCAGTTTGAACTGAATGGTGCTAGAATCTTTAACTAAGATGCTGTTGTGTCTTAATTGTTGGTGCCTTTGCACTTCCGCTTTCTTTTGGAGAGTAGAGGCCTTTTATGGTTTATGATAATCCTGTTGGGAATTTAGTATATGGCTTCGCTATAATGGGAATAGAATATTTAATCATACACCTGTTACACTACCAGATTATAAAGTGGTTTATACAGTTGTCACAAAACTAATAATTTTCATAATATTATCATGGTTTATTATAAAATAGATTTAGGGTATGAGTGGCGATGGTTCTGTCTGTTGATTTAATTAAATTGGAGTCAGCTGGAATGCAAGCTTGAAATTATAAGGAGTTAGATATAGAAAGGTACTTGAAATGCTAATGAGTAAACGTGGATGAAGTCTTAGCATATAAGGTATGAAGGAAATTTGCATTTTTAGATAAGTGAAGTTGTTTAGATTTCAAAGGGATGATCAAATGTTTACAACTGGAAAGATAGGCAGGGCCAAGCAATGTGTTTATTTTTACCAAAAAGAAAGAGGTCATATTGGCAACATGAAAGATTTTTATATTATGGAAAGACATATGGGACAATGGAATTTACACATTAAAGAGAGAAACACGTATATAAAGGGAAATGTAAGATCTAACAGGAGTGTGTGAAACAGCCTAGAAGAAGCCTCCAAGTATTTTTGCAAAAGTCTGCTGTGTCCAGTAACTAAAGTTGGAGAAAAACCTTTGGAATTCCACTGTTGAGTGGGTGATGTGGTAATTTGCTGGCTTGCTTTTTAAATTTTAAATTTATTTTGGACTGTTGTCTTAAAGGGGTGTATATTTGGGAGTTAGGTTAATTAAGAATTTTAGGATTTGTATAGTATTAAGTAATTAAGAATTTTAGGATGTGTTATTGTATTAAGTAACTGTAATATTATGTATGTGCTTGAAATCTTTGCTTTTGATAATAAATATTTTAATTTAATTTTTAAAATATCTAAAGATCTTACTGGACTCGTTACTTCTGAATTCAGTGCACAAATCTTCTTGTAATAAAAACAAATTGCAAAACCATTACGATAGCATGGCCAAGTTTCCCTTGTGGATTTGGTCCGCCTGGCACATACCACCTGCCACGTCATAACAAGAGGATCTTCGCCTGCTCTAGAAAGTCTCCAGTCAAAACTCCAAATGGTGGATGTACTCACCCATGTGACTTTAGAATGGCTTCATCCCTGTTAAGAAATACTGTTATTTGAAGTTACACATTTGAGTCAGTGGACCTTGTCCTCATTATAATGAAGCTGCACATTGTTTCCAACTGGACTACCATGACTATTCACTAACTTATTCCTAAAAGTTTCTTTGTGGAAGATGAAAACAAAATAAATCTTAGTTGTGATGCCTGTGATAAAGTAATAGCCACTAAAGTAAAGGGGTGAATTTTAATGTGTAGGAGCAGGTAGTGTTTAAAACTAGGGAAGTGGACAGTGCATTGGGAAGCTGACTCCAACCCACCAACTTCCACATTACACCATAGCATGTTAGGCTGCATGCGAACAACCCCGTGGGAGAGGCAGAGTTTCAATTCCAACATGCTAATTGGTCAATTACAGCATTATTAACATGGCTTTGCAATTTAACTGTGGATCTATGCATGCCCCAAGCTTTCTGGAACCTGCCAGTCTAAGTAAGGTGAGTGCACAGCAGCAATTGAGGGTGCAGGGGACATGGCAGGGAAATGTGTGAATGAAACCTCACAGCTGCTTTCTTGCCTGCTTGTGTGAAAGACTTTGTTCACAGTACTTGTGTTGAGAGGTAGCTCTGACAACTGTGGTGATTACTTTGTCAACTTGGGAGGTTTGTATGTCTGATCTGCATTTTGGAACTGAGCTATCAGATTAGCATGGGTGTCCTTTATGTTGTATCACTTTTATTTACTTAGATGAGGACTAAGATGACCAACACCAGCAGGAGCAGCAATAGCCTGCTTCTCACATACCTGCAGCTCTACAGGACAGGTGGACTTGTGAGCAAGTGCATTGGCAAAGAAGGATGGGTGTACCTGTGTTATGACACAGCAGTTGGTAAAGGCTGAGTTGTTTAAATCCCAGAGGGAAACTTGAACAACTCTCATAACCTATATTTTCAATTGGTATGTTTGAGATGCAGCTCTAAATTCAGGAATAAGACAACCGAGCCTGGAAAGATTTTTTATATAAAGCTAAATTAAACATTTATTAATTTAACAATAAATTAAACACATACACGTCTACAAATTACTACCATAATAACTTTTAAACTGATCCCCAAATTAATCACTCCCAAGTAAATCTTCACTAAGGCAACAGTAACCCATAGACTTTAAACAGACACCAGGCAAAGCACATTTGACCTTACAAATTCAAAATGAGGTTCTTTGCAATTTGGTTCCTTTACAGACACAGTTGTAGGCTTACAGGCTGGTTAGATGTTAAATACTACTGACTTACACACACAAACTCCTTTCTGTTCATACCTAGCTTTTCCTTCGAATGTACAATTTCCATTGTATTACTAGGTTTTTTAATTTTACCTCTCCTAACAATAATACTTTCATTCCACCAATTTTGTTAGTAAAATAAACACATTGCATGGCATCTCCCAGCTAGGTGCAAGATTTTATCTATTCTTTTGAACATTTTATTCAACAAATGCAAATTTACATTTTACCTCCTCCTTATGTTTATCTAAATAACATCTCAAACAACTATACATCAAAGCACCCAGGCTAGCTGGCTTTAATCCAATTAAGACACACATAGACACAGACGTCAATACAATTCCAATTTAATAATAATTTCCAATAACATTTTAAACATTAATATCTCTTCATGACAACCTGTAAGGTAACTTGGTGTGAAGAGTGCTGGGCTGGTGTATGGTTGAAAAAGCAAAGAGGGGTTGGGGTGATACACACATCAGGATGTAGGTGAAGTGCTATTGTACACACATTCCCTGCCCTACTTATGTTATTGAATCCATGAGTTTAGTATAACAATGCTGCTGCTGAACACATGGGCAAGCTCCAGGCATTCCTTCTTTGTTTAATTGGCAGGCTTCTTCCTCCTGCCAATAGGGAAGCGAGTCTCTTTGTGGGCCCTTACAACCTCCAGCTTCACACCCAGAGAGGCATCACTGAAACAAGGCATAGCCTTTGAACTCTGGAGAAGAGTCATATGAACTCAAAACATCAGCTCTGTTTCTCTCTCCACAGATGCTGCCAGACCTGCTGAGTTTTCCCAGCATTTTCTGTTTTTATTTATTATAGCCTTTGAACTTATGGATTCAATTCTGCCAGTTCCTTTTGCTGTGCTCCCAACTCCAAAATCCATCAAATTGGTTGGAGTGTCCCTTTAAGTACTGAAGTTGAAATTCACTCATCTGGGTTGTCATTAAGCTGGTTCATGCTAATTGGTTGGAAAACCAAATGATGTAATGCAGTGGCTTGGTTAAAAACCCAATGGAACCCTTGCTCCTAGCAAGTTGGGAACTTAAAATCTAGCTGAACGTTTCAGAGACCAGCAGAAATATACCCTAGAAGAATGAGTTATTGCAAATTGCATTTTATGCAATCTTACTATGAGTACTAGTTCGTCACACTCTATCTAAATACATGCTAGGACCAAACAAAAGTTAAATCTTTTGTATTGTCCTTCTACTGCACTAATATCAATTTGGCTGCTCAGATACAATAATACTACATATGCAATTTCAGCCAAACAGTACTGCTTTGCCATTTGTAAATTAACAATAAAAAAACCCACAAGTTTTTGAGGTAACTACCAGAATAACATAATGGAGGCTTTAGTCAAACAGGATAATAATGCAGTACTCGCACTCCTGTATTTCATTTGAATATTATTCAACAAAAACATTAATGTTTCCACATATTGGTAATTGTTTCAAAACCCTAGCAGAAGCTGAGACCAATGGAGTCTTTCAGTCAAACACCACAGTGTATTTGCTTCAAATGTAAATGAATGTTGCAATGATACATTGGAACATTGTATTGTTTACACTACCATTATTGTATTTTAAAGATGTTTTAAACCTTAAGTTTTAAATGAATAGTGAAATTAGATAACCCATCTGGAATAGAAGACAGGTGTTATTGAGAATATAGAAAGGAGAAAAATAAAATTATTATTTAAAGAGGAAAGGGAATGCATCCAACTGTAACCCATGTTTTCAATATCACAGAAATACTTAGCAAAAGAAGAAATCTGCTGACAAGCCAGGAGAGAATGAGATTCAGGACAAACTGCTGAAGACACAGATCAGAGATAGACCCAGTACCATAGAAGAAGACACAACATTGACATTAAACTGCTGATGGACTAAGGTGATCAGATCTTATTCTGAACCTAATAAAATTTGGACAGAACTGTTCTATTGTTAATCAATACCATCTTATTTTTTAAAAACTCCCAAAATATGTACTGTGGTATTTTAGTTATAAATGTAACATATTGAGTTGAACTGAATCTAGCACGTGTTACACCTTGGTAATCTTATACTAGACTGTTGTGCTTTAATTACTAAATTGATATTATTTTGTTTATTGTAGTTAAATACATAATTGTGCCTGTCAAATGTGATACCTCAGAATAGGGAAGATTTATTGGTAGTTCACATAATGATGTGCTGTTTTGGTAGCCGAATAAAACTGAATAAAAATTTTCTAACCTGAATTGGGTTTATATTGAATGACTCAGAACAAGTTAAGTCAATGTTTTATACAGTATCTTAGATAAATATAAATTCAGATACTTCTCTTTCAATATATTCTGACATCTCTGAGACAGTTGGTATATGATAACAATGAACATTCTGACTTTATACATTTACATTTTCAATGAACATTCTGACTTTATCAGGCATAATATAGTCTAAAACAGTCAGGTTTTAGACAGATGCAAAGGATATGGGGCCCTGCCAGCTGAACAGTTAGTGAGGAACACATCCCTGAGGAATGCTAATTATCTGGAGCAGAGATTTCAGCCCCTCATTAGGGCGGAAGTCCTGCCTCAAGAGCTGCCAGTCAATCCGATTGGCCGGCAGCTCTATAGTCCCAGAAACACCAGAGGCCAGCACTGGGACTACAAATGCTCCCCAGATTCTATGTCCTGGAGTCCAGGGCCAGGTAAGTGCAGGGGCTCTTACGGAGAGGAAGGCAGATGAGGCTGGGATGTGGGGGTGGTGGGGGAGAGGGGGGTGTGGGAGGCTGGGCATTGGAGGGGTGAGGAAGCACCCATGGGGGTGCTGACTTTGGGGGCGGAATGTGGAAATGGGGCCCTTGAGGGAGGTGCTCCCCAATTACTGTCTGAGGCTTGAGCAGAGTGACCTGTTGGGTTTCCCCCCTCCCCCCTGCTGCCCCTGAAGTCATCCCATCAGCATCAGAACCTCAAATACCTGATGACAATGTTAACTGGTATATCTATTGTTACACTCAAAAATCATTTTGGTTTTGAGAATATACTAAACAATACAAAGGTATTTTATTGAACAGCAAACTCCATTACAAATACAAAAGCATGTCTATAGCCATCTGTAGTGTCATTTTAAAAATGTATTCATGGGATGTGAGCGTCAGTGGCAAGGCCAGCATTTACTGCCCATCCCTAATTGTCCTTGAGGAGGTGGTGATGAGCTGCCTTCTTGAACCGCTGCAGTCCATATGGTGTAGGTACA
This sequence comes from Carcharodon carcharias, assembly GCF_017639515.1. Classification (NCBI taxonomy): domain Eukaryota; kingdom Metazoa; phylum Chordata; class Chondrichthyes; order Lamniformes; family Lamnidae; genus Carcharodon; species Carcharodon carcharias. The sequence goes on along the minus strand of NC_054492.1, from coordinate 20,672,177 downwards.
CCCACAGTGCTGTTAGGGAGGGAGTTCCAGGATGTTGACCCAGTGACAGTGAAGGAACGGTGATATATTTCCAAGTCAGATGGTCTAATAAATTCTGGCTGTTAGGACTCCTTTTTGATTCCAGCATTATTAATTCATAGCCTAGAAATATAGGTATTGTTTCTAACATTTGGGTATGCATGGTGACTGTTTATCCCACGTACATAGAACTGTTGATAATCAATTCTATTTTAAGTACCTCATACAGAATGGAAAGAATGTTATTCTTTCAGCACCAATGCAAAAACCATTTCAAGCAGTTCATCTTCTTAAAATAACCAATTTTTAAGTTAAGAAAAATAATACACCCAGAGAAAAGCCACAAATGCACATAAAAATGTCCTGTTTTTGTTATAACCACCTCCTAGTACCCTTACAATAATACAGTAACAGAAAAGGACCAGTGATTGGCTTCAGTAGTGAAACTGTCCTTTAACTTTGATTCTGTAATTGGCAGGGGAAAGTTACTTGTTTCATTGAAAGTCAAGTTGTATTTAAACAACAGCTATCAGTCTCAGACCAGAAGCTGCAATGTTACTTCAAGTCAAGTGCACCCTATTTTTGGTTTCTGAAACTCCAATTCTACCGCCCACAAGATAGTTTGCAAGTTATAGCCATCAGCAGAGGTCTTCTCATAACAGTTAGAACTTCAAATGTTTAGAATGCATGTAGGATGATGCACACTGCCTAAACATTTAAATTAGCTCAATTTCACCATTTTGGAAACCTGCTTTGACAGCGCACTAGAGTTGCAGTCCATGCAGCATCAAAGAATTGTGTGCAACCATTTTGCTGTCTGGAGTGCAGCCAGACACAAAGCCTGGATTTAGACTACACCTTTAGCATTGGTGCAGCACTAAAGTTGTAGTATAAACAGACACTTTGTATAAAATCCATTTAAAAATTAAAATATTACTCACTAGCAGATCCCCATTGGCATTGCTAATGATAGTTGAATCATACGCAGTTATCTATTAGAGGAGTCATCAACACTGTATGATTGGGAAAGTGATACAGGAAGTAAGCGTGACATTTTTAGGAGGTGCATTATATATGCAAGAATTTTAATGTAGTACTTAGTCAGCAAGAGCAGGGCCAACAAAATGGGAGTAGGACCAGTGCATCTTTAAATAGTAGAATGGGGCTGGAAAGTCTTTTAATTCATGGAGGTATTTTGAAGTTAAAGTAATATAAACGATAATGGTATTTCAGAGCATAGATGATCACAGATGGGAAAGCAGGGCCTAAACAAATGGCTGACAGAGAACAGGGGGTAGGAGCTAATAAACAACTGAAGTCAAGTCTGGAGCTATTTTGCCAAACTACAAGCATAGGGATATGGGACAGAATAGAAATGAAATGGGAGTGGGGGTTGGGGGAAATCAGAAAGCAGGGCGGAGCAGAGATTGGAACTGGGAGGTATTTTAAATTCTAATACACCCAAAATAGAAAGAGGAGACAGGCAGAGCTGAGATATATTCTGCTTGAACGACTAGAAAGGAGGAGTGGGACCTAAACAAACAATGAGAAGTAGTCAAGAACGGGAATAGAGCCTAAAGCGGGGTGTGATTTGGAAGGGAGGTATCATTCTTAAATGATTGCCACAGAGAAGGGTTATCTAAATGGTTAGGAGGGGGAGATGGTTTTGAGCTGGGACACTTTTAAAATTCAGATGTAACAGAGCAGTTCCTCAGAGTTCTGCATTGTATTGGCCAGCAGAAGTAGAGTGCCAAGTGAATGCAAATGGAAGGTACAACAACCCCATCCAGTGTAGAGGGTCTGTAAGACTTTATATTAAATGTATGTGACTGCTAGTTCTTGACATTTAAGATGTTGGGCCTGTCTGTATTCTTCTGACTGCTGCCCTATCAAGCATGACTGAAAGAAATTTTGACACAAGAATAAAGTTCTATACAGAAATATATACTGCATGAAGGATTTATAAACACATATCCATATACATGTACATAAATTATAGTTTTGCACATTCTCTCCCAAAAATCTCCCATACACAAAAATGAACTGTTCTTTTCACTATGCCAACTACTCAACAAATATTACCATGGTATTTATTCCAGTTGGCTATGATAAAACCATGTGGACTCTTGAACCATGCTATGCTGCCTTTGGTCTTTTGAGTATCAAATCAAAATGGAAGTAAATCGTGCACTCTGTTCCTGTCTGAACCAGTATTCAAGGAGCGGTTACGGTACATCCCGCCACTTAGGAGTATTGCAGAGAAGGACTGCGATAACGGTTTGTAGACAGAAGGTGCAGTTTCACAAGTTGGTTGGTTGGATCCATATGCCGCAGAGGTGGTTCTGTAAAGTGGGTTTTGAGGTTTAACGAACGGAACTGGGGAATATGAAGATGTTGGGATCTTTGCCATGCAGGAAAAGATAGGGTTTCCGGGATTCACACAGGGAGACCACAACTTCTCCTTGGACTCTGCCTTTGCAACAACGGCAGGGATGGGATCATCATCACTCGTTTCCTTTTTATGCTCAACTTTTGGCGCAAAATATTGATTGTAATCATCACGCACCAAGTCTTTACACTCATCCTTTTGAGCAAGGGATAAATTGAGATCATTACACACACTGTCTTTACATACCTTGACAGTAAATGATGGATTGAAATCATCACGCAGTTCGTCCATCTGAACCTTCTGAGTCTGGGGTAAGTTTAGATTATCACACAAAAGGTCTTTAGATTCAATCTTAGGAACAAAGGATGGATTGAGATCATTACATACAGAGTCTTCAATCTGAACCTTCTCGGGTTCAACGTTTGAAGCAAAATGATCACACACCGAGTCTTTAAAGTGAACCTTTCGAGCGAGGGATGAATTGATACGATCATTTTTGGGCTCAACCTTTGAAGCAAAGGATGGAGTCGGATCATCACACGTTGGGTCTTTAAACTGAACGTTTCGAGCAGACGTTGGAATAGGATAATGACTCATGGTCCCCTTAAATAAGTTGATCGGGTCTTTCCAGGTGGAACAGTAACATTACACGGTCACCTTTCTGGGAATGATCACCGATCTCTCCAGCTCATCATCAGTTTGATAATGGATGTAACAGTGTCCACAGGGAGGTGATCCTGGTTGTATCCAATGCAGTCAGCTGTCCCCTTGCCCTAGTTGCTGCTCTCTTTTATCCTCCGGCTCTCTGGTTGTTACGGATCCATCGTGTGGCTCGAGCTGTTTGTTGTGGCAGCAGTGCCTTGGTAACGGCGTCTGATTGGCCCGCTGGAATGACGTATGCCAGCTCTCGAGGCGAATACTGGGAGCTGTAGTCCGGATGACGCGGCGATCGGCGGTTGGTCGGCGGGGCCGGGACTGCAAGTCCCACAATGCTGCGCACGCGGCGTGCCCCCCCCCACCCAACGAGGGAGGGGGCGGGGCCTGTGTTTGTGCTTCGCTCGGTAGCGTCACCGCTCGTCAGTCAAAACATCACAAGGGGCCACGGCTGGAGGCTGTTGTTTTTTAACCAGTCAACAGTGTTAGTTATCGCTGGGTGAAGGGGAGGCAGGTAAGGTGCTAGGCCCGGCTTGGGTGCGAGTGCGGAGCAATGCTGTTTCCCAGAGGCTGAGGGAAGGGGAGAGCGGCCGATGTTTGCGGCGGGCCCGAGATGTCAGATCTGAAGGGCCGCGGCCGGGAGGGGTGAGGGCTTCGGCTTCTCCATCAGGAAGGGAGGTGGGGTATGGGGATGGAGCCGGAGATTAACCTGCCCCGAGTGACCTATTTCCCTGCCACCGTGTTTCCGACAGACCCGCGGCTCCACTTTCATTAGTGCGATGCTAACGTCAGGCTGGTTTATTTTTTTACTTTGCACCGGTGGAAGCGTCAAAAGTCACCGCACCGGCTGTTTGTTTTGGTTTAGCAGCGGATTCGCTTCCTTTTGGCTTCAATTCCAGGGGTTAGTTGCGCAGGTTACAACTGATCGCAAGATCTGATTATACTAATGTAACTTCCACTTTCTCCCGATATCTGTTGAAATAATGAATAACACACGCACTCCATACCACACATATCGAGGGATGATGAAATTAAACTTAAGCTTCTTCCTCAAAACCTTTCATCGCAATCAGCATTGGCGAGGGATAGTTGCTGCAATTATAGACATTTTCTCTTGTATTACTTTCCACATTTTTATACAACAGACAAGATCTGCATTTGAGCAGCACTTTGCACGTTTCCCTAATTTTCGTGGAAAGAGGGGTTGCAACCAAGTAAAGATTCCTGGAACCTACAATTTTCCGCAACCTCCAGCGGCTATTTTATTAATCATTTCCCTCAGTATTTGATCAATAATTTTTACAGAAGTGTGGAAACAACACTCCTATCTCTGTGGTTTGAGTGAAGCATTACACTTTGTACCCATTTCTCAAAGCATAGTTACAGTGAGATATCGAGGTCCTAATTTCGGAATGGAACCGCTTTGATGTAAAAATTCAACTCCTTTGTCCTCAACGTTGTTGTGGATTTTAAATGTGCAGAACAAGTAACATTTCTAATAATCCTAGATTTCCTCCGTTGTTGCTTTTAACCTACCATGGATTCAGATAGAAATCTTAAGCTTAAATGGAGCACACTGTGACTGTCATGGTGAACAGGGGTATCATACTTCTGAATATTCTTTTTATGCTTGAGGTTATGAAACCTCTTATTTTATTAGGGCTTATAGGCTCATCCTCCTCTTCCCTCCCCAACTTGATTCCTGGTTTCTGCCTGGCATTTCCTCTCAGCAGCACAACTGAAATTGACAGCTCAACAGAGTGGAAGATAACATGATTACACCACAGAAGGTGATCCTTCAGGCTTGCGGGAAGACACTCTGTGGGATGTGGGTGGGAAGACAATGCACTATCTCAATAACTGTAATCTCAATCACTATTTCGGATTTTATTCAACTGTAAGATTTGGAAAAGGCCAATTTGGCCTGTCAGGCCTGTTTCATTTTCATTGACTTCAATCCTCACTTTGTCTTATCGCTTCATCCATACAAATGTACTTGTTTTGCTTTTATATTCATTTATATTATGATTTTGGTGGCTTTTCTGGGAACTTATTTCACTAATATATTTTTCTTTATGTATAAAAAATATTGCCTGATTGCCCCTTTTGCTTCAAACTTCCTCTTTGTTAACTTGTGATCCCTTTGCAACAGTGAACAATTTGCCTAGATCACCTTAGTTAATCCCTTTCATCATTTATGATTATGAATTTAATCTTTAAATTTCTGTCTGGTTTGGGATTAATGGTTATTATAAATTTTCTTGCAGTAATAAAGCTACTGAAACATATGGCAGAGTATTAGCATATTTAAACTGATCCTACACTGCAAAGATTTGAAGCAGCCTTTATATAAAATAATGACCTTTCTGCCTTGTCACCTCATTTTGTTCCTATTCTGTCTTTCACTTTTTTTCTTTCTGCCCTATATTTTTATTGGCATTTTGCTGAGCACTTGATTTTTTGCCATTTAATTGTTTAAAATGCTTAGCTTGCTTTTATTCTTCCTGCTTGCATTGCCATTTCTGGAAGTGGGAGCAATGTATTTTTGTTTAAAAAGCAGGGATATTCATTGGCTGGAAACCGGCGTTAAAGGCAGGGTTCCACTAATGAAAAGCCTAAATTTGTTGACATGGTTGCATCATGGATGTGTAAAATGAAACCCATGCAAACCAAAAAATGAAACCAGAATCCAAAATATAATGTTAACTAAAAAAAAACCGCTTCTGCTTGTAATATTGCCTTTTCTGTCCAATATTTTTATTCTTTACCCTTTCCAATTTTTAAAGTTCTAATTTCATTTTAAATTATATTTTTAGACTTTTTTAAACCTTATCTTTTCTATGTGCTGTTTTCTTTTTAAAATTTTTTACTTTTTTTTCTGGTGTCTATGCTCCATTCTGTATTTGGGAGCAACTTTCAAAATACTCAGTCGAAAGTCCAGATTGTCAATGTGTGACGTGTAAAATGCTGAAGATGCTGTGTTGTTTGATTATATATTGTCAATCACTGGAGCTCAGCACTGGCAGGATGTGAGATCTCATCCTGAGTGTTGTGAGATCAAACACTAGCAAATTTTTGAGTTTAAATAAATTGGTGATTTAAGCAAAATGGTATTTGTGTTTATATATTTGTTTTGAAATTAAGAATTTTGACAGGATACATTTAATGTAGTAGTGTAATAACTTAATTTACAGAACAATACACATAATTTTCCCTGTCCTTCTGTTTGCAATATAATTGTTACTATGAAGCTTGACTTTTAAACTAAAATTTTAACATTTCTAAATATATGCTCACTACATTTTGCAAGTGTATTAGGCAGTCCTTTTGGCAAATCATGAAAGTATTGAGTCAGATACTATTCACTTCACCTATAATTTATAAGACAAAAACGTCAAATAATTCACTAAACAGCGAAAGTAACTTTTGCTAGTAATGTACATTGTGTTTTTAATGTAACCAGGAAAACAAATTATAGCTGAACTTGAGAATGTCTGTAGCATCACAGTTACACAAAAATAAATATGTTCTATTAATTTACCTAAATTACATGAAGACATATTTCAACAGTTGAAGAATCAATTGTCTAGTTGATGTGACTCTTTGGTTTACAAAAGTAACATTTTTCAAAGAGTGATATTAAGCATATAATGTTTGATAGTGATGATTCAGAATACAAGATCTTGGTTAATGGATAGATAGCTAAAATTAGATAGTTTATTAAAAAATTATTATTGTTATTATTCAGCATTTGAATTTTTAAGGAAGGTCAAAGGTTGTGGTCAGTTCAAGTGTGTGACTGAAAAGCTGACACATGGAAAAACATAGCAGCTGGTTATACCTGGATACGTTGCCATTTTTCTATTACCCCCATTCTATTACCTATTTGCAATCCCAGCTAAAGATTATTCAAAGCTATCCAGTTTGGCAAAGCTATTAATATAATTCACAACCCTGATTACATCTTCCTAATCATAGCAATTACAGCACAGAAGGAGGCAGTTCCAACCCATTGTGATGGTGAGAAATCCTTAATTGGACCTATCTCCTGTAATCCTATTTCTTTAATCTTTCCTTGTACCCTTCAAATTCTTTCTTTTCAAATAATAATCCCAATTATTTTTAACTGATATGGTATCTGCTTCAGTGACCTTTTGTGGGAATGGATTCTATTTCCTAAAACCACCTGCATGAGAAGAAGAATCTTCCAACTTGCCCCTTTGTCTTTTTGGTAACAATTGTGACTTTGTGCTCTCACCTGTTCACCCCCTCGCCCCCTCTTATTACTGATTTACGAATCAGTGAAAGCTTTCTGCCCTTCCAAAACTTTTCATAATTTTCCAAACCTTTCTTAGGAATTACCTCCTTAATCTTCTTTGTTGCACTGAAAATAGCCCCAATTTTTGAGTATTTCTGAAATATATATTCATAACCATAATACGACAATTGGATTGATAGGAGTTGGGAGTTTGGGGTCAGGCCATATCTTTCAGCTTCTGAGCTGCAACTTGGGCCTTTCATGCATTTCAGTGAAACCTCCATGTACACCTTGGTTAGCCTGTGTCACTCCTTTTACTGGATGTCAATAAATCACTTCGGAATAAAGTTCACTGCATAGAATCATGCACCTCAAGTTTGTAATCCCACAATCAAAATCTTTTGACATGCCTATCATCTAATAGTTTTCTAATGCAAGACATTGATGTATGCTAAAATTTTGATTTGCTGCTGAATATTGATCAGTAACATCTGGGGAAAGGTAACACACATGAAGGTGAGGTCCAAGTTTTTGCTGTCAGTTTAAATTCCTTACATAATGACATACAATTTTAGAATAATCTTGCGAGTGCAGAGCGGCATAGCATAATTTTGCCATCAGTACCATTAAACATAATGGGAGGGTATGAAAGGTTTTCAACCCCTTTCAAATCCCATGCTAGTTATTGGGATACATGTTTTTTCCATTTCATGCAAATATAGCATAAAGCTGTATTGCTGTATAAATTTTATGACTGAAACCTGCACATGTTCAACAGTTGCAGTAAACTGGCTTAATTACCTGTATAATCTTTTAATAGTGGCTTTGTGAGTTTCAATGTGACTTCCATTTTGAATGCAAAGTTTGACACAATTGAAAGGTTTTCTGAAATCTGGGTTTTATGAATGGGGGAGGGTGGGTGGTTGTGAGAGAAAAACAAAATACTGTGGATGCTGGAAATCTGAAACAAAAACAAAAAATGCTGGAAAAACTCAGCAGGTCTAACAGCATCTGTGGAGAGAGAGAGAAAAAAACCGTTAACGTTTCTAGTCGGTATGACTCTGAAGAAGAGTCATACGGGTGTGAGAGAAGCTGGGTGAACCTTGGAAATATGTCTGGCTTTTTTTTGCACCTGGTCCATGAAAGAAAATTGAACTAGGAAGAGGTTGCATTTAATTAAAAAAAAGTCAACAAATAGCTGTCTTGTAGCTTTAAATTCAGGTTGATATTGGTAACTGTTAGAACACTCTTGAGTTTTAGATTGGCTTATAGCTGTAGACTAAAGGTGTCATCACAAGGATATATTTAACATCTATATATAAGTATATCGTGTTGAAAGCCCCACTTTTATTTTAAGTTTGTACTCTGTGTGCAGCTGCTTCTGTGAATAGGGAGATTGCCTTCTAGATAAGGTGCAGGGAGGAAAGATGGGTCACATGATTTCTCAAACAATAACAGTCTGTTATTACCGTGCAGTCTACAATCGATCCAATTTTTAAAAACTGGAACAAATTTTAATTATTCACTAATATGAATTAAACAATTTTAATTAAACAACATAGAAAGTTTTCCTTTGTGCACAAATTAAAAGCAAACTGTACATGTTGGCTTTTAATGGGGACCTGTCTGGTTCAACTAATGTTGTCTGGGTTTTAGGAACTTTGATTAGAAATGTTATTAACAATAGACTAAACCAAATGATTGTTGCATAGCAAAGTGTTGGTCTTAAGTTAAACTTTGATTTTCTTTTGCTGATTTTGATATACTTTGCTTTGCAGTTACCTTGGCTGAAGATGTCAGAGAGTTCCAGTGATAGTGAATCATCCTGTGGTTGGACCATAATTAACCATGAAGTATACAATATTTTTCTCGTTCTATCTCTTAAAGCACAAAGATAATATTTAATTGTGCACTTGAAGAATTGAGCTTTTAAAAATCATGAGAATCAAGAACTGACTGTGCAATAATTTGCATTTTAAAAAAGGGAAACATTTCCTTTACATACTGTTACAGAATCATGTCTCTGGTCTTTTTACAAGTGTGTTTACAATTTTGGAATGCAGGAGTAGATAGTGGAAACCTCCCTTCCTCCCCCATCCTACCCACAGTTCTTTCAGGTTGTACATTAGTTTGCATAGTAAACTAATATTTGCATTGTTTTCTTTGAAGCTGGTCATTTGATTAACTATCTTGCCATGGTTTTATTTTGTACCAGGTATCTAGCAATAGATACACATGAATAGTTATAATGTAGCATTTCAGATATATTGTGCAAAATCCCAGCGCTGTTCTCTTTGGAGTACAGCATTTCTGCATCCACGCTGATGTAGCAGACGCAACATCTTCATAATTGTTTAGAATTAAAAATAAATCCCACAACGGAAATTTTTTAAAGGGCTCTTGGTTGAAATATATCATACGTCATTAACATACAAGTTATGTTATTTTGCGAACTAATAAAGCATTTTTGATGAGTAAAATTTGGTATTGTCTTTTCAATAGCTATTGGAAAAGTTGTTCAAAATAACACAGCAAGCTGTTTTTTTTTTTAATATCAATAGTCAAGTCCTGGAAGTTTACTCAACTTGTACACTTTTTCAAAAATGGAAGTAGATCCATCATGTGCAGAATTAGGGCATAATGGTTTCTGCTCACCATTGTTTTTTTGTGGCTGTCTGGTATGCCAGAACCACCGCAGAATGGTTTTAAATGTGATTTTCTGCTGTATTTTTTTCACTTACAAGTGTGTATGTAAATGTATGTTTGAAAAAGTACTTGAACAGCAGCGAGATTAGATTGGATTAATACTGAGCATATATTGGAAGATGTGATTTCTAGTCAAACCTATTATCGTTCTTTAGCTTCTAAGGTTGCCTGTAGTTGTCTATCTTAAAGATGGAGAAGTTTGCCATAGAAAAGAGCGTGGCTTTCCATCCTTCCCAACCTGGGCGAAAATTAGTGGCATTTAACCAGGAAAATATAGATAACCAGATGGGATGGTGTTTAACTGACACTGATAATTTTGGTTTTGGATTCCTTAATGTTGGCATCAGAACAAGAAATTATGCTGATTTGCATTAATTATTGATGCCCACATCTGTGAGTCCCTATTTGAACAGAACTAAAGTTGTGGTTTTCTGAAAGAAGGAAAATCTGAGATGAATATCAACCACGTAGCTAATGGTGGTGACTTTTTACATTCAAAATATTTTCCCCTGCTTTTGGCTTCCCCATTTAATAAATGGAACCCAGGAATTAAAGAAGTTAAAATGGCTGCTCTTGAGGATATTTTGTATTAGAAATGAAAAAAAGACTTATTCTAAGAACTGTGTGGCTTTATTCCAGTATATGGCTGTGCAGTTTTCACATACAAAATTACCTGTAAATTTTCCTTAGCATAAATGAGAAATAGCTCCAAAAAAATGTTCTCATTATATTTAAGCCAAAAAGCTGGATTGGCTAGAAGTTTTTGCTGTGATACTTCTACAGGAGGTATTTAATTGGAGTGAGGTAAAATTGTACCACGCACATCAACTGACACTGGAATTTCCTCGATCCTAATATTGAAGTATATGCTAGTTTCCACACCAATCATGTTGACAGCAGCTGATGCAGAAACTTGAGGTTCTCGTGTGCATATATCAGTGTGCCAGTTTTTATATCGGGCCCCGAGGAAAGGGTGGATCATGTGCTATCTTTCTTCTTTAAGTCCCTCCTTATCTAATTGATGTTATGAAATTTAAAATATGAATCCATCAAATTATTTATGTACATTAAGAAAATGCAGTTGTGGAAGCTTTTCTTTTTTTTAAAGTAACAGGCTATGATGCATTAAAAAAGCATTTAAAGATATAGAAAATACTGACTTCAGTAAAAGTAAATGAAAGATCACAAAAAAATGCTATAATGCCAGAAATAGAGGACTTTGGTCTTGCTGCTTTTAAATTTTGGATGTCAATTTATGCCTGTTCAGAATGAGCTTTTGCTTGGGGGAAGAGCTATGTTAATGAGCTAAGTGGATTTCAGCAGTTGTATCAGGAGTAGTGCTATTGATTGAGGAAATTTGTGCGTAGAGGTTCCGGTGTAAAATATGCAGAAATTTCCTTGGAAAACACAAAGCTGTTGTTGCCGTTGATGCGTCTAATGCTGTTGGTGCATTTGATGTCATTGTATATGGATTTGGGAATCCAGACAAGTTGGCTGAAAGAATATTAGAACTAGGAATAGGCCATTTAATCCCTTGAGCTGGTTCACCATTCAGCAAGATTATGGATGATCGGCAACCTAACTCCATATACCTGCCTTTGGCCCAATATGCTTAATACCTCTTGCTAACAAAAATATACCTTTGGATAACAAAAATAATTGGGGAACATTTATATATCATTGAACATGGGACTGATTCCTGCTAAAACGAAATGTGCTTTTGATATGCTGATTTTGATTGAATGTTGAGGCTGTGGGGTATGCTCTACATGTTTGATACTATGTTTGATCTCCAATTATCACAAACATTTCAGACTGAGGCTAATATCCCAATGTGTCTCTTGAAAGCATTGTTTGACTGGTTATGAAAAGTACAGCATCTCATGATTTTTGTTCTGTATCTTAAAAGGATCTTGCAAAAAGTTAGTTAAGGTATTCTGGCACAGATTAGAGAATCAGGGCTCGCTTCCTGCCAAAAGAGGGCCAGGGATAGTTGACTTCATGGTTGTTTGGCACAGGAACGAAGCTGTCATTTTCAAGATATAATTATGATGAAAGATGGCTCAGGATGACAATGTTATTGTTTTGATATATGTAGTGTGAAGGATTTTTAAACATTGTACACCGTTTTGCGCTGAATATCTTCCACATTAAAATAAATTGCCTAATAGTTTGAAGCTGGACTCTTGATCTGAGAGAATGTATATTCAACTTGCCTTTTGAAGAGAGGAGAATCAGTTTGTGGCATAATATACAGTCTAGTGGTAAGGGATTTGTGGGTTTCCTCATCAATTACCTAGATATAGGGCAGACAAAGGCACACACTGGATTGTAGGGACCATGAAATCCACTTAGGAAGAGGTCAGTGATCCTGAACCCAAGTAAAATAGCTCGTGTAAAATGCAAGGCCATAATGTGCACATCTTCAAATTGATCTCTGAATGGAGAGTTACAAACTGTATCCCTAATGATACCAGTATTATTTTTAAATGATTAAAGTGGTACTTGTTAACTGGTGATCTCCTTTGCTTAGGGTTCTGATGTGGAGGTACTCAGTTCGGACAAAGGAGAGGCTGAAGGCACATCACACTCTTTACCAGATCAACAATTTGACAAACCTTTTGAATTGCAAGGTAAGCAACATAGCTAAGTGGAAATATCTAGACACGTTCCTATTTTTAATTTTCTGCTACAAAAGAGACACATATAAATAAGTACATTCAAAATCACTATTTTGTTTCCAATTTTGCCCTTTCCTCTCCTGCTGGGATATAGTTCCATGAGCACTGGATACCCATCAGTAGCTTGCGCAGGTGGCTGTCATTCATGTGTAAGCCTTGATAGATGATGTCTGCGTATGGAGAGGAGCAATTCATTGTGCCCAAGTTCATTCTTTTCTGGCATCTACCGTCCGCTTTTCCTGTAAAGTTCTGTTGCTTGAGATCAGGAGTGGGGAACCCTGGCTGTTTTTTACCTTTTTAAGCAATAGGCAGTTTTGTTTCTCCATCTCACACTCTGGTTGACATCTGCTAACAGTAAAGAATGTGAAGTAACTCTGGGACTTTTCTGGTGCTTATGGCGCAGCTGTTCACTGGATAAACTTTCTGTCACATGGGGATAGCAGGATCATTATCAAACTTTTGCCAAAAGGGGAAATTTACTACTATGGTATAAATTGAGTTATGAGTTAAGTTTTGAAGTTTTTAGTTCCTTCATTTTTTTGTGTCAGTAGATAATCAGCTTCTTTGTGAATCTTATTAGGCAAAATTACATCTTTAAAAATTTTAAGTGGAAAAACTGTTTGGTAATACCGTGGTCTACATTTTAGACATTACATGGAATTTTGTGCTGGGAAATGTAGGATGCTGTAGTGTAGATTTCATTTTTCTTAGTTTGAACAGAGTCATTAATCTACCTGCTCACTCTCCCTGTTTTCTAGGTTGAAAAAAATTGTATAAGTAAAAACCTTGTTTAGTTTTACTGCATGTTGATTAATTCCTGTGAAGTGCAGGCCAATAAATGCCTCTCCTGTAGTCAGATGGATTTCAAATGGGGAGGGGATTCATTGGGTCTTAGGAATTACCTGGGGATGTAATCCATCTAGCTTAGTTTCCACTGTCTGCTAGTAAATTTTGAGACCTGAACAGACAGTTTTAGGAAAAAGCACTAGTAGCAAAGAAGCAACCAGCTAGTGAACAACTATCTTTACTGCAAAGTGATGTATTTAGGAGTTTAAGGCTCACAGTGCTATTGCCCCAAGGTGATTTAAATGGAAGGAGGGTATCATTCAAATTGTTTACAGCCATATTTCCCACCAGCCATGCTCAAGGTTCCATTAGTAATGGTGTCAGCCTTGGCTTGGTGGTCTCACTCTTCTCTCCTTTGAGTCGCCAGGCCATTGTGCTATGATTCCTATAGAGACCGATACTGTTTAAAAATAAATTCCACTTCCAGTAATAGAAGCCCTTAGCTTGGGTGGAGGGATCTAGAACCAGGAGACACAGCCTCAGAATAAGGAGCAGGCCATTAAGGACCGAGGTGAGGAGGAATTTCTTCACTCAGAGGGTGCCCCAGAGGGTTGTGGAAACTCAGTCATCGAGTATGTTCAAGACTCCAATCAACAGATTTGATTTCTACATGCTACAAACATCAAGAAATATGGGGATAGTGCAGGAAAATGGTGTTGAAGTAGATCAACTATGATGTCATTGAATGGTGGAGTGGGTCCGAAGGGCTGAATGGCCTACTCTTGCTCCTATTTCTTACTGTAATAAATGATTAAAAACACTAGTAACTAAACAATATTTTGTAAGCAACTTATGCTTTAAAGTACAGAAAGGAACATACTACTTTTATACTTTTCACACATTTCATGCTCCATGGAATTGCAATCCTTTGTAGCAAACAGTCCACAGTGGCTCCCAGCTTGTAGTGGGTTCACGTTTCCTTGTTTTGACGAATAGTAGTGTCACTTGACCATTTCCTGGCACTTCCCTTGGTTTTAGGAGAGTTTCCCAAATCTACTACCAATAGAAAAGCCCGCTCTAATAATTCTTCTTTACCCCTCCCTTCCCCAAATCCCACTGCCCCAGCCATGCTAGGATGAATCTCCTGGATTCCTTACATTGTTGCAGAATGTGCCTCTGCGAGCAGAGATTGTTGTAAAAATTTATGGTTTGTGTTTTAAAATACAACTTTTTATTTTAGGAATAAATGGGACATCTGATTGAGAAACTGGTAAAAGCAACTCCATAAATGCAACTCTCATACAAGTCTAGGTTTATTACAAAGTCAGAGTTGATAGTGAAAAAATTTGAACAATGAATGATCCAGATGGAGAAAGGGTTGTAAAATTCCATTAGCAATACATATTATTCATTCGGGTTGCAGAATCAAGGAGTTGTGTTGAAGTTAAAATAATTTGTTTGCATTTCTGTTTAAACTATTGCAAAGCATGCAAGTTGCCATAGAGATAGTGATTCAGGATGGAGCCTTGGTTAGAAATTTCTTTAATTTATCTATGTATGTTTGCTGACAGAAGCAAGCAGTTCAGTTTGGGGAACAGACAGAGGCAGTTGTAACTTTGCTTTGGTGTAGACTCTGCATCTCACTGGATTGTGAGAGTCAACAGGACATGATAGTCAGTTAGGCCTTCAAGCAGAGAAACTACTAACTTAATTGTTTACCATGTGGAATGTGAGTAGGGTTCTATCTCAGTTTGGATCTTGTGAGGGAAAAGCAGCTGGAAGATTCACTGTAGCTTGCAGCTAGTGCAAGAGATCTACAGTGGCCCTCACAGAGCCTTGTGGCAGAAAGAAGTCAGCAGAGTTAGCTTGGAAAGCTTTGGGAAGGCAGTTGCATATCTGCCAGCAACCTTAACAAGGAGTTGAGATATCCACAGTTGTGAGGCCTGTAGAGAAAAAGTGGAGGACCGCGTGACCAAAAAGCTAATGGAAGGACCTCCATAGAAACTTACCTCAGAAGATATCTAGAACATGGAAGAGAATTCGTGAATTCTGGAGAACTCTAGCATACCTTTGGGATGGCCCCAAAGAAACTTAATGAACCTTCAAGATTTTGTAAGATAAAAGGGAACTCTTAGGGGAAAGTAACAGGTAGAAGTAGTTTATAGCACATGTCTTTGTAAACGATATTGTTTGCTTTGTTCAAATATTTTTGTACACAATAAAGTTTGTTTTTGTATTAAAAACATGAAATTTTGTGACATAGCTCTGTAAGTTAATTATGGAGTGTTTGGCTTTCTTTTTAAATGTTAACAGCCCTTAACAGATGGTAACAAGATTGTCTCCCTCCCACAGCTCGCAGGGAGCCTGCAGCCTCTTCTCTCTGCTGACCGCACCAAATGGTTTTCTTTTCCTCCCCATCTTTTCCCTTCTGCCCCAAAAGCTTGGACTGGCAAGTCTATTTACTGTTAGCACAACTGTCTTTGCCCTTTGTTTCCAGGGATGAGAACTTTGCACCATGCTTAGCAAGCCCCTTGACTTAGCCAGGCTTTTGTCAGGCAAGATTCTGAATAGTCACATGACCCTCTTCATTTTAAGTTAAATTTAAAGACACAGTCCAAAACATATTCATTTTATAAACCTCACAATTGTAACAATTGGTTCAAGTCTCATTTAAGGAATTAGGCACATAATCCAGGCTGACACTTACTTTAAGTTTTAAACGAATGCTGCATTATTGGAGGTGACATCTTTCAGATGAATCGTTAAACTAAGGCCCCATTTGCAGGCTCAGTTGGGCATAAAGATCCAATGGTGCTATTCATTGACGAGCGTGGAATTTTCCTGGTGTCCTGACCAATACTTGCACATCAACCAACATTACTAAAACAAAATATTTAATCATTTATCTTAAAGATTCTGTGAATTCCTGCTGTTTGTGTTTTCCTACATTACAATAGTAACTGCACCCTAAAAGTGCTTCATTAAATGTGAAAAAGCTTGGTGTGTTCTGAGGTCCTGAAAGAGGCTATATAAATGCAAGTTCTTTCTCGCTTTCTCCTTTCGTTTGATCCTTTTTTTATTCTTTCATTGGATGTGGGCATCACTGGCTAGGCCAACATTTATTGCCCATCCTTAATTACCATTGAGATGGTGGTGGTGAGCCACCACCTTGAACGGCTGCAGTCCATGCAGTGTTGGTACACCCGCAGTGCTGTTAGGGAGTTTGTTCCAGGATTTTGACTCAGTGACAGTGAAGGAACAGTGATTATAGTTCAAAGTCAGGATGGGTTGGAGGGAAACTTGCAGATGATGGTGACCCCATGCATCTGCTGCCCTTGTCCTTCTTGGTGGTAGAGGTCGCAGGTTGGAAGGTGCTGTTGAAGAAGCCTTGGTGAGTGGCTGCAGCGCATCTTGTGGATGGTACACACTTCTGCCACTGTGTGCCGGTGATGGAGGGAATAAATGTTTTTTGTGGCGGATGGGGTGCCAATCAAGTGGGCTGCTTTGTCTTGTCAAACTATGTATTACCATTGGTTTTGGGTTCTGTCATTCTTAATGAAACACATGATATGTTGCATTTGAAAGAGAGAGGGCTTTGTTCCAAGGGATTACACTGCATTGTTGTGGCCAGAGCTTTTTAATTTCAACTGCTTATCTTGTTTATCCTAGCAAACAGGAAGCTCCCCTATGCTGAGTTCCAAATATTGGCCATGTTAAGCAGAAGAACGGTACCTCTTCAAGTTTATTGCTTTCCTATGAATGAGCCTCTCACTGGTTGGGAGCAAGCCAATCGCAGTACCTTACTTTCTAAGGGGAGAGAGACTTACTACTGGGGAGAAAAAATCGCTAGAAGCTACAAGACACTAGCAATTTTAATTGAAAAATGTATAATAACACAAAATTTGAGGTTAAGTTTTGCCACAGGGAAAGTTTTTGTTATTAATATAATTTTAGTTGGCAGCATTCTTATTGAATAAAATCCTCACAATAAAAGTTTCTAGTGATTTGATTTTCAATTAATCAAATTTTCCTATGTGTGATTTAATTCAATCCCTAATACGTTTCCTATGATATAGCATTATCAAGGGATTATAATCAGCTTCTACATTTTCATTATATTTGAATATTAAATTATAATTTGCAATAATCTGATTTGAATAGTTTAAATATTGATTATATTGATTATTTTATAAATGGAAATGTTGCATTGCATTCTTTGGTTTCTGCTATTTACCCTGCAATGTGAAGTTTTTTTTAAGAACTGTGGTCAACCCTGGCCTTTGTAGAAAAGGGACAGACATTTGTCTCCTGGGATTTTCACTGTGCCAACTACTTGACTTTATGTTTTAGAATAATTTGTTGCACTTGTTACATTTAATAAAAGTTTGAAACACTTTATTCACCATAATTTGCTTTTCACCAGATGAAACTGGACACACAGAACTGCCAATAGAAACTCTCAGCTCCTCAGTTACATTAGCGGAAAAGGAATTACTCTCCGAGGTGAGATTACAGTGGAATCATCTTCTGTTATAAACACAGACACAATATTCAGTTAGTCAGGTGATAACACATTGTAGCTTTTGGGTGAAGTATAATAAATTTAAAGAACAAAACTGAAACTCATCAACAATTTGCAGGATATTGCCATTACTTTGTCTATAAAATGATTTAATAATAGTAGAATTCACAAGAATTCTGATTAAAGTGATTATTTGGATTACTAATTAATATTTAGGAATTGATCACATTGTGTTGCACATAATCTTTAATGGTACATAACTGTTTTTAACAGAAGTTATACTGCATGCATACCTATGGGAATGATCTAAGATACAAGCACTTGAAAAAAATCTAGAGTATGGAAGGATAAAAAAGAACTAAAAACATAGCACTGACTTTTCATCGTCATGTGAGGTCTGCACAGTAGGGCTCAGGAGTGCAGAGTACCTGAATAGTATAAGAATCCTGGGGGTATGTCACAGTACTGCTTAAGCTAATTGGCCCTACCCTCAATCACACAGAAGGTTAGAGTGGAATATGGCTTGCTTGCATTTGTTTCTCTCTCTCTCATTCCACTCGAGCTCTAAGTACTTCTACAAACTTCATCTCTTTCCTGAATCTTGTAATGAAATCAAGACATTGCATCATCTCTACTCCAATTCAGCCTTTCCCAAGCCAATGGAACTTATTACATGTCCTGTTATTCAACGTTTTATAGGATCTAATCACTAGTTTTTGATTTACTGTATTGTTTCCTTTATTGTTTTATAATTAGTGGTCTCCTATGCACTTGACAGTTTGGGAATAGACAGAAGATCTTTCAGAAATCAAAAGCTTTGTATTACTGCAACTCAAACTATTAAAAAGTGATGAAAATCATGTTGCCAGAAGTGTTCTACCAAATGTAGCTTTAAATACCTGACATGGGTGTAAGATAGATGCTGCTTGGCTGATTTACTGGAATAGGTTGTTGCTGATGCTGATTTTTTTAAATGAAAAGTTAACAAAAGATTCCTGTTTGCTTGTTTCAGGCACCGAAAGAAAAATTGGCTGATGACAGTACTTTTGTTGGTGCAACTAGTGATGATTCAGATATTGTTACCCTTGAGCCACCACCTGTGGAAGATCTTCAAGCTGTCCAGGAGGAACCTGAAGTTGCAGCAGAAGAGCAGACAAATGATGACGAATTGAACCTAGGCTCGTCTTCCAGTAGCCAGTATACCTTTGCCCCACCAGAAAATGGTAAGGTCAGGTCATTTAGGGTATAACTGTGTACAGGCTAACTATTTTGACTGCAGTAATTTAATTCTGTATTGTAGATGTTTAGTTAAATGTGAACTAAACACTAGTATTTAGTATCAACTAGTTATTTTTGTTCAGCTGTTGGAATACTATTGAGGTTAAAAGTTAATCGTTTTATTATCCCAATAGAAGTTACTATTGTTCTTCAATGTTCAGGTGAATGATTTTCTGTTTGCTTACATCAGACTTTTTTGATGCCTACTTAATAATATAGCTGCCTTAGTCTGCATTCTGCACTGCTAGGTTATTGAATTTACAGCCTTCATGATATTAAATTATGAGTAACAAGAGTAACAAATACTTGAAAATACATTTATAACACATTAAAAGAAAGTTAACTGAACCTCAAGTAAACTTCTGTATTTTGTATGTACATTAATTGCCTTTTCTAGCTGTATGTGACATTCTTGCCATGCTTCACCCACAGAGTTCAATGCAGATTTTTGTTTCTTCTATTTTTCGGGGTCTCCATCTCCCACAGCATTCTTGCCTCTGTTGACTTGCTCGTTAATTCCTTTGGTTATGCCCTTGATGCTTGTGCTCCCACCAAGTCATCCATTGTCTTCCACACCTCTAGTTCCCCTAGTAGAGTTCCCAGCTTACATTCAAAAGTCTGAGGGTTGCACTTGAATTTGCCTAATGCTGCACCAAAGTTGGGCTTCTATATTTTTATTGTGATCTCTTAGTTATTAAAGTAACAGAGCTTCACAATCTTCCCAAATAAAATTTGGTTAATAATCACACTTCCTTTTTTAAAAATGCAATTAATGTGTGGTCCACACATCAGGAAGGTGAGGTAAATGTTTTGGGGGGAAAAAATGGGTGAAATGAAGCATTCAGGAACAACTGTGGAAGATTCTAGAACATGTAAAAGAATTGTGCAGTTGAAAGAGCATCTGTCTGGCAGTCTGATTTTCCCAAGTGGTGTGATCAAACTGAACCAGTCGGCTTTATTTATGCAGGGTGACTAATAGTGATTCATAGGACTGTTGTTTATACATCTTTTTTTAACTGAGCCCAATGCAATTAATTTAGTATTCTAACCTGCAAAAGCTTTACATTTTATTTAAACCTAACTATCTAAAATTATCAATGATTTTTAGCTGTACTGTGAATAATTGAAAAAAGCATGTTATGCAAGGAATGAGATTTTCTCATAACTTGTTCAGACTTGCCTCAGAAACTTGTATGTGGGTCAGTATATTTGTTTGTGAATTAGTGACTTCATGCTTATCAAGGTAGGAAATATTTGTACCAGAAGTGGAAGTTTTTGCAATTGCTCAACAATAAGTACACCTTAATAGCATGGTCTGGTTGCAGAGTAAAACTCCTGCCCTGGCCCAACAATAGTCTTTTTAACTCCAATTTCAGAAGATTACTACCTTCTGAAAAGGGTAATCATCAATTTCATATGTTGGGCGTGTTGCACATTGTGCCTAATCAATGATGTGGACAGAATTTAATGTCCTCAACCATGGTGAGTTTAGTGGTGCATGAATGGCATCCCCGTCCCATAGTTATTGATGCCCTTAAGTGAGCAATTAATGCCCCTCTCAAGGGCATCATCCCACTGCTACTGGTATTCACCCATTGGCAGGTGGTGCACTTGCCATGCGAGAAGCCCAAAAAGTAAGCCCTGTTTGGGTTGCTTGTGGGCTTCGAGGATGGGGTCCCTTGTTGTCAGGCATTCAGTGCCTGATTGAGGGATCCAGCATCAGGAAGGGAGGGCCCACTGAGAGCCACCTCTTTCCCTTGCTGCCTTCCCCA
This sequence comes from Carcharodon carcharias, assembly GCF_017639515.1. NCBI lineage: Eukaryota > Metazoa > Chordata > Chondrichthyes > Lamniformes > Lamnidae > Carcharodon > Carcharodon carcharias. The sequence goes on along the minus strand of NC_054492.1, from coordinate 20,651,113 downwards.
CCCTGCCATCACTCACCTGTGGCATGGAATTCAGCAATGATAATAGGCCTTGGGTGGGTGTTGCTGTTCAATAGAGGTGCTGGCCCCTAATTGGCTGACAGCTCGCAGCGGGCAGGACTTATACCCCAGGGTCCCTGATCTCGGGGAAGGCCCACCGCTGTCCAATTAAGTGCCTGACCCACCCACCCCCACCTCCATTAAACACCACTCCATTAATTTCGCAACAAAATTCTATTTAGAACCAATTGAGATCATTTCATTCTGAGTCTTTAAGAGGTAAAATGATGACAGCAGCAAACTATATTAGTGCATTTCAAATCAGTGATTTGCTAACCATTCCAGAACTTTGCAAACATTTACAAGGTCACTATTTGTTCCAAGTTTGTTCAAAAGTAGTCAGTAGGAGACACGTTTCATTTTAAAAACCATGATGTTTTTAAAACAGAAAACTTAATTATGTCACTGTCCAGTGTTTAATCCTTTAATTTATGTTCAGTTTTCCATTTATGTGCTCAACCCAATTAAATCAGTTGTAGATTCTTCAAGCTTGATTTTTATCAATACCTACATAACAGTAATTACACTTCAAAATGCAATTGATTGAATATATATGAGAAAAGGAGCAGGAGTAGGCCATATGTCCCCTCAAGCTTTCTCTGTCATATAATAAGATCGAGGCTGATCCTCGATCTCAACTCCACTTGCTTACCTGATCCCCATTTCCCTTACAATCCAAAAATCTGTCACTCTCAACCCTGAACATACTTAATGACTAAGCTTTCTCAGCTCTATAAGGTAGCTCCAAAGCCTCATGACCCTTTGAGTGAAGTAATTTATTTTCATGTCAACACTAAATGGCTGACCTCTTCTCCTGTGTACTTTAGGACATCATGTTTATAAACTATAAATGTATTTTTTTTTCTTGCTTCCAAAATATTTGTATAATTTCTGCCAAAGCCAAAACCAACGTGTTAAGTTATTGTCTCAAACTCTGGGTGCCCATTCCCGATTCAGTTCCTTCCAACTCCTCCTTTCAGGCTGAATCTAGCAGTCTGTATCCTCAATGCTGTGCTCAATCCTGAGCCAAGCTTCAAACTCCAAATCTTGTCCATTATTAAGACCACTCATAAATACCTTTGAAACATTATTTACCACTCTTTCATTCAACCTCCCTCCCCCTACCTCTGGAATACATATCCATGACTTTGTGACCTCCAGGCCTGACTTTTCCAACAGGGAAAGCTTCTAAGAATCTTCTAGCCTACACAAAGCCCCAACTTATTCAGAACTTAACTGTCACATCTTATCTGACCCATCAGCTCAGTTCTCATGAACTCATAAACCCCAATGAACTCATTTCCACACATTGCCCTTGTGTACAGACCCATTTGTGAACTTTCCTCATCCACCAGCTCTGAGTCCCATTTTGCAATCTGCCCTGTTACGAATCTAAATCAATGTGAATGTTTCCTCCAGTGGCCCATCTGTGTGGCAGACACTTTTGCTGTCATGCCCTGCACTCTGGAATTCAATTTCTTAATCAATTCACCTTGTGGCATCTCTATCTGCCTTCAAATGCTCCTTTGAAAACCTACCTTTTTGAATATTCCTTTGACCACTTCCTCTACCCTGCTCAATGTCTACTACCCCAGGCTTTGTGAAGTGGGCTAGTTTGTTACTTACAAGATGTTAGGAATATAAGCTCTTAACTGAACTGAACAGGGTTATGTTTTCTTTTCCCTCTTCAGTATTGAGTAAAAGCTTGGAAAGGGGAAGAACAATCCACTGGGGGAAGGAAGTTCTTTATCTTGGCCAGCTTGACTATATTGCTTAAAAGATTAATGTGTTAACTTGTTTGTCTTCCTTGTCCAATTTTGAAATGAGCCGCACAGTGCAAATAATATTTTGTTTTTTGCATTTGATATTTCAGTGTGTGTGTTTGACTTACTTCAGTTTTGAAGAAAATGGATCAGGTGTCATAGAGTCATAAAATACAGCACAGAAGGCCATTTGGCCTGTGGTATCCTTGCCAGTTCTCTGCAAGTGCAAGTCACTTAGACTCACTCCCCCTTCCTTATCCCTGTAGCCGTGCAAATTGTTTCTGTTCAAATAATTGTCCAATTCTCTTTTGAGCCTCAATAGAGTCTGCCTCCACCGCATTCTCAGACAGTTCATTCCAGATTCTAACTGCTCGCTGCATTGAAAAAATTTTCCTCATGTCACTGTTGCTTCTTTTGCCAAACACCTTAAATCAATGCCCTCTGGTTCTTGACACTTCTGCCAATAGGAACAGTTCCTCCCTATCTATTCTGCCTAGACCCCTCATGATTTTGAACACCTCTATCAAATTCCATCTTAATCTTTTCTTCTCTCGGGAGAACAGCTTCAGCTTCTCCATTCTAGATTGTTTTCTGAGTAACAGCTTTGTATAAACCCTGTTTGGTTCATTGCGGAGAAGGTCCTGAGCAGCCACATCCAACCTAGTTGCTAGGATCTTGGCTAATATTTCATAGTCAGCATTGAGCAGGGATAGGAGTCAACAAGCACAGCCTTTTTCCTTTACAGAGCTTTATAAATGATCCCACTGTCCCATGTAATAAATTAGTAATAACCACAGGTAGACTTTATTGCATTGATGCTTATTGTACAGTGTCCTATATAATCTTTATCATAACTTTTTCAGTATCTGCGATTGAAGGTAGCAGAGAGGAATCAAGTAGTGATGAAACCAGTGGTAGATCCAGCCCCACACTGCGAAGACGACGTATTAGGAAAAAAACAATGTCTTCTTCTGAAACTGAGAATAAACCTGGTGAGGATGTGGTGGATGGTGAACAGCAGCAACAGCATCGGTTCAATACCACTTTGAATAAATGCATTTTACTTGCACTGGTTATCGCTTTCAGCATGGGATTCGGACACTTCTATGGTAAGCTTAACAGAATCAACTTATGTGTATTTAGCCCCTTTGCCATAGTTAATGTTCCATAGTGTGCCACAGAAGAGAAAAGGAAGAGGAGAAGAATATTTTGTTGTACTGGAGAATTAGAGGCAAAGATCGAAGATAGAAATTTTGAGAAGCGTTTGAAAGTGGGGAGAAAAGTAGCAACATGACAGCTTAAGGCTCTAGTATCTAGTATATAGAATACTGGAGTTGAGAGAAGGGAGAACACATAGAAGGGACAACTCAGTGAGATAACTAAGTTGTGCTGCAACATTGGATAGTGCAGTCTTGTGGTTACACCAGTTTGACTTCTTCCTTTTTATTAACTTTGACATCACCAACTGAAACAAGACAAGTTTCTTCAAATCTGCAGCTTGTGCAGAGTCATCTGCTGAGTCTCCATTTTCCTGTCAATCTTGAAGGTATGTGAGCTTAACAAACAAAAAGGAACAACAAAAGCTTAGGGGAAAGAAAGGAAATAATAAGCCATTGATGTTTACAAACGTACCATGGAGTGCAATGATAAAAACAAAAAACTGCGGATGCTGGAAATCCAAAACAAAAACAGAATTACCTGGAAAAACTCAGCAGGTCTGGCAGCATCGGCGGAGAAGAAAAGAGTTGACGTTTCGAGTCCTCATGACCCTTCAACAGAACTGTTCTGTTGAAGGGTCATGAGGACTCGAAACGTCAACTCTTTTCTTCTCCGCCGATGCTGCCAGACCTGCTGAGTTTTTCCAGGTAATTCTGTTTTTGTCATGGAGTGCAATGTTTGGTCAGGGTAGGTGGGAGGTGGTCTTATCAGCTTGAAAGAACTTTTGCTACATCTTTGTCATTGTTGGAGGCCAGAATTTGGAGGAATGATTATTTTTAAATCTTGAATAGTTGTAATTTTATTGGAAATTGCAATCTTGAGAATTTTCCTCCCAAAATACTGTAAGTTGAGCAATAAACAGAATTTAAAAATCTTCTGTATCAGTAGTTGAATATAGTTGATGCAGCTGGGAGCATTGAACCAGGTATAGAGATGCCATATTTTACTGTTTCCAGGTCCTGGGAAGCTAGTCAGTAGTGTAAACTGTTTTGCTTGGCAGAACAGAACTTGAGTATTACTGAAAAAAGACATGCTGTAAAAGCTTTTCATTGGCATTCATCAGGACAGACACAAGAGTACCAAATTTCAAAGAGAGCAACAAGTGCAAGCCAAAAAACCTCACTAGCATGTCATTCTTTTCGGCAATACTCAAGTATACTCTTACTTATTGTTTGCTAAATGTTAAAGTAGAAGATGGAAAAAGACACTGCTTTTTATTAAAAACATGCATATTCTGGCCGTTATAGTAGAGCAAACCTTTCAAAAATCTTTCCAGTCATGAATTGCACAAGGAAATGTAGTGTCACTTGCTCACTCGTCTGATTTTAGGGGACTGAGCTATTGCATCTTAGTTGTGCATTTTGCTTGTAATGGAGTTAGTTTAAAGGCCATTCTGATACGTTGTGTCATCTAAGTGCATTTTGGTTTATGGTTAGTTTTTTTTAATGTATTTTCAGGTGAATTTGAAGGTAAGAAAGGCAGTGAGTACAATACCAAAGTTATGAGAAATGTGTGGAAATATTTTATCAAATTTACATGCAATGGAGTGGTAACTAGAGTCTTGGAACCTTTCTTCATGCTGCAAGTTTTATTGCTCTAATGGGTTCCTTTTGATTTTTAAAAAAAATGTCAAGACACTTTTTTTTAAGTTTAAAAGAAAAATTAGTGACTTCTTTCAAAAGGAATGAACACCAGCAATGTCCCAGCTGCTTACATGTGTGCAACACAGAAGTGCATAACTCCTCTTCTTATTTTTGGATTTCAAGGGGATATTGCACCTAATATTGGACAGACATACTCAAGACTCTCCCACTGTTCTGATGGTCTCCAAAGATGTATGTGATTTTAAAGTAGCACCCTGCTCGATAGGGGAATGATGGTCTTCTACCTGACACCCTCACTCGAGCAAGCGAGACTACTAACTCGAGCGTGGGGTGGATCAGGTCTTCATTCCGTCACTTCACAGTACCACATGGCAGTGCCTCAAAGTGTATTCTGTAACTTGGTGGCCCTTTTCTTTGGAAGTTGTCATTTACCGTATTTGAAGAAGTTATGTACATAATCATCCACTGGAGCAAGTGGTAATACTTGCAGTAGCCAAGATGAGGTTTTTTTTTAATTTAGGATTTGAGTTGGTACTTGAAAGCATTATGGAGTGTATGCAGCATGTAAAATTTGATTTAATATTGGTTGGTTGTCCACGTACAGCAGCAAATACCCCTAACAATTTTTTCAAGTTTGGCTGGCTTAAAGCATGTACATTATTTATTGAGATTAATTAGTGTAATGTATACCATTAGTAATCTGTTCACTTTTTTCCTGTAGCATGCAAAAAAATCAAGTATCTTTTTATTGTAATTTGAATGTATTTGATATAGAAAAATATTATTTTCTTTGAACATCAGTGCATGAACTTTCAGTAAAATAAGTGCTGCTGTGAAGATCTGTAAATTTATTATGCATGGTTTTCTTCACGAAGTGATGGAAGTAGCTTGTGAACTCATTTGCTTGTGATAATTCTTAACAAAAAAAGTGAAAATGAATGGGAAAATCTTGACAAACTAATATTAGAATGAGCTAATAATGTTCAAATCCACACTACTTTTTAACTTGAAAAATATTGTACATAATAAATTAAAGTGCCACTGTGTAACCATATAGTGATCTGCCTAATTCAGGTTTTATTTAGATTTTTTCAATTTTTATAATCTGCACATTCAATTAATTTTTTTACAATTGTAAATCAATGCATGTACTTAAAAATAGAGCAATTAAGATAAACCCTAAAGTGACTAATTGGATTGTAAGAACAGCTCTAGTTATTTTTAAAGATTAGTTAGATTTTTCAGTTGGTAAGATATTTTGTATCATATATGTTCTTGAAACTGGCACCCTTCCACATATCCACCATTTTTTAGTTTGAAGCACTGTTACTGCTTTTTTCCTAATTCAGAATTCCAAATACCCACCCAAAAGCCAATTTGAAACTAAAGCAATTGGCTGTTTTGTGGCCCCAAATACAACTAATACAAATAGGGTTTTACGTCTTTGAAATGATTATAGAAATCAAAAATAAAGGCAGCAAAATAAGAGTGGTAAGTCAAACCTGCACAAAGCTTTGTAAAATTTTCAAACTCAGGAATGGTTTAAAAAGTGACCAATATGCCAAGTTTTACAATGCTGCACTGACTGGCGTTCAGCTGCAATACACGTTTGAGCTTTGCACAGGGATGCAGTGTGAAGTTGCACTTGTGTAGTGGTAAATGAGACTATATTGCTACATTTTCAGCTGCCTGTCATATTGAACTGAGACAGTAAAATGTGTGTGCATGTATGTATGTGTGTGTGCACAGAGCTGATTGTAAACTTGGGCATGTAGTTGATTTTTTAAAAAATACTTGTATCAAGTCTCTGTTGAAATAAATTGTATTTGGGGTTGAGACTAACCTGCGAATTTAATACTTGATCCCCGTTTAGGAGACTTTCAAGATGGCAGCCAGTTGCCTCTGAAGAGGGGTGAGACGAAGCTCATTTGAAATAATGGGGAGTATGAGAGGGCCATCCTTGCTCTTGATAGCCCCCATTAAACTTATTTTTTAAAAATGCTTTAAATGTATAGTTTAAGTTTATACTTTAGAATTTCAGCAGTATAGAATGCACCTGGGGATTATTTGTCATTTGGAATGTTATATTCGTGCACATTTATACATTCTAACATTCGATCTTTCACTTGCACGTTTATTTTCTCCTTGGTGATGGGTATCTCTCCATAGTGTAGCTGTATTCATTTCATGTTTGTACTATAGCCCAGCAAATTGCATTAACTCTCTCATAATTCACGGCAGACCTCATATACACATTGGTTTGCACTTTTTAACTTTCTGTAATGTATGAAAAATGGGTCACTTTTTGATATGTGGACCATGCTTGCTAGAAGTTGACTTGAGGTTGCCCAGTTCATTATTGTATAGGAGCATTACAATTAATAGAGAGATGAGGCTTCTATGCTACCAGATCATGCATGAATAAAACTAATGTCTCATTGTGCTAACTGTTCCCTTTGTCCCACCAGTTTGTTTTAAAGTGCAGTCTAATGTGACTAGCAAGAAGCAGAATAATTGTAGTTCCCACAGCCATTGAGCAGTATTACTGAACTATTTCCAACAGAGGGCACTTTTTCTCAAAAAAAACATGAAAATTATTTAAAAAGTAATGCGCTTTCTAACATGGTATATTTCAGAGTAGTAGCAAATTAGAAAAATGAATCAATTTGATGTGTTTCAAATTAATTTATCTGCAATATTCCTAAATTACGTAGGCATTATTTACAGATTTCTGCTTTCTTGTTTTTTTTTTCGTTTTTTTCCCTCATGATCCTACCCAATGGCTGCTGGTTGCTCTGTTACCACAAATAAGTAGCCAATTTTACTGTATAATCCTGGATGGTGAGCATGGTCAGGTTTTTCAATGTGGGACCACAAAGCTAAGTCTGATCCTGTTCTCATCTGATATCCTTACACGTGCTCTTTCCAGCACAGTTTGCTGGGAAGAAATCGATAGCTGATCTATCTTTGCCAGTCTCTGAGCACTGAGGCCAGATCAAGCACTCCATCCTGACTGAGATTTGCTAACTCCATACACCAGAAATCACACCTGGGATCTTCTGGTCTATGTAGCTGAGCACTTCATTAGGTGGTGCCATTACCCACTAAGCATCAGCAGAACTGCCAGTCACAACTCTCTGATCCCAGTTGCAAGGAAGATTATTAACTTACTTGTCATTAGAATTCCTGAGTTACTTGTTTGACTTGTGGAAGTCACATTTCATTTAATAAGTGCATTTATTAGAGTAAAGGATTTTCCTCTCTAAATCTTCAAAGAGTATTACAAAACATTATCAGAAGTAGAAACCTAAATCATGGGGATGTGACTGAATAAAATTTCATATTCTGTTTTATGCTGTTCTTTAGAGATCAGTTTGGGCTTTAAATCCACAATGTGCATCTCAAATCAATATTACTTTTAATTAAATTAATTTTGGGTCAGCTTTTCTGATGGAGCCACTACATGTTATGACTCCCCTCTTATTTCTTGCCATATCCCACTCCCCAGCAACCCCCCGAATATGATTTGACTGCTTGTCTAGTGTGCAGCAGTTGCAAAAATTTATTTTTGTGTGTGTGTCTCGCAATGAGATGACAGTTTAGTTGAGACCAGTTCACTGAGGAATATTTTCCTCCAACTGCTAATATGAGTGAACCTCAGCTGTGCAGTATTTGTATTGAACTGGGGCTCCATATGTACACAATGTTAAATTGGTTGCTCGTTAGTTATTAACAAGATAACTTTTTTGGATGCTGGGGCAATTTGTTCAAAACTTGAGGCAAATGTTTTAAATAAATATGGGCACTGAGATATGTATGTAAAAATGATTACTGTTGCATGTTTCTGATGTCTTATCATGTTAAAATAGAATGCTTCAAATAATGAATTGCTTTTGAAACAAAGTAACTATCAGCAAACGTTTAAAAACAGGCCTCTTTTAGCAATACAAGAATGTTTAAAACACATACTGGCTACTTTAATAAACATAAAATAAAGATGCCATGCCAGGGCTAAGAACTATATAAAAGAAAGTTCAATACTTAAAAGAATGGAAGCAGGGATGGGGAAGTTGCCACCTGGGTATTATCTCATAGTGGCAGGAAAAAGGGGAAATGTGTTCTGCCTGCATATTGGTAGCAGAGGTGTGAATCTGGGTGGACTTGAAGAAATAAGGGAATCATTTGCATCAGGAAAAAATTACATAAAGCTATGCTTTTAAACAAAATGTAATTTTTTAATTGTCAGGCAAAAGCAGAACAAAATATTTATCTGATTTGCAGAAATCCTGAACCATTGACTTGCTAGTGGAGCTACAATGGAGAGGTTTGTGTTGGACTTTGCCCTGTGCAGTTGCTCATCTTTGGGAGGGAATAATTGAAGTGGAGCACACTCTTGCAATATAATACTGTACATAGCATAAAGAGAGAGAATTGGATAAAACAAGTGGGTAATCTCAAAGATAATTTAGTGCAATTTGAGTTTGTAACTTAATGTCTGCCAGCTCATTACTACTGGATTATTTTATTTTGTATCTGCAGTAGTAACAGTGAAGACTCGAAATTCTACTATTCTTGGGAAATCTATCTACATGCTGAATTCATCTAAATAATTATTTGTTACAATGCAACATGTATAATTTACTTCATTCTGTGCACATTCATGTTTTATTTGGAGATGATATTTATCATTGGGATTTGAAAGGAAGATAAGACAGTGAATGCAAGCTTAAATATAATTGTATAAAATTGCAGTGACCTGACGGGATAAACTACACCCAATAAGAGAACAACCACTGGATTTATATGAAAAAAAAACTTGGCAAAGATTTGTCCCTCAGTTTTATTTGTACCAATCATGTTACATTATTGAATTTATTTCACAAATCAGCATCATCATCATTTACGTGTGCTACTTGTGAATGATGGATCTTTCATTTTTATCAAGTAATCAGCCTTTAATGCAGTGATAAAGGAAAATCCAAAAGTCTGTCTTTTTGATAGTACCATGGTATGTTTTCTTTTGACTGATTGCAGGAACGACCCAAATACAGGAACAACAGAAAATGGTGAAGAAAATTCATGAAGATGAGTTGAATGATGTTAAAGATGATCTTTTTCAGTGTCAAAAGGATCAGGTAAGTAAATGCCAGAAAGTAATTACAGGCCTACAGGTATTAATGCTGTCCTGTGTTTAACCCTCACTCCAGCTGGAAAAAAATGAAATCTTCATTACAATAAAGCCTCAATAAAACAGCAAAATATTGATGCTCTGTTTTAGTTGAATGAGTATTTTATACCGTTTGTCAAGAAGTAGATTGTTTGGTGCAATAGTTGTGGTTTAGGTGGAGAATAACACTCTGATGCTCTGCAGTTTCAGATATTACTACTTAGTAAGAATAAAAAGTGCTTTGCATTGTTACATGGCTTCACTGTTGCTCAATATTCAGAAAGGTGTCAGAATGTGTTTTGGCAATAAGATTCACAAGCAGAGCCATTGAAAAATTGTGGCAAAAAATTGCAAGGATTTTCATTCATTTTTCACATGCGGAATAATGTCCAGCGGTGTGGGTACTCTCTTCCCCTGTTCCCGACTCTTAAATTATTTTATTAATCCCCCTCCCTTCCTAGCTAGATCATGTAGCCAAATTTTTCATCTACTCATCCACAGTTCATGCCAGTACAGCACTCCACTGCCTGCATCAGTTCATTTTGGCGCTCTTCTTTTCATCTCCTCCCCACTGCCCCAATTTATATTGGCATCTTTCTCCCAGCTCTCGCTTTTTGATTCTGGCAATTTTGCATTTTTCCTCAGTTCATGCTTGTACTCTTCCTTTCGCATTCTCACTCCTCTAGCCATAAAACTATCGAGGTCAGAAATTCCTGCCCAAAGAATACAGTATAGATTGCATTAGGGAGTGGAGCAACAATATTTTATTGCAGATTCCGTGATTTAAAAACAAAGCCATCGCTTTATAGTGGCCTTGCTAAGAAATTATATGAAGCAGTGTTGCCTAATTCCATTTGGCTTCTTCTATATCAAAACAAAGTTGATCTTCAGCAGGATTTGATTTTAGCAATTTCTGCAGATATTTTTCTGTCCAGAACAAAGCATACATTCTGCCACTTGATGGTGTACCACGCTGATCATATTACTTAAAATAACTTACCCTGAACTTCAAATAGCTGCTGACTCCAGCCATACCAATAAATTTAGTGAAGTAGCTGACTTAATACCTCACATGACCAGTTGGCCAACTCCAAAAAGCTAAAGTAACATTCCAGAATGTCTGGCGATTATTCCATCAGTACTGTCAGATCCTTTTGACTTTCCCAACTATCTGACTGATCAGTCAACTAAGTCTAGTTTGTACTGGTGCAAATTAGAATCAGCACTAGAGAGGAGATTCAACCAATAAAGAGGTACATCAATTTTATATGTTCTAGTCCCAAAAGCACTAAAGAACACAAATATCTTTACTATTTCTTCTCTGTGAGAAATGCTAAAAAAAATCTGCTACTTTTTTAAGAATGTGAGTGGATGTTCCATAAATTTTCTAAATAATTCATATTGGTTTTAGTGACATTTCTCGTTGGTTGTAATGGAGTCCAGCAATAACTAATAACAAATCATTTCAAAAAATTGCTGGACAGGATTTGCAGCAACAATAAATATAACTAGGAAGTAATTAAAGAGTAAATTTTTTTGGCAATGAGTACCAAATAATACAAAATTCTCTAGATTATTTAACATTTCTCAGTTCCTCCTATTGCAATGTTGCTCAGTGCCAAAGAGGGTCAAGTATTTTATCCTTAATGGTCATTAATTAAGAGAGCAATATAGTTAGATCTTTTTGAATTAACGTTGTTAACATTTTATCTCAATCTGAATTGATATGATGTTTTATTTGTAAAAAATATTTATCTAATTGAGCTTCAGTTCCATCAGAGTTAGAATGGACTCCACAGCTTTCCTGATGAAGAACCAGTGAGTAGCTATGCCATAAAGACCAGAAGGTCTTTGGTTCAAACTCACACCTGTTCTAAGTGATCTAGTCTTATGATGCAGCAGTAGAAATTTTTCTGTCCATTATCCTATGGTTAGGGAAAGATTCAAGATGTATTGCAACAACTCGTCTAGGCTCTTTTCACACACCTTCCAAACCCACAACCTCTACCACCTAGAAGAACAAGGACAGCATGCACATAGGAACACCACCACCTGCAGGTCCCCCTCCAAGTCACACGTCCAAAGTTGGAAGTATATTGCCATCCCTTCAGTGTCACTGGGCCAAAGTCCTGGAACTCCCTTTGTAACAGCACTGTGGGTGCTACACCACTAACTACACCACACGGACTGCAGCGGTTCAAGAAAGTGGCTCACCACCACCTTCTCAAGGTGTTGACCTCACCAGCGACATCTCATGAACAAATATTTTTTAAAAATGCTCAGAATTTCCACTTGTTCACTGTTCAGCAATCCCTGCTGGAAGTGCATGCTGTTGGATGTTCAATCAAGACTGAATCAGGCTGAGCAGTGATGTCCTCTGTGGTAAGTAGCTTGTCAATATTTACTGTTGAGGCTCATTCATATGTAATGGCCACTAAAAGGAAACAGAGGTGAGCAGTATCATATAACTAGAACAGCAAACAGTCAATGCATTCAGGAGGGAAGGGTGGGTGGTTAAGGTTAGGGGAAGTAATCATCATCTTGATCCAGTTAAAGTACCAATGATTTCATACAAAAATATAAAAAGTGGTATGTGCAGCAGCCATATGTCTCACTGATAGCTGCCATGTTAAAAATTAGGCTGGAACTGAGGAACTTTTGGAAGATATAAAGGAAAAACCGGACATATTGGTTACACTGACAGAACTTATGGATAAAATGAAAAAAGAGAATGAGCAACTCAAAGAAAAGCAAGCTGAGCTTCAGGTAACTCGATTCAAATATCTGATCTGACAGTGTTTGCTTGTTGAGCTCTGAAGCCTTCAAACTATTAAACCTAGACAACTTTAGTTTTATGCTACTATTGTTCAGATACAGAAACGTTAATTAGTTTGAGTGAAATTAACTACCTCATGAATAAGACTTATGCATGATATAGGATAAGTGAGTGAATTAGCATTTGTTTCCAGGAATCACTAATCAGGAATTATTAGACAGATATTCAATCTATTTTCTGTTTGAAATGCTTGATCCTTCCTTCTCCTGTGCTTACTTTCTAATTTGTACCAATTAGAAAGAAATCAACCTGCTACACCATCCATCCATTCACTTTAAATTGCACCCTGTTCAAAATATGTATTGCATTGCAATAGATGTCTGTATAATGCATTCTTAATACATACCATTTTAATGAAATGAGCCAAAGCTTTTTTGGTATATTGGAATTACTTTAACTTTTTAATTTGTATCTATCTGGCACTCTTTAAATTTAAGCTTCCTTACTCTCCTCTGTTTTTGTTTTCTTTTTCTTAAAATTGGCCTGATCTCGCAGGTCGTATGTTTCCAGAGGAATTCGAGCCCAGGACACCACCAACAGTTCCAACTGTGGAGTCAGAAAAAAGACTTGGGAACAGAGAGAGAAAGAAATACAACTATGAAGCCACAGGAATGGAAGCGGAAATTTGGGAGGGGGGACCCACAGTATTTAGAAGGGAGAGTTCTGGCAAGGGAGAAAAATATAAGGAAGAAAGACAATAAGGGCAGGCTTGAATTTTGGCATCTGGAACCATGGGAGATCAATCTAAGAAAGAGCCAGTTCCACAAGCAGAGAAAACAGATTCATAATGTCCACCGGAAAATATCCAGAAGAAAAATTGCAAGTTTTCCTAAAAAAAGAACCCATAACCCCTGCCAAAATATAGAGAAAAAAGCTCATAGCATTCACCAGAATTTCCAAAGAACCCACGCTATCCACCAAAAAAACAAAAAAAGACCTTCAACTTTCAACAAAAAAAAGAGAAAGCACAGCAAATGTGCCATGAGATCTGGCATTTGTCCCCAAAACCCCACAAATAAGCCTACAAAAAAGAGCTCACAGCGTCTTCTGCTTAAAAATAGAAAAGGCCAGAAAGTCTTCCAAAAACCCTCTCATAAAAAAACCCACAAGGCTAATCAGAGAATCTGCAATGTCAGCACAAAATCGCAGCAAAAACCCTATAATATGCACCGACAAAAGAGAAAGCAGCCTGTGCCTAGCAAAAAAAGCCTATATCTGCCCAAAGACACCTGCAAAAAAGCCCACAGTGCTTACCACACAAAAAAACAGAACACAGCACACCATATTTACCACAAAGAAACCCAGAACAAAGCGCCCAAAATCCAAACTAAAGCAGGAAAAAGCCTACAACATCCACCAAAAAAGAGAAAACAGCCCATGTCTGCCAAAAATGCCCCCATTTGCCCAAAGAAACCCAGAAAAGAGCCAACAATGTCTGCTAAAAAGACAAGAAAGGGCTCACAATATTTGACAAAACAAATAGGAAAACAATTGCAACATCCATCAAGAAAAAGAAAACAATCACCATCCATCGTAAAAAGTCCACACCACCTATCTAAAAAATCCCAGAAAAGTGTTAATAGTATCAATCAGAAAGACCTCCATAAACAAGCCCACAAAGTTCAACAATTCCCCCACAGAATCCGCAACAAAAACTAAGTTGAAATAAGCAGATGATCTCGGCAAACTGTAGTTACTTCATGTTTCTCTTGTCCTTTTATCTCCTCCTCTGCCCTCCCCATCTCCTGCCCATCAGTCCATCTGGGTGGCTTCTGGAATGTTTTTATTTGCACAATTGCTTCTCATTCTCTCACTGCTCCTTGGTGTCTCCACAGCCCATTTCAACCTTTGTGGCTTGCATCATGCATTGCATATAGTTTATTTTATCTGCATATGTGTGCAAACATGTTCACAGATTGTTGTTTTCCCCTAGCAAAGTGCAATGTAGCATTTTTCACTTAACAGTTTTGATAAGTGCCAGATGCCTGAGGGCTCTGCTGATGTGCAATTACCCAGTAAGTGTATGCATTTTTAAAGTACTTTGTGTAAATTGTGACCTTACTACCATTATTAAGTATTTTCAATCTCTCATGTACCAGTGACTAGGGAATTAGCAGAATTAAGGGAATACTCCAAGGATAGATTTTTTAAATTATATTTGTCAGCTTCTTTCTGCAACCTGACATTTAAATAAAATGAATGGCTACATTTGCCTGCATAATTTATCATGTATATATCCTCCTTTGTAATGATGAGATGCCTTCTGTGCTTGCTTTCAGAATTCCTTAAATGAGATTGTCTGGAAGTGCTGGTCTTTTATTCCAACACTTTTTGGCAATCGTAATGGTGTGCAATGACTGCAACATTTTGATATGTGGGATAGCTATTAATCGTTAACTTCAGAGCATGTACAATTACTGGTCCTTGGAGACTTGAAGAAAGGGGGAAAATGAAATGATTTTAGGATAAGCATTAAATTATGATGTTTGTGGTGTTGTTCTTTGGCAGTGAAGAATTTTAAATTAATTTTTCAGTTGCCACGTAGTTTCATTGGTCTTTGGGTTGACTGTAAGGAGTTAGAATTTAGTCTTCATTGCAAACGTATCTTGCTCTGCAATAAATTTCTGATGTTGCAGCATATTTACCTTCCCACAAGATTATAATTTTCACCAACTTCAACACCGTTCTGCTGTGAAGCTGTTGAGGCCCTCATCACCAAATCGTACCTTGGTTTCTTCCTCTACTCCTGGCACTTCTCCTTCGAGCACCTTTACTGTTCCAACCCTCTTCCTGCCTATTTAAAATCCTTGTTCTCTGCTGCATTTCAAGTTTCTTTGCAAGATATTTTCCCTCCTTATCTCTTTCAGATGCTGGAGTTCAAGCTCAGTGATTTCAATTTCCAACTCAATTTATTTTGCCCTCTCTCCTTATTTCACTGTCGCCCTATCTTACCAAATCTCCCTCCATATTAAACCTGCTACCGCTTTCCTTGACCTGGACCATGATATCTCTCATAACCTCTACTTCTAGCATCTTGATCACAGATGGACTATCTCTGATCATCTCCTTGTTTCTCTTGTCACCCACATCTCTTCACATTTTTTCAATCCCACTTCTCTGTTCAACACTGAATTAAAAAATTCTCCCATGTTACAATTGCATTTTAGTCTCTCAACTGTCTAGCCTTTGGCCTTCATTTTACTACAATATTTCAGCAACTGTTGAATTACTTAACCGCTCTCTTACCCACACTTTGGATACCCTTTTCCTCAGTGAAGCTTTACTGTTTTTCACCTGCATTATTCCTCCTGGTATAACCAGCCTCCATCTTCCCACCTTCAAGTTTTGCCATCCATCAGCAGAACTGATTGGTCAAATTAAATACCTCTTATTGAAGGCCTCACTATTATCTGCCAAAAATATCCAGTGTTCCAGGCTCATGCTGGAGAGAGAAAATAACCCTGGCTTCTTTTCACTACTAGCAACCATCTATTTAAATCCTCCTGCTCCCTTCACTCTCCCCTCCAACAACAAGTGCAAGGAACTCATGGACTTATTTTGATACTAACATTGAGACCATCTGTTCAACTATTTCTACTGCTTCCTCCCTTTCCCTCACCCACCAAGCTGAACCTCCCTCCTTGGATCTGGCCCTGATCATGTGTCTTTTTGTCTTTCTCCTATCACCTCTCATGGCCTTTCCAAGCTCATCTTGTCCAGGAGATCCACTTCCTGCTTCCTTGACCCCATTTTTTCTAAACTCTTGACCACTCATCTCCCCTTCCTGACCCTTATGCTAAATGATTCAGGCACTGAATACTATTCCTCTGCCTTTCAAAACAGCTGCCATTCAATCTCCTCTTCAAAAGATGCATGCCTGACCCAATTACCAGATAATTATCTCAGCCTCAGCTGCTTTTCCTTTGAGTCTGTTCCACATAGCCATTACTTTGGGGGTGGGGGAATTACTAATAACTCTCTAGAGTCTCTGTTTTTAAACCTCAGTTCTCTAGCTCAGCAGTCAAAATCTAATAGCCAGTTTAGAAATGCATCAATTTTTCCTCACAATGTATGGAAGACTTGTGCCTTTAAAAAAAAAATCCTTCATGACAAGTGGACATCACTGGCAAGGCTAGCATTTATTGCCATTCCTAATTGCCCCTGAGTAGATGGCAGTGAACCTCTGCAATCCTTGGCGTGTAGGCATGCCACGGTGCTGTTAGGGAGTTCCAGGATTTTGACTGAGCAACAGTGAAGCAACTTCAATATATTTCCAATTCAGGATGGTATGTGACTTGGAGGGGATCTTCCAGGACCCTGTCTTAGTTTAGCTCTGACTTAGAGCACTTAGTCCTGGAATTATCCTTGTTGCTCTTCTTTGAATCTTCTTCAACAAGTCAATGCCTTTTTGAAGGCAGGGTGCCCAAAATTCTATGTGGCCTCACCTTTGATCAGTACAAGGTTGAAGTAACCTTTTTGAGTTGTAGTCAGATGTCCTAGAGATAGATCTTTTATTATTTTGTTTAGCTTTATTGTTACAGACTAGGAACTTATTGAATGATTACTCTTTGTACCAAGATTTTTCCCCTTTCCCTCTTTTTCTCTAAAGGATACTCCATTGCAAACACTATCTCTGCTTCCATTCAGAATGTATCACCTTATATTTACTTACCTACATTAAAACCCATCTGCAGTTACTTAGTTCATCTGCTTAATTGTTCCATATCATTTTAACTATTAGCCCCTAGCTTGGAATCATCAAGCAATGGAATAATATTGCAGGAGGTTCTCTTTTTCAGTCACTCGTGAATGGTGTAAACAGCATTTGCCTTAATACAGATCCTTGTGGAGCTTCACAGTTTACTACCATCTAGAAAGCTTTTTCTCCCAGTTATCATTACCCTCTGGTTCATTCACTGTGCAAACCAGTTTCAACCCAGCTAACTAATTTATCATTTCTTTGAGCATCACCATTAAACGTCTCACCTGTGCAATTTTATCTGATGCCTTCTGAAAATTAGAATATATATATTGGCCTGGATTCTGTGGCAATAATGATGGCTTTCACCATCATTACCCCTTTGCAACTGACTAACCTTTGGAGTCTGCACATGAGCAGTTAAAAGCAGAAATCCAGAAGTTGATGTCAGTGATTCTATGCTTCTCCTATAGGGTGTACTATTGAAGACCAGCCCCCACTCTCCCTGCCCACCCAGACATACAATCACGTAGAAACCACTGATCTGACAATACCATGGTCTTTTATGCTATTGCCGCACTGCAAAACCCATGGAGAAAGTTACATCTTGTTTAATGAGGTACTTAGTTTGTATTTATTGCTGAAAAACCTCTCTGGCCCAGAAAACTAATTTTATATTTGTGCAATGTCAAGTTTCTTCATAAAAAATCTCATTTTTAAATTTTAAAGCTTATGATGTTTCAGCTTCTAATCTTGTTTGTATGTCTCAATCATTTATTTCACTCTTGGTAAAATGTAATTAAAATGAAGGATAAACAATACTTTTACTTCTTGGTTTGCTGTCTGAAAACTTCAGTATTCACTTTGCCGCTGACCAGAAAATCCAACCTCTTATGAATGTCATTCATTATTTCGTTACTTCTGAAAGAATTCTGACAAACTGTACGCTATTGCTTCTGAATCCATATTATTGCTTCTTCCTAACACCTGTGATCTGTAGGCTAAGGATATTCCTCCATAATGTTCTTCAGCATTTTCCCAGTTACAGTTAGTATGTTAACCAGTCTGTACTTTTCATGTCTTGCTTCTTTTATGAATAATTAGATGACATTTAGTATCCTTGTGCCTTCTTAGATTATATACCCAATTAATCTTTCTTTCCTTTCTTATATATTCCATCTGTGCCTTCTTGGACACTTATCTGTAATTTACTTTCTTCGTAAAACAAAATTATACAAGTTTACTGTACAGTAAGCTGCCATTTGGCCTCTTGCCTATACTTTGTTGGTGTGTGCTTGTCTTTTAGAATCTTGAGCCATACTGAATATGGAATTTGACTGCAGTGTTTGTTTGTGAAGACTAGATTCTTCACAGTCACTATTTCCTGAACCTCCATAGCCTCCATTCAACATTTGTCTTTAACAGGCCTGCCTGGTCTCACATGCTTCTATTTTCCCTCACATCTACAAAATATAAAACTGAAATTGCTTGGGTCACATTATTGTTAAAATGTTTATTTTTGTAATTTTATTTTGTCTAATTCAAAGAATATTTTAACTGTAGCACCAATATGGTGATATAAGGAGGCAAGGTCAGTTTTGGAAAATCAGAAAGACAAAGCCCCTTTTCAAAGGAATTTGCAAATCAGTGTCATTAACAGCAAAAAGGAGATCGATTGCACTTCTACAAATGTTGTACTGTAAGATCCTTCACCCTTATACCACAGACCACTTTCTGAATGAACGGACATTTGTGCCATTCATTGTGAAATTCACAAAATCAGATTGATCTTGTGACCTGTTTGTCCTGTTATGGACAGGTGGGTGTTTTATTTAAACAGCCCTGATTTCTCTCTCACCACTCATCCATAAACAGAAAGGTGTTTTGATTTAGATTTCGCCCTTTATAAGTGGTGGCATATTTCCCAACCCCTCTGTTTTGTTGTGATCCAATTTCTATTAATAACCCCACAACAAACTCGAGATAGGGTAAATTCAGAGGGTTAGTTTATTCGCACACATTCAAAATGCTGGAGGGGTGTGTTGCTTCATAGCCCCCAGTGCATCCATACAATAAAGGAGGAGGGATAGAGAAAGAAAGCTTTACACAGCAAAGACCACAAAATAAAGAATTTTTGTTTCATATGAGTCCAGAATCAAAATCCAATGGTGTATTCCTTCGCAGAGGTCGGCAGGTTGAAGACTGTTGCTGGATAATTCACTTTTCCAGTAGAGATGACTTCTGTAATGGGATAGGCACGCAGAGATGAATAAGTCTTGTAGGTGCTGGTACAGAAATTCAGATGTTCCAGCAGAAACAGTGTCTGTGGGGGGGGGAGGGCGGGTGCAGGAATTCAATACGATAGAGCCCTTTCTTCTGAGCTGCTGCTTATGACATGGAAAATGACAGACTGAATGGCAGGACAGTAAGACTGTGTAACTGGTTCCTCCAGGTAGGGGGTCATGTCACATGACTCACACCTGTCTGGCTTTGACAAATTATATATATTCCTTTGGATTCTTGAGATTGTTAATGTTTCAACCATTAAGAATTTGAAAGGAGATTGTGGGGTCCTTTGTCCTAGCAGACTAGTAGTCTCCATTGGCCAGGCCTAGCTTAGGAAATGTAGATGGCCTTTGTATAACTTCCTTTGAATTTGATCTCTGCAGCCACGGGTAGTTAGCGTCTCTTTTGAGAAACGAGGTGTCAGCTTCTTGGATGTTGCCAGAAAGTTCCTTTTGTTTAGGGTTACAGGCAGATATAGCTTCAGTCTTTTTGAAGTCTTTGTCCAGTTTTTAAAATTCACTCCAAAATGTCCCCAACTCCCTCTGGAAAAGTAATTTATTAGTGGTTGTTATACTTTTAAGTTATCTTCTAGTTTATGGCCAAGTACTCATGCTTCTCCACTATTGACCAGAGTTGCTACAGAAAGCAGCGAGATTGGAATTTCCAGGCAAACTGGAAGTTGCATCCTCCAACTTGAAGCTACTGCAGATGAGTTTTTGTAAAGAAACAGCTACGATAAAACGTAAGATGTGTTTCTTTGTCTGCTTCAGGGGTTCACAATACCATGGTTTTTACCAAATGTTCTGCGTCAAACATCAGCTTAACTACAGAAGGACAGTTCACTAAGAGTTTATAATGTTAAATGAGAATATTTTGAAGTGTAGCACATTGTACTCATAGGCAGTAAGTACCATATGCTGACATTACTGTGCTGCCTCCTCCATACATTGACATTAGAGTCAAAGAATCATAGAGATCTACAGCACAGAAAAAGGCCCTTCGGCCCATTGAGTCTGCGCTGGTCAAACAAGTACCTAACTGTTCTAATCCCATTTTCCCGCACTAGGCTCATAGCCTTGTATGCCTTGGCATCACAAGTGCATATCCAAATACTTCTTAAATGTTACGAGGGTTTCTGCCTTTACCACCCTTTCAGGCAGTGAGTTCCAGATTCCCACCGCCCTTTGTGTAAAAAAAAATTCTTCTTCATATCCCCACTAAACCTCCTGCCCTTATCTTAAATCTATGTCCCCGATTATTGATTCCACCACCAAGGGGAAAAGTTCCTTCCTGTTTACCCTACCTATGCCTCTCATAATTTTATACACCTCAATCATGTCCCTCCTCAATCTCCTCTGCCCCAGGGAAAATAACCCCAGTCTATCCAATCTCTCCTAATAACTAAAACTCTCCAGCCCAGGCAACATCCTGGTAAATCTCCTCTGCATTCTATCTAGTGCAATCACATCCTTCCTATAACGCGGATTCCAGAACTCCACTGTACTCTAGCTGTGGCCTAACCAGCGTTTTATACAGTTCCAGCAAAACCTCCCTGCTCCTATATTCTATGCCTCAGCTAATAAAGGCAAGTATCCCATATACCTTCTTAACCACCTTATCTATCTGTCCCACTACCTTAAGGGACCGGTGGACATGCACACCAAGGTCCCTCTGATCCTCGGTACTTCCCAGGGTCCTACCATTCATCATGTATTCTCGTGCCTTGTTTGTCCTGCCCAAGTGCATCATCTCACACTTACCCGGATTAAATTCCATTTGTCACTGATCAGCCCATCTGACCAGCCCGTCTACATCCTCCTGTAATCTAAGGCTATCCTCCTCACTTTTTACCACCCCACTAATTTTCATGTCATCCGCGAACTTACTGATCAACCCTCTTACATTCAAGTCTAAATCGTTTATATATCCCACAAACAGAAAAGGACCCAACACCGATCCCTGTGGAACCCCAGTGGATACAGGCATCCAGTAACAAAAACACCCTTCGACCATTACTCTTTGCTTCCTGCCACTCAGCCAACTCTGGATCCAATTTGCCTTAGGGCTCTTGCTTTTGTTATCAGTTTCCCATGCAGGACCTTACCAAAAGCCTTGCTGAAGTCCAATAGACTACGTCAAATGCATTCTAAATTTTAATTTATTAAAGATCAGAACTTGGGTCAGAGTTGCTCTACAATATAATTAGTTATTAAATTGTAAGTGTTATGTAAAGGTAATGTAACATATTACAAATGTACATTTAACAAATTTCTTCTTTGTTTAGTCACAAGGAGAAAACTTGGAAACACGTTTAAAACAGACTGTGGATGAGAAGCTTTCTGTTGAGTCACGTCACCAAACCCTTGCTAAAGAAAACCAGCGTATGAAGGAATCTCTGGAACATGAAGAGAAAGCACTATCCTTGTTGCAAAATGAGCTTCGGAAGCTGAGGGAACAAATTAGGACATTAGAAGGAAAAGGGATGGATGCAGAGACAATTATCACTGAAAACCAGAAGCTAAAGGATCATCTGGAGGAGGAAAAGCAACAGATACAGAGTTTTCTTCAACAGAAGGGGAACCTTGTGACTGAGGCTCAGATTTTAAGAAAGGAATTGGACAAAGAGAGGGAAATTACTGATGCTCTGCGGAAGGAATTGGATTCTTTGAGTCATCTTCAGTCCTCAGCTGATACAGCACAAGAAGGTAAAGATACAGAAAGTTTGCAATCTAGACTTGCAGAACTGGAGAAGAAATTGGACTTTGAGCAGCAACGCTCTGACTTGTGGGAAAGACTTTATGTTGAAGCTAAGGAAGAAAAGGATGATCCCGAGTTTAAGAAATCTTCAAAGAAGCAAGACAGGAAGCCAAATCAGGGGTTTTATGGCAATAGGGGTAAAAAACAACAACCCAAAGAAAGTTTTATAAGATCATTTAAGAATGGTTTTGATGCTGTGAAAAACTCAACTAAGGAGTTTGTGCGTCATCACAAAGAAAAAATTAAATTGGCAAAAGAAGCTGTAAAAGAGAACCTTAAGAAATTCTCTGATTCCGTTAAATCCACGTTCCGACACTTCCAAAACTCAGCAAAAAATTTATTTCACAAAAATAAGAGACGCGAAGAAGCGCAAGATGCAAAGACCAGACGTCAAGTGTTCCAGCAACGCCACGATGAACACCCTTGTAGAACAAATCAGCATGATGTTCATGGACACAAAGAATCCTATCATTATAAACCCAGAGAAATGGCTCATGAGCAGTTCCAGTACAGTGATACAAGGAAACCTCACAGAATGTACACCAAGGAGCCTCTCAATTTTGAAAGGAGTACAAGTGAACATGATCATTTTGGAAAACATACCTACTACAGGAGCCCCAAGGGTTGCTCTGGTGTCTTTGAATGTGCCCATCAAGAATCGCTGAGCCTCTTTAATAAAGCCCTTGATCCCATCAAGGTTGAGGACTTCCATAAACTTCTCCATAATTACCTTCAACAGGAGGTGGTTGAGTTCCAACGCTGGAGTGAGCTGGAGAAATTTATAAACCGATTCTTCCATAATGGCCTTTTTATACATGACCAAATGTTATTCTCTGATTTTGTCAATGATGTTGAGGATTACCTTGAAGATATTGCAGAGCGCCAAGAAGACAAAATTGATCCATTTGATGACCTAGACAAATACATCTTTAAGCACTTTTTTGGTGACAATTATTTCAATCGATTTGGCCCAAGGTAAGTTTATCAAATCTTAACAAAGTTTGCCTTTTATTTCTGGGGAAGGATTTTATAATTATTTTGCTGGCATGATTGAAAGGGTACAATTATTTTTGCTTGACATGAAGAATTCTAGCCACACAATTAAGAGGCTAACATAGAAATTAGTGTTTTTAGTCCAATTGTCAACATTATTCTGGGATCTCTGTATTTTTTTCAAGAATTTACTCAATTCTAACCATCGAGAACTTGATGTTGATTTAAATCTCATAGTTAACTGTTGAGTACCACTTGTTAGACATGTTTGATGTACTTGGAAATAAATTTACTAAACACTGTTCCTCATTTATGAATTCCGTTAACGCATATGGCAGTTTTCAACAGATGAGATAGATTCTTCTAGTGTAGGCGTTGGCTGATACTTCACAGCTGCTGGGTCAAAATCCTGGAACTCCCTCTCTAACAACATTGTGGGTGTACCCACATCACATGGACTGCAGTGATTTAAGAAGGCAGCTCACCACCACCTTCTCAAGGGCCATTAGGGATTGGTAATAAATGATGGCCTAGCCAGTGATGCCCAGATCCCATGAATTTTAAAAAAACTATAAAAATGTCTGATCTGATGGGATGTGAATCAGGCTTGTTTTACAATGGTTTGATTTGTACTCCAGTGGCCCAGTAAGTTTACCTAGTGATTGATTCGGCCATGCAAACTGGGTAGGTCAGAGGTTCAGTCCCAGATTTGTGCTGAGTTAGCTGATCTCAGCATGGGCAGCTTTATGAACACTGCAGTTGGTCTTAGCATTCTTGGATATGTCAATCGGGGTTCCCATTCCTAATCACTGTTTAGTGATCACTGCTGGTGGACCACATGGGCAAACGTGAGGACTGTGCATTTTTTTTTGTCCGATGTTTACATTTTCTGATGTACGTTTTAGTTGCTCCTGCTCTTACAATTTGCATATGGCCCAAAGCATGGTTTTAACTGTATTTGTTACTGTCCTCTTAGTTCACAAGGCTCTAATAGAACAAGGCAATAAGTTAGAAGCTGTAAAAAATAAAATTCTACAGATGTTGAAAATCTGAAATAAATTAAGAAAATGCTGGGAAATATTTGGTATGTTAGGCAACTTCTATTGTAGACAGAAACCAAGTTAACATTTCAGGTCAATGACCTTCATCAAACCGTTGTTGACCTAAAGACTTGGCTGAATATCTCTCCCAACAGGTCAGGCAGTGTCGATGGAGAGAGAAAAATCCAGTTAACATTTCAGGCTATCCTATCTGTTCAATTTTTCTCTCTCCATTGATGCTGACTTATCTGGTGAGTGTTTTCCAGTATTTTCTGTTATTTTTGAAGTTCTATAATGTGTGCAAGAAGTGGTTTACATTCCAGTAATAATAGTAATTTAAAAATAAATCTAAGATTTTTGCATAAAATATAGTCTTTAAAATAGACATACCAGGTCATTCTCTCAACCTCTTTGCCCATTGGCAAACCACAGGCACAGCAGTAGATCTTTCGCTCTATAATAGGATTGCCAACCCTCCTGGACTGGCCGGGAGTCTACCGGATTCGTAGCTTTTAAAAGCAATCCGGGAGATTTTAAAAGGCAAAGGGTTCACTTTGATCCCTCCTTGCTCTTGTCGCAGGGAAAAAATGAACAAATTGATGACATAAGCATAAGCTCAAGTTGATAGAATTGTTTCCCTGCATTATCTTGGAAAAGATACACATTTCTGAAACAATATAATTCCTTTCAGTCAATGCCTAGAAAATCTCCGATTGGTAAACGTGCCCAAAATTTGAGGTTATACAGCGAAAGTGAGCAAGCTCACCAACAGGGACAGACCCAGGCTGGGCCAACAAAGTGGAACTAGTTCTGAGCCGCTGTTGCACTGCGGATTCGGTTAGTGTGCTGAACACTTCTGGGTTCTGCAAATGGTATTAGGGTGGAGCACGCTACTCTGGCAGTTTGTGCCTTAAGTATTGGTGCGAGATTAAAACAGTTAAATATTGACATTTCAAACACATCTCAGTTTGAGTAGATCTGTCGGAGGTGAGCGAGAAGGATGGAGCTTTCTGTATCCATGCTGAGATCTGAATAAATTATTCATATCACTGCATTGGGAAGATAGTCAGAGGACTTTTATAAAGTTTAGCATCACCTCAATTGCAGTTATTGCCAAATTTGATGCACAATTACTTCAGTGTAAGTGTTGTTTTACTTGTTTTCTTCTACTCTTGGAATGTTGAACATAACTTGTGTTGGAAGCCAGAATTAAATAGTTAAAAGTGCCCAAGGTGGTTGTTGCAGGGGAGAGAGAGTAGAAACCAAAAAGGGAAATAAATATCAAAAATCTTAATCTGGGAGAGCGGCCAAGGGAAATGGGGTGGATGAGAAATTGGGCCAAGGAAAGAATTCACCCACTTGCACCATGTCACCAGCTTTCCATGACATCATTTCTGCTGATGTCTCCCGGAATATGTCCAGCCGAGTTGGCAACCCTGCACCATGACTCTCGAGATCTCTGATCTAGTGATGTCCTGGCCTTCAAAAACATTTTTCTTAAGTGAATTTTATTTGCTCAGTGTAAGAATCATTAACAGCTTTGCAATTTGGGCAACCAATGTCCATACTAGAAACTTGCACAATCAGATGCAGAATCCTTATTCTTCAACAGGCTTTGAGGAAACCACTACTGATGCAATCGCTTCAATTTTTTTCCATAAATATATGTCTCATCTTGACATGAGGGGTGACGTTATAAAGAAAGAGCAGAATTAACCTTGTGGGGATGGGAGGACTTTGTTTGCAACCCACCGTGTTGTATGAGATTCTGTATTAAGAAGCAGATGAGTAAGTCTGGTATATGGCAGTGGATTTTGATATTTTCAACATCAGGGTGCCAATTATGATACATGCTGCTCTGTGCGGATCCTTGCTCTACAGTGAAGGCAGATGTCCACAGTATAGCTGATGAGGGACAGCTAGAGGAGGAAAGAGGTGGC
The DNA here is from genome assembly GCF_017639515.1 of Carcharodon carcharias. Classification (NCBI taxonomy): domain Eukaryota; kingdom Metazoa; phylum Chordata; class Chondrichthyes; order Lamniformes; family Lamnidae; genus Carcharodon; species Carcharodon carcharias. Next base: position 20,624,753 of record NC_054492.1, on the reverse strand, counting down.
TCCATGATCAGGATGATATGGGCTGGAGGAAATTTTTCTGTTGAAAGGCTTTTGAGTTTAGAAATGTAAAAGAGAACTGTTTGAATGCACCATTTATATAGCATGAGCTTAAGCTGCGTTGGGATTTTGCTGACATTAAAGAGAGCAGACTAAGGAACTCTGTTTTGGAAATGTAACGGAAGTCCATTGACTGGAGGTTTTGTGAACAATGGCAGTCATTAAATAAATTTGAAAAGCAGGCTGATGGGGTGACCAGGAGTTAGGGCCCATTTGATAGTAATCTTGAGGCTGTTCTGTTGATTGTGGTCCAGAGCTTTCTGCAAGTTGATGGTGTAGGACAGTCAATCTTGTATTTTTTGCAGGTTGTGTTCTGGAATTATTGGGCAGGCAATAACTAGGGTTACAGGTGAGGGCAGTGCTTTAAGATGTTGGAGCACAATATAGCTCATAATTTGCCATATGGAGTTTTGGTTATCTGAGTGATTAGCGTCAGCTGTGATTTACAATGACCTACTTTTATGGAATATGTTTAAATGCCGACAGGATTTGGTGAAGTCTTTCTTGGCTGTGGTTGTGACTTGATCTTGGTATCATTCATTCTCCATTGTGAATTAGTGTTATACAGTTCATTTGCTCCCTTTGGATCCCTTAGAGGTTTGCTTTCCTTTTGCAGTCAGAAATTGGTTGAATTTGGAGCAACACATGTTGATGCTGAAGAGGCAGCAGGTGTATAACTGCAGGAGAGGCTTGAGGAGCAAAGCAAGAAATCAGGGCAAGGGCAGTGACAAAGTTACAAAGTTGTAGACTGGACAAGCAAGAGTGGTAGTGGAATATTACCCTGGTGAACTAAATTAATCAATGTAGATAAAGTAGAGTTACAGGCAAAAAAGGTACCAACAAGTTACTGTCCTGAGACTTGTAGTGGTTAGTGAAGCACTAATGAGTGATAGCACATACTGGTTTGGGCCAGCTGCTGAACACTGAACGTGCTAAGATTGAGACCAAAATTACCCAGCAACTGCTTATTAGCACTAGGTGCTGATAGTGAGATCAGAGCCTGTAATCAAAGTTTCAAATCATTATTGCTATTGACACTGTTGTATGACACTAAAATGTAGAATCTGGTTAGATCCAAACTATAGCATCTATCAGCCCTCAACATGGTGCAGCGCTACCCACTCTGCTTTAGCTGACAACAGTATACCATACCTTGAATGTTGACTGACCTATAATTATAAACTATTTTGGGCTTGCCACTCGATAACTAACCTTCAGAAGTTCTAATTAACTAAATCTGCTTTGCCAATCTATAACCACCAGAATGGAATTGTCTATATGCATGATTGTTCACTCACTGGACCGATCATGGGTCAAAATCATCTTATACACTGAAAAGTAATTCTATAAACTACTTAATCATCATGTAGAACAGACTTGCCTGCCATTCTCTTGTTTGAGTTCACTGCCATCATATCAAATTAATATCTGTGCTAAATTGTGAAATATTTTAATTTTTGCTAAACAATCATTAAGCAATAACCTTCCCCCAGGGCATAAAGGTTTAGATGCAGCGTCAGATCTCTCTCTCCAATCTTAAAAGAATCCAACTGCAATATCTTTCATCTGCCACACAAACTGTCCTTGTGCCATCTCTGAGTGTAATGGTCATTTTGGACCTAAATTATTAGTCTTGTGCTATGGAATGCCATATTCAGTCGAAACTAGATTGATCGTGTCAATATTTATTTCACTTAGATCTCACCTGCAGTGTGAGAGAAAATTAAAATAACTCTCATTGGCTGGATTGAAAATGGAGCATAATTTATATACATTTCCTGGTGATAGAGTATTAGAATATCTTTTCAAAAACTGCTGGGCTGCATAGTCATGCTTGCTTTGCCTATACTTCTGTGCAAAAATGTCAAAAGGGTCCTTTGATTAAATTAATCTGCTTTTCAAATTAGAGGGGAGTTGGTATTGTCACTGGAGAGGTAATCCAGAGACCCAGGGTAATGCTCTGGCTCGAATCCCACCATGGTGGATGGTGCAATTTGAATTCAATAAAAATCTGGAATTAAAAGTCTAATGATTAAAGCAAAGGATAAAAGCATTGTCGATTGTCATAAAAACCCATCTGGTTCATGTCCTTTTAGGGAAGGAAATCTACTGTCCTTGCCTGGTCTGGCCTACATGTGACTTCAGACCCACAGCAATGTGGTTGATGCTTAAATGCCCTCTGAACAAGGCAATTAGGGATGGGTAATAAATGTTGGCCTAGCCATCGAAGCCCACATCAAATAAAACAAATGAACAAATAAAAAAAATTGCAAGATTATATTGCTGCTTGGAAAATAGTGAAAGCACATAAAATATATGTTGCAGAAATGCCAGTACAGAATTGAGCATGCAGCCATTGGTAAGTGACTGCAGTAAAACTTGTTTGTTACTGAAAAAGCAATAATGAACTTTGCTTTTGTTCTTGCAGTCGACTTTATGATGCTGGTAAATACAAACCATATGGAAGGCAATCATCTAAAAATGCAGATGGCTCCAGATACCAGAGACATGAAAGGAAACATCAGCATGCTTATTACCATAGGGAACGTAAATGGAACAAGCCAGGCCGTACCAATGGAAGACACATGGCAAATGTTGAAATTGAATTGGGCCCAATGCCTTTTGATCCAAAATATTAATGGGTTTTAGTTGTATACATGTGTGTTTGAAAATGTTCAGACCTATCTGATTGCTGTTTGTGATACATGCCTAAGAATGATGACAATTTTTTCAAACAATTTGCATCTCATTTGACTTTGAATAATAAGACAGTAGAGGTAGTTATACTAATAACTTTCCATCTGTATTTGCAAAGTACTGGTCAAAAACTTCCTAAACAGTTCTATTGTGCAAGTATGTTATGCTAAACATAGTTTGGCATGACAGAAGAGACTTAAATTTGCAGGATCTTTAATGTATTTACTAAGTCTTTGTGTACTGGTGTATGCGCATGAGATTGCAAGTCTCATTTCTTCCTTAGCAAGTTTGTAATTTGCTATCATGTGAACGTAAATTCAATAAGGTGTAAATTATTAATATTGGTGTGCAGAATTTCCTTTATTTTGAAGATTGTAATTTTATTCTGTGGTGAAAATTAGCCCTTTTTTATTCTTACCTTGCCCCTCTTGTGAATGATTTTGCACATTCTATTGCGATTTCTGGGGGTAAAGAGATGGGTTATGCTTTTAATTTGAATTCAGTTACATTGCTGCAGCTACATACCTTTTTCCATTTGACATTGTGAACAATTGTAGGCAAATTACAATATTAAAATCAGTTGATCAGTTGATGGCTTAATTCAGTGTTCGTTTAAGAAACAGCCATGTGTTGTGAGTTTGTATGTGCTTCCAAATATATTAACCAAGAAGGGTCCTAAAATATTTTACATGTGTACAAATCTCTCTTACTGGATAGCTGCAAGGCCAGATATGATTACTGTAAAAAATAAAAAATAAATTCTGTAGTTTTGAAATAACCTTTTCACTGGTTTTTTAACTACTTGGTTTTGAAACAGCTTTACAACCGTCATTTTGAGTTTCTTGATCAACCCATCAACAGTAAACCCATCTCTAATAAGGAAAATGTTTATACTGGGGCCAAGATATTTAAAAAGAATTTTTTTTGGGGTGGGATCATGTTTTCACTGATACGGTTAGCTGATTTTCTGCTAAGCGGTAATAACAAAAAACACAATCCAACTAAGCTTATAAGTTATTACTGTGTAAGCTGTACTAGTGTGTGATTGAATATATTTGGTCTTATCTGACTAGTGATTGTGATACGTGCTTCATGTGTCCCAGCTTATAAGTACCAATGGTAGAGGCTTCCTGCTGAAACTTAAGAAAGGAGCAATGGAGTACCATTTCTAATTCAGAACCCTATTCTTTTGGAGGAGGCTCAGGGTTAATTCTGGGAGAGCTGAAACTTGTGACCAGCAGGTATTATTTCTTGCTACAGTAAACACTGAGCCTCCAGAATGCATAAAAGTACACTTAAAAATAATGTTTTTATAATTGCATTTTAGACATGTCTTTATAATATACAGATCTTCTATTAGCTTGCTCACATACCAATATAATTTAGTGCCATAAATGTTCATATAATTTGGCACATTATACTCCATCACCTCTGCTCTTGAAAAGTATCTATCTCTATGAAATTTCAGGTAACACGCACCTGACATGGAGCATCGCCCACTGGGAGTCCATACTGGGCAATGAGTCTGTACTGCGCTCACTTTTCCTGAGCAGAAAATTATTGGGAGTCTGTCCTTACTTTCTGATGTAATTCCTCTGTAATAAATCCCCTGTATTTCTTTTAGGATCATAGATGTGAATCAGAAGAGTCCTACATTTTTAAGGAAACTTTCTGCTCAATATTAGAATTAATGTGTGCTGTTTCAACCTTTTTGATTAGTTAGATCCATTTACTCTGGGAGTGAGATCTTAGGTATTCTGTGTTTTCTATGTTAACCATTTAAATTCTTGGACCAATACATTTTGCTTTGTGCAAACATATATTTTAATATAATCAAATCATTTAGCATTACTGTACGTTTTGTCTAGTAATTTACTACAGGTCGAATATTCTTTATCCGAAAGCCCCGGGGCTGATTTACATTTTAGATTTCAGATAATTTTGGTTTTTGGGTATCACATATAAACTTACATTTCAATAACCTAAACATAGGCTAGCTTTAGTCTAAAATCAATAAAATGGCTCAAAAAGTAAGCTGTATCACTGAATAAAAATACAGAGTACCTGTAATAAATTTTCTTATTGACATTTCACCACAAAAATCGCAAGGTAAACATACAAACAACTAGGCTTCCCGTGCTAAAGGTTGATGAGATTCAAAAAAAGTGCAGTTTTTGGATGCTTTTGGTTTTCAGATTTATGGATAAAGGAAACTCGACCTGTATTCCATGTTGTCTTCAACCTATCTTGGGTATACCATTCAGTTTATAATTTTGATTGGTATTATTGGCAGACTGGTACTGAGTACCTATTTTTATCTGATTCCAGATTCTTTCCTCCAAATCTCTTGTCACGTTCTGTATCACTTTTCCATTTTCACTATATTCCTGGAGATGTATGCTAATTCTCATAAACCTATATAGTATAAAGACAAATGTTTTGCTTTCTGCTTAGTTCTTCTGTAAACTTTTCATGGATTTCTTAAGCCACATTTCCACCTCGGGATTGTTCCCAAGGTTTTCAGGAAGGCCGATTTTGGCACCATGTATTTGAAAATCTGAATACAGGAAAGAAAACCCTCCTGACAAATTAGACATTATTGTAATCATAAAATTTCAGGATGGCTATGCTGCATAATGCATAAAAGAGCCATTGTCAACTAAATGTGTCACTTGTTCAATAAATTAGCCTAATACTTAGTGCTTCCAAGTGTTATCTCTAAATACTGAAAAGATAAGGGGCTGAATTTTGATCTGGCTGTGGAGGCACATTTCAGTTCAGGAAATATCAAACTTAGAATTTTTGGGGAGAAAACCTGATTTTTCCTCTGTATTCCTGAACCTGCGCCATTTTTTTGTATTCCTTTTTTTGTCGTTGTGGATGGCTTCAATGTGAAACACACATCTGGCCCCGCTGATATCAGGTTCCCCTTTATAAGAGGGAAACAAAAATCGCATTTCCGAACCCCTGCCATTTTCTTCAGGACCCATGTGTTTAGTGAACCAAATAAACGTACATGTCCTCTGTGGAATCATGAAGAATTTCACCAGGCTGGGATGAAGTCATGGGCAAAGTGCAGCAACTTTCCTTGCTTGTTTTTTGCAACTTTTAAACCACAAATGGCTGCAAGCAAGTTTAGTGTCTGGCAGGGAAAGGAGAGTGGAAGCCACACGCAGCACGTCTGAACACCAGAACAAGGAGCCCTGTGCTTCAAGCTCATCCTCCTGAGCATTAAGAAAAACACTTTCTAGATTTGCAATCTAGAATGGGAGCAGCCCCATCCCATCTGTGGTACATAGAGGCTCAGGTGGAGCAGCAAGCAGCCTGAAATGCCTCACTCGCCATGTGCACAGCTCCAAGGCAGGGAGGCACCACAAAGCCGAGTACTTATGAGAAGGAGCCATAGAGTGCTGTACAAAAACAGGGTAACATACCTTGATATGACCAAGAGGCAATGTCGGAGGAGGATGCATCTGTCTCAACAGGTGGTGGCTGAGCTTTGCAACCTGTTGTGAGAAGACCCCAGCCAAGGAGGAACCAGAGGCATGTATCCCCAGTGGCCTTGAAGGTGACCGTGACCTTCCATTTCTTTGTGACTGGCTCTTTCCAAAGCTCTGCATCTGACCCGTGTGGGATCTCGCAGTCTGTAGCACAAAGGTAACATCCATCAGGTAATCAATGCCGTTCCAGAATGGGGCACTTAATCTCCTTTGATGCAGATGCTGCAGTGCAGATGCTGAGGGTGACAGGATTTGCTTCAGTCTTAGGAATCCCCTTGGTGCAGTGCACGCACGTAGTGATAAGGGCACCCTAAGTGAATGCTGAGAAGCGCATCAACTGACGTTTACCTACTCCCTAATGTGCAACTTATTCAATCAATGCAAAAGTTTTGTTAGATGTCTGTGTCTGCTACCCTTGCAGTTGCCATGATTCTTTTACCCTTGGAGTCTGGGCTACCACAAATATTTAGACCCACCCCCCTCCCCACCCCCAGTGCATGGCTGGATACTCTGGGATAAGGGCTACTTCCTTGAAAAAAAGGCTTCTCACACCCCTGCAACATTCCCAACTGCAGAGAAGGTACAAAAAGAGCTATCTTCATACAAGAACATTCATTGAATAGGCTATTTGCCTTATAAAGGTGAGGTTTAGGAATCTGGGCCACTCGGGATTGGCTACAGTATGCATCTGAGTCTCCAGAATGATTGTGGTTTGCTGGGCACTTAGAAGAGGGTTGGTTCTGGACTGTGAAGATGAGAGATGGGGCCGCCTAGAGGAAGACTAGGGGGAGAAGGAAGCATTACACACCCATGAGGAGGGTGAGGTTGAAGGTCAGCAGGAGGGCCCCCAGAGATAAGGGAAGGGTTGTCCATGTACACACTGAGGAGTCCATGCAGGATGTTGTCATTCACAGAGACTTTCTCAAACAACAGTGCTTCATGTGAAAGGACCTTCCCATGAGGTTGAAAGCTGACCAGGAGGGCAGAGTAGGTGCTTGGCTACATCAGAGGAAGGCCTTCTCTGCAGTTGGGTATGGGAATCCTGCAATCAAGCCTGACAGAGGATTGATGAACCACATGTAGATGCACATCTCGGGTCAGCTGAGACACATCCAGAAATCTGTAAATATATTGTACGTGGTTATTTTCCACATAAAAATATTTGTTCTACTTACACATCTCTAGTTTCTTACCTAGTTTAACTACACTTACCTAAATGCTACAGTGATCCCATTAGTGCTCTAACTGACGTGGTGTCCTCCGCTCTCAGACACTTCCACATTGTGCTCTCCATGTTGCTCTAGAGGGCGTGGAGGCAGGCTGCTCACATCTTTGACTATATGGCCGAAAGGGTTGTGGCAGTCGATCTCATCTTGCAGGGACCCATTGGGGCCCTACCTCAATGCACTACCTTCATCTTTGCTGATAGCGCCATCCTCTCTTGGACTCAGCGAGCAGATAGAGGATCTGGCTAAGGGACTGAGGAATCAGAGGACTGCGAGTTTCCTTCCAAAAGCATTGAACCCTCATTATCTTCCACTGGGGTTGTGTCCCGATGGCTGGATGGGCTGTGGTACTGGGGCTCCACTGCCATTGCCTTTAACTACCGATCTGCCACCCTTGAGTGAGTTCTATTCAGTAACCATATCTCCTCCCTCAGTACTGCATTGGAACAATTGCCACTGTGCAGGAGATCTTGCACTTCTTGCATGAGGTCTCATACCTCCTGCATGCACTGCACGTTTGGGTTTGCCACAAGGTTGGCAGACTCTAGTGGGTGCTTATCATGTACTCCCCAACATGGGACCTCTCCCTGGACCATGACCCCACCACCGAACATCAAGCCATTGTTTCCAGGAATGTCACTGACCTCATCTCCTCTGGGGATCTCCCTCCCACAGCTTCCAACCCGATAGTCGCCCAACCTCGGACGGCCCGCTTCTATCTCATACCCAAAATCCACAAACAGAACTGCCCCGGTAGACCAATCGTCTCAGCTTGCTCCTGCCCCACAGAACTCATTTCTCGTTATCTTGACTCCCTTCTCTCTCCCCTTGTCCAGTCCCTTCCCACCTACATCCATGATTCCTCTGACACCTTACGTCACATCAACAATTTCCAGTTCCCTGGCCCCAACCGCTTTCTCTTCACCATGGACGTCCAATCCCTCTACACCTCCATCCCCCACCAGGATAGTCTGAGGGCCCTTAGCTTCTTCCTCGAACAGAGGCCCGAACAATCCCCATCCACCACTACTCTCCGCCGTCTGGCTGAACTTGTTCTCACGCTGAACAATTTCTCCTTCAACTCCTCTCACTTCCTCCAAATAAAAGGTGTGGCTATGGGTACCCACATGGGCCCCAGCTATGCTTGTCTCTTTATGGGGTATGTGGAACATTCCTTGTTCCAGTCCTACTCCGGCCCCCTTCCACAACTCTTTCTCCGGTACATCGATGATTACTTCGGTGCCGCTTCATGCTCTCGTCAGGACTTGGAAAAATTTATTAATTTTGCTTCCAATTTCCACCCCTCCATCATTTTCACGTGGTCCATCTCTGACACTTCCCTTCCCTTCCTTGACCTTTCTGTCTCAATCTCTGGTGATAGACTGTCCCCCAACATCCATTACAAACCCACTGACTCCCACAGCTATCTCGACTACAGCTCCTCACACCCCGCTTCCTGTAAGGACTCCATCCCATTCTCTCAGTTCCTTCGCCTCCATCGCATCTGTTCCGATGATGCTACCTTCAAAAACAGTTCCTCTGACATGTCCTCCTTCTTCCTTAACCGAGGTTTTCCACCCACGGTCGTTGACAGGGCCCTCAACCGTGCCCGGCCCATCTCCCGCGCATCCACCCTCACACCTTCTCCTCCCTCCCAGAAACACGATAGGGTCCCCCTTGTCCTCACTTATTACTCCACCAGCCTCCGCATTCAAAGGATCATCCTCTGCCATTTCCACCAACTCCAGCATGATGCCACCACCAAACACATCTTCCCTTCACCCCCCCATTGGCATTCCGTAGGGATCGCTCCCTCCGGGACACCCTGGTCCACTCCTCCATCACCCGCTACTCCTCAACCCCCTCCTATGGCACCACCCCATGCCCATGCAAAAGAAGCAACACCTGCCCCTTCACTTCCTCTCTCCTCACCGTCCAAGGACCCAAACACTCCTTTCAAGTGAAGCAGCATTTCACTTGCATTTCCCCCAACTTAGTCTACTGCATTCGTTGCTCCCAATGTGGTCTCCTCTACATTGGAGAGACCAAACGTAAACTGGGCGACCGCTTTGCAGAACACCTGCGGTCTGTCCGCAAGAATGACCCAAACCTCCCTGTCGCTTGCCATTTTAACACTCCACCCTGCTCTCTTGCCCACATGTCTGTCCTTGGCTTGCTGCATTGTTCCAGTGAAGCCCAACGCAAACTGGAGGAACAACACCTCATCTTCCGACTAGGCACTTTACAGCCATCTGGACTGAATATTGAATTCAACAACTTTAGGTCGTGAGCTCCCTCCCCCATCCCCACCCCCTTTCTGTTTCCCCCTTCCTTTTCTTTTTTTTCCAATAAATAATATAGATTTTCCTTTTCCCACCTATTTCCATTATATAAAAAAAAAAGAAAAAAAAATATTTTTTACATCTTTTATGCTCTCCCCACCCCCACTAGAGCTATACCTTGAGTGCCCTACCATCCATTCTTAATTAGCACATTCGTTTAGGTAATATCACCAACTTTAACACCTATGTGTTCTTTTGTACTATTGTTGTTGAAATCTTTTGATGATCTGCTTCTATCACTGCTTGTTTGTCCCTACAACCACACCCCCACTCCACCTCTCTTTCTCTCTCCGCCCCCCACACACACACCTTAAACCAGCTTATATTTCAACTCTTTCTTGGACTCGAACTCAAGTTCTGTCGAAGGGTCATGAGGACTCGAAATGTCAACTCTTTTCTTCTCCGCCGATGCTGCCAGACCTGCTGAGTTTTTCCAGGTAATTCTGTTTTTGTTTTTGTGTAGGAGATACAACCTGGAAGCTTTGTGATTGGTGAGTCCTTCGGGCTTTCGGATTGGTGAGTCGTTCGAGCTCTCTGATTGGTGAGTCCTTCTGGCTCTCTGATTGGTGAGTCATTCGAGCTCTCTGATTGGTGAGTCCTTCTGGCTCTCTGATTGGTGAGTCATTCGAGCTCTCTGATTGGTGAGTCCTTAGGTTTTTCCGGCGCAAAGGTGATTCCCGTGGCAGTCGGAGCGCATTCGCTGAGTCGGGTGGTGTAGGTGATATTTCTCTCTCTCTTTCTTCCCCCCCACCCGGAGCGGTTTGGCTACCGATGGCTCTGAGCAGACTGACATTCCCTCAGCTGGCACTGGCTGTGGTGCTGGGGGTGGCGGGCGGCTTGTACGTGTACAAGCCCATCTACCAGCGGTATAGCCTGGAGCAGCGCAAGGCCCGGGAGGCGGCAGTGGGCTGCCCGGCCCCTGAGTCTCAGCGGCCCCAATAATCCATCCGAGAGCTGAGGCTGCGGCCCGGACAGGACAGCAAGAGGAGAGCGGGAGGTCAGGGTCAAATATTAAAGTGTCTGTGAAGCCAGGAATACTTTCAGGAATATCTGTTTATATTGAAATTTTTAATTCAGTAACAATATGCGAGTCTCTTTAATGACACTCATCTCTGAGACAGAAACTTGTGGGTTCAAATCCCACTCCCAAGACTTGAACATAGAATCAAGGCTGACAGCTCAGAGCAGTACTGAGGGGGTGCTGGACTGTCGGTGCTGTCTTTCAGATGAAACGTCAAGTCGTGGGTGGATGTAAAACCTATCGGAAGAAGAGCAAGGCAGTCCTGCTGTTGTCTTGGACAATGTTTATTCCTCTGCCAACATCTAAAGCAGATTGTCTGGTCTTTATCACATTGTGGGAGCTTTCTGTGCATAAATTAGCAGCCATTTTTCCTTCAACAGTGGCTACACTTCAAAAGTACTTCATTGTCTATAAAACACTTTGGGGCATCCTGAGATTGTGAAAAGTGCTAAATGAATGCAATTCTTTAAAAAGCCCTCGAGGTAGTAGTAACACTGGAGCTTGCTAAAATGATCCAGGGTTTATCAAAATAGGATATTTTTATAACTGAGTTATGTCTTGTTTTGAGACCTAATTGGGCCGTGGGAGACTAAAGCTTAAGATTGGTGATGATTTGATTCATTGCACATGGTCAGGTTGGATTTCAGTTAAGGAGAGATTTGATTGGACACTGGTTCTGCCTCAGCATCTTGCAAACGCATCAGCCAACTTGAGAGAAAAAAATCTCAATCAGGCGATGGCGGAGGTGGTATTGGGGGACATGCCTGCACAATGACAGATAATACTATAATTTAAGTCCTTCTGTGATGGGTGAACCCTTCAGAATAAAATTTAAGGACTGCCTTGGTGATGTGACATACTGTGCAGAAGTTGATAAGAGAATCTTGTAACTGTTGGGGTTAAAGCCTCTAGTCTTTCTCTAAGTGGCTGTGGAAGGGGAGAGGGAAAGAAGCGTGTGAAATGAGATACTTCCATTATTAAATACCAGGAAGTTGGTGTAAAGTATCTCAATTGTCATTCACTTGATGGTTTATTGGGTGTAATGTTCAGAAGGTGCCACTGGAATGTTAACTATCAATAACAGTGAATATCTGGTTAAATGTATTTTGTCATGAAAGACATTGCGAAATCTGATTTAGTTAAAGTTTGTTTGACACTTTTTAAAAATGCTTTTTTTTTTGGTAAAACCCATCTCCAATGAAGGTTAAGATGCTGCAGATAAGGAAGTTGCATTTATATAGCACCTTTGATAACCAAGCAGTTGGTTGATAGCTTGACAGTTAATATCCTGAGTGTGTTGGTGGCAATGAAATGTAGAAATTTGCAGCTTCTTGGACTGAGATTTTTTTTTGGTGGAATTAAGTCCTATTGTAAGCTTTGGAGCTCATTTACATTTTTTTTGGCAAACTCCAAAAATGTCCACACTGATCTCTACTCTACCCTTGTGTTTGATTGCTGAAGGGCACAAGTGAGAAAGCCAATCCTGTAAGGCAAATCTGCATCCCTGATTATCAATCAGTGCTGCTAAAATATATTTGAATAATTAATTAAACTTTATTTACACTGTTTGGGATCTAAACATGTAGATAGTCCATGTACTGGTTTAACTTCTCCGCCATATATGACTGGTGTTACTGTGCAAAGTGAGAAAAGAAACTGCTCTCCAATGGTTTCAGGATAAATATGAAGTGTGTTTATGTCACTAAACATCCCAAGTTTGATATGGGGCATGTGTTAAATTACCTGGTCTTATCTGGGGAAGAGAACAGCCAGGATTCCTCCTCCTATGGCTATCCAATGAGTCATATTCAAAAATCCAACTTTTCATTCCTGTTGTTGCCTCCCTAATTTCAGTAAAGGGTTTAAATTTTGATTAGGGAGGTGCTCATATAACACCTCTATTTAAAATGTCATTGGTGACATAGAATTTTTTGTGGGGATTTTCCTTGGGTTTTCCATAAGTCAATTATGTTTTCCCACATTATGAAGCAGTCATTTCACAGTTGGTAGTACCCATGCCTCCAAGCCAGAAGGTTTTGGGTTCAAGTCCCACATTAGACATTTGAGCACAAAATCTGGACTGACATTCCAGTGTAGCACTGGAGGAGTGCTGCGCTGTTGGATGTGCTATCTTTTAAATAAGATGTTGAACTGAGATAAATGCCCTCTCAGGTGGATGTACAAGCTTCCATGGGACCTTGCCATATGCAAAATTGGCTTTTGTTTCCTACATTTAAACTATACTGTAAAAAAAAAAAGCATTTAATTGGTTATAAAGTGCTTTGGGATATTCTGAGGTCATGAATGGCACTATATAATTACAAGTTCCTTCAAATCTGTATCATTTTATTTTGAGAGCACAGATTATGGTCTAAATGGACAGATTTTTTTTTTCTTTTGCTCACTTCTGCAACTTAGTTATATTCAGAGAGTGCTTCTTATCAACTTTGAATTGGTAGACTTAAATATAAAATTCTTACAGGCCTCAATAAAACAAGTCTTGTATGTCAGCTTTCAAGAGTTTTGTATCCTTGATGCTGTGATTACGGTTTCTGCTGTACTATTTTATGCCTTCTGTATAATTAAGAATAACAATGCATTTGATCAATTCATTATGCTTTTGAAAGTAAAAATTACACTGGGTTGATATATACTCATTAAAATAGGAATGCTGCATTTGAGAGAGATCATAATTTTTAATCTGAGATTGATAGATTTTAGTAACAGATATGGAGCCAAGGCAAGCCGGGAGTGTTAAGATATAACTCAGCCGTGAATGGTGTAACAGGCTCAAGAGGCCACTAGTGTCGCTATGATCAGCGGATTCAATCAAGAATATTTGTGTGTGAATAATGTTTTCTGCCTTCGGAAATGACTGTTCAAAGAACCATTTTTTTTGGTTTGCTAACTACTTCAGTTTTCTGCTGGGTGTTTTTGTTCCCCCTACAAATATTTTCTTAGCCTTTGTAAAAGAACCTGAATAATCAGGATTTGCCTACTTGAACATTGATTTTGTGCCTCAAGTGACTTTCAACTACTTAAGTCGTCAAGTAATGGCCAAGGATGCTAAACTGCCTCCGGAGAGCAGCAAATGAGAGAGTCTGTACACATCCAATTCAGATTTTAAACGACTGATTTACAGATCCATAGTCTTTTTAATCAAAATATGTATGGGTGCAGAAATGTTTGAATTTTGAAATCTGAAAATGTAGACTGTAAATTCTTAAAATTATGTATCTGTTGGTGTAGTTTACTCTGGAAAATACATATAGTTCTGGCTGCATTTTGTATGTCTGATTATTCACTTAAGCATTCAGATCTTAAGATTTTAATTTTTTTGTAACCATGAGCAGCCTGTTGGAATTCGACAGGTTAACAGCTCAACTGTTTGAAATACCTATTGAGCTCAATACTATGCAGCTGATGGAAGCGCTGCTGAGCCCAGTGCAGGAGAATGCTTGTTTCCAGCATGGTACTTGGGATGGATGCATACATTATTGATGCTACATTATTGAATTAACTTTCACAATAATTACAAATGAGGAAGGTCATTCAACCAATTCACACATCCAGGGAAATGACATCATCCAGTTGTTTGCTCGGAGATTCCAGCGCATGTGCATCCACTACTTCTTCTGGAATTGTATTACACAGGTTGCTCACAGTGTGAAAAATTTCTTGACCTTGTGCCATTTTAGTTTTCCCTCAGCATAAACTGAAACATCTAAACCAGTTTCACTGCTTTTTGGACAAAATCAAATGAAAAAGTGAAAAATATGCTTTCAGCTCATTTTCTAGTTTTTAGTTTTAATATTCCTCCGCCAATCAGCCATCTAATTTGAAAAACTATTTGTGTTTCTAAAGTGGAAATAAGAAAGCAAAAAAAGGTTGTTGGATGTATTGTGCCAACTGGGTGCAGGAGGTATTTAATTAAAATTGGACTTCGGTGGAACTTTTGAGATGTACAGTCAGTATCCTAACAAGCAAGCTTTGTACTCCTCCGCAGCCTCTGATCTCTCATGGTGCGTGTCTGATAAGTTGAAGGGGATTTCTGCTTTAATATTCTGAAGAATGAACCTATTGTCTTTAGTCAATACCACAATATCTGTTCCCTATCCACCAACTCCATTTGCCTCCCTGGCTGCTGTCTGATGCTGAACCAGACTCTTCTCTAACTTTGGTGTCAGATTTGACCTTGAACTGAGCTCCCAACTGTATCCTATCCATCAAATCATCCATCTTTGCTGCTGCCTCAATGCATCTGCTGAAGCACTCAACCATGCCTTCTTACCTCTAGCCTGGACAATTCTGATACACTCCTGCCATTCTTTTACCTTGCATCCTCTGTAAACTTGTCCTCATCCAAAACTTGCTAGCACCTTAACTTGCACTGAGTCCTTTTTACGCATCATGCTGTGCTCATTGATTGACATTGGCTCTCAGTCTGCAAGCATCTCGATTTTAAAATTCTCATCCTTGTGTTTAAATCTCTCCTTCACCTCACTGCTCTGTATCTCTGTAACTTCGTCCAGCCTTGCAACCTTCCAAGACCTGTCTTCCAAATCCAACTGTTATCATTTCACCATTGGTGGCTGTGCCTTTAACTGCCTCAACCCTATGCTTGGAAATTCCCTCCCTGAACCTCTCTGCATCTGCACCTCTTTGCTCTAAGGCAACACTATTAATTTTCCTCTTTAACTAACTTTTGGTCAACTTCCTAATATCTCCTTAAGTGACTTAAATTTTGCTTGATACTGCTCCTGCAAACATTCTTGGGATATTTTACTATGTTTAAGAAGTTACACATATAACAAAAACTACCATAGTGAGAAGCTTTTGGCACCAATTGATGGTCAGGTCTTCATAATCTGATTTTTATTCTTGAGAGTTACCAAACTCTCCATGTTTATTGAGACATTAAGCAGTTTGATCTCCTGTATTCCAACAGCGGCTGAAGAAAATGTGAAATAAGAATGGTTGTTAGAGGAAGTGTTGCAGCCCCAGGCCTTTGCTACAGGAGTTCCTCTGCACATAAGAGCTACAATGGTTCAAGGAGACAGATGACCACTACCACCTTGGCTAAGGATGGACGATAAATCCGTATCACCCACACCATGAGAACAAATAAAAATTGCCAATAAAAGAGATATCAAGTTTTTTTATCAACTGCATTGTTTAATATTATAATTGGATACACTGTGTTATGGACAGGGTTGGGAGAGAACCAAAACCTTTGTACCCTTTCCCTTACTGTCCACAATTAGTGTGTTTTTTGGAGAGGAAAATGTTTTTCTTAGCCCCTGCAGTGTGTGGACAATTTATATAACAGTAGCAAACATCTGTGGGTTTAAATAAAGATTATTTATTCACACATTCACCCCAAAAGTCTAAACTCTACGTCAATCACTCAACACATACTCACACACACACTCAAGAAAAATACAGTTAAAAAGAATATCCTTTTACAAATTGCAAAAGAATACTTCATAGTTCACGTGTCTGGCCCATAGTAGGAGAACAGTTATTGTGGGCCCAGTAAAGAAAGGAGTCTTTTCCATTCTTTGGGTTGTAGTTTAGATGAGTTCAGATAGCTGGACTTGGATATCAGAATTATTACAGGATTCCCTTGAAGAGATGAGTGCTCAGTCGGTCATGAAGTGAGGCACTTGTGGTTTCCATATCATGAAGTCCAATTTTTTTTTACAGGTGGACTTGAATTTAGGATTCAGGCTGGGAGGTTTTCTAATTTTTCTGCCTCCTGTTTTTAAAGACCAAGGTGATACTGATGTTTTTGCAACTACTGTGGCTTGAGGGGTTCTCTGCAGACTGCCCAGATTTTTCTGGGTCTTCAGAAAATAAAACGCAAGCTGGTTTTTGGTCACATGATCAATATTGGTACTATCCATCTGGAATTGCTTAAAGCTGAAGGCCAGTGCTGTACAATGGAGATAGTAGATGAGTTTTTCACACCTACTCAGGATTAATTGGTTTCTGTCCAGCTCTCATTGTTAGGTTTCCAACTTGGGAGACATGGAATCTGGACTTGTGATTTTGGTAAATCCCCCAAAATTAGCAAGTGTACATTCCACCGATAGTACTCGTCTTGGTATGCCTATTCCATGGGCAGGCTGTCACCCAGTGTGATTCAATTAGGAACTTTCCAGAAGCTGCTGACAATCTGTGTTGAAGTTGCAAAGGTCACCTGACTCTTGGCAGTCATCTTAGCCACTTTGTGAGTGTCCGTTTAAAAAACATACAGTTCCAGTAGCTTGCATCCGAACACAGTCCACGTTTGGAATTATGAATATGAATGTCACTGGGCATGACAATTGCCAACTCGTTGTGGGGTGGATATGAGATGGAGTATCTTACATTGAGAGGTTTAAGAGAAAGTCATTCATTCAAAGACTCGTCAGAGTTGCTGTGTGATGTCAAATGGGGATGACATTCAGCCAATCGTTAAGTGGAAAGATTGGATTTGGGGCATGTTTAGTAACCGTTTGATAACAACTGACAGCAATGTGCATAACTAGAGTCTACAATGTAGTTCATTCTTAATTAGCTTTTCTTCTAGTTATTAGTTAAATGTTTAATTGGTACGGATTTAACTGTTTTTAGTGAAAGGCATTTCACACCTCAGTAAATGTGGGAAAACAATTGAACCTGTAAACTCATTTTTAAAATAAATTCACAGGATGCAGGCAGTGATTGTAAGGCCAGCATTTAATGCCCTTCCCTAATTTCCCTTAAGGTGCTGGGGAGCCATCTTGAATATAACTGGATTAGCGTGCTAGACCATGTCAAACGGCAGTTACGAATCAATCACATTGTCTGACACAATCAGAATAATAGCAGAATGGGACTGATTTGGAGTAATTTGACATTGCAACAATGTTAACTCTTAATCTTTGTTCAGTAGTTAATATGAATGTTAAATTGTGATGCCTTAAAATAATTAATTTACTTCTACAATTGTCCATTACACAGTGACTCCAGATGGTAGCTACTGAACGTTTGAACAGACCGAGTCCTACAGTGTTGTCAGTTTTAATATGGTTGTGTGAATTGCCTGAGAGCGGGTGGAATCATCCCAGGTTTGCACGAAGTGCGTTAGCAGGCAGGTAAAACAATGTTTTATCCACTGGCTGCAATGGTGACTTCTCACACTGTATCATCCCAAACCCACCACATTAATTATGCATTCCCAGGAAGCACACCGATTCCATGGTGGGTGGGCTCTCATTTGCCCACCATGCCATCACCTCACTGCTTCAGCACACCAGGCACCAGACTTAAAGTGCAGCCGCGGGCACACCTCTCAGTGCTTCCAGCCCATGGAAGCATGGAAGACATGGCCCTGAAAGACAAGAAGGCTGCAGCCCTCCCTCTTGGTTCAGTGACGCTTCTCTCAAGCGTCTTTTGGATGCTGTGGAGGTCCACCATGATGTCCTCTACCCCGGCTTTGGCCACAGGATGGGCAGCAACATCACTAATCCAGATTGGGAGGTGGTGGTAGTGGTGGTCAGTGCCAACAGCCTGCAAAAGAGAACAGCCACCCAGTGCCGCAAGAGGATGAATGACCTCCTCCATTCCACCAGGGCAAGTCACTCTTCTCATCACTCTCAACCCACACAATCTCAAACCCATCACACCTCCACAGGGCCCTCACTCACTGCCAGTTCAAGGGACATCACCATTCACTCTCTCACACATGCCTTCATTGTCCTCATCCTGTCCATGGGACCACTCACCACCCACACATGCCAGGCACACTTATCATCTGCCTGGCAGGCATTCTGCTTACATTTTCCCATCTCTATTTATGCAGGACAAACTGGCACACAACAAGAGGGAGAGGTCACAGACTGGTGGAGGAATGCCTGGAATCAAGGTCCTCACAGACTTTGAAAACAGAGCCACCGAGCTGGCCAGCGAGGATCTGGGCCGGTCCTGTGCTGACGGTGAGGTCAGTGCTGCACTGCCAAGTGAGGATCCAGCAGCGCAACATACATCAGACAACCATGTTGCGAGTGATGTGTCCTGTTTCCCAGGTCACTGCCGTGCACTAATTATCTCCCCTTGCTTTCACAGGCACAAATGGGAAACTGCCAAGAGTCCACAAGCCAGGGCTTCCAATAAAGCCCTAAGGGATGCTCAGAAGAGGGCTCCGCTGAAACCCTCCCTCATGACCCGTCTCAGCGCTCACCCACACCCTCCACCAGCACAGAGACACACACCTCGGTGGGACCTAGCTTAACAGTAACATTGGGATCACAACCTGGTGAGCACATCACACTGCCTGATCCACAGCAGGTGGTGGCAGGGACTTCCTAGGTGTCCAGCACTTGGAGGACTGCTGGAGGCCAGAACGTTGCTGAGTCCGAGTCAGATGATGAGCCTCTGGACTCGGTCATGTCACAGTTGCTGGAGTTGCAATGGCAAGCTCGGGAGCATCAGGAAGGGGAGTCCGCTGCACTCCTCAGATTGCAAAGCACGATGGAGGAGTCCATCTGCCTTCAATCTGAGGTGATAGTACCAGCATGGCAACACATCAAGGTTAACACTGGTAGGATGGTGGCTGCCATGGAGACCTTTGTCTTGGACATTGCTCCTGCACTGCTGTAGGCTGAACCCCATCGCTGATGCCAATGTTGACCTCCAACAGTGTGTATGCGAGAGGGGTGCAGGACAGCCTGATCTCACTCCAGCTACCCCTTCTTAAGGAGTCAGCCAGAGGCCCTCGGGCACCTGTAGGGAGGAGGTTCAGCAGGTCTACTCCCTGAGGCCATCTATCCAGGTGACTCCAGAAGTGACTGGCCCATCCAAACACCCTCTTCCTGTATTTCCTGTGATCTCAGCAGCTCCAGCTCCACAGGCCGAGAAGTGTACCACTGCCACACAGCAGGACCCTGAAAGCAGGCTGGGGCCCTTCAGGCCTCGGCCTTCCAGAGGGTGTCTGCCAGGGCCGTCACAGACAGGATGTAGCAGTCAGCAGGCTGCCTCCACCTCCGCTGAGGATGTCCGGGGAGCACCAAGATGTAGCGGCAGGGTTAGGAAAGTTAAGAAGGTGTAATTGCACAGCTTGAACATGGGTGTCATTTGTACATAATGTTCACCATTGTAAATAAACTCCCAAGAATGTCTCCCTGCCTATGACTCCTTGTTCTGATGAGCAGTGTTCTTGTCACTCAGATGTGAAACCTTTCTGCACAAGATAAAGGCAGGTGTCTCAGTCCAGGGCCTCTTCCCTGTGCTTTGTGCAACGTTTAGACCAAAGTGATGGTCCAGCCTCACAATCACTAGTGATGCCTGCACCTCGATGGTGCTTGTCATTGCTGCCAGAATGTCGTGGGCAGGCGTCACAGAGTTCCATCATTCTCTCTGTGTGGCTCTCAGCACCTTTAAGGTGGGGCTGACCCCCCATCTTTTCAGCATCTGTGACCAGTGATGCTATGTTCCTGAAGGGGTCAGGTGCTGAAGGCAGACAAAAGATCAGGTGCATTTAAAGTTTCATGGCTGCATCTCCATGATATGACCCTGATCACAGAGCACAAGTGAGCTGCCCTTGGCCAGACAGGAGTCAGACATTGAGAGGCTATGTATAGATCTATGGAGTGTTCTCACTGCATGTCATTATCATCCTCCTGCAATTGAGCAACTATTAGGGCCTCCACTGCATCTCAATGACAGGAGCATTAGCACAGATGATATATGTACTGTCATAAGCCAGACTGGAATCGAACATTCACAGATGCAATGTAAGGATCCATGGCGTCTCCTCACTGCATGTCATCATTCTCCCCAAATCTAGCAGTTATGAGGGCCTCCCGAGCACACTTGCCTCATCTAGCCCATGTGAGGGCTTCATCACCATCTTGGTCACCTTTGAGGACCTCCTCACCCTCTTCACCGTCAATGTCCTCCTCATGGGAGGAGACCTCCAGCTCCTGCATCTCCTCCTCGGCCAGCTCCTCTCCCCATTGCAGCGCCAAGTTGTAAAGGGCGCAACAGGCAATGACGATGCCTGACACCCTCTGGACTATATTGCAGGGCTCCACCTGACTGGCCCAGGAACCAGAACCTCATTTTCAGCATTCCAATGGCCTGCTCCACCAAGTTGCGAATTGCAGCATGAGCCTCGTTACCCACTGCTCTGCTCTGCTGCAGTCTGAAGCTGCTGCACGGGTGTCATCAGCCACATCCGCTGCGGGTAGCCCTTGGCCCCTAGGACCCAACCCTGCAGTCTATGTGGACCCTGGAAGACGTCAGGGATCTGTGACCGACTGAGAATGTAGCAGTCATCAACGCTCCCTGGAAACCGTGCGCACACCTGCAGGATGCATTCGTGGTGGTCGCACACCAGCTGCACATTCAGTGAATGTAAGCCCTTGTGGTCGACATAGTTGACTGCTTGTTGTGATGGAGATCTGAGCGGCACATGAGTGCAGTCACTCACACCCTGCACCTGCTGGAAACTCAAGATCTGGGCAAATCCAATCGCTCTTGCATCCTGGCAGTCTTGGTCCTGGGTGAAACACACAAACTTGTGTGCCCTCATGAAGGTGGCTTCCATGACCTCATGGATGCATTTGTGGGAGGAAATTTTTGAAATTCTACAAAAGTCATCTGTGGAGCCCTGAAAGAAGCCACTGGCATAAAAATTGAGTGCTGCAGTCATTTTCACGGCCACTGGCAGCAGATGCCCTCCATGTCCCTGTAGTACCCAATCCTGCAGAAGCTGGCGAATGTGACCAACCAGTTCCCTAGACATGCACAGTCTTCGGTGACACTTTTTTAAAAATTCATTCACGGGATGTGGGCTTTGCTGGCTAGGCCAGCATTTATTGCCCATCCCTAACTGCCCCTGAGAAGGTGGTGGTGAGCTGCCTTCTTGAACCACTGCAGTCCATGTGGTGTAGGTACACCCACAGTGCTGTTAGGGAGGGAGTTCTAGGATTTTGACCCAGCGACAGTGAAGGAACAGCAATAGATTTCCAAGTCAGGATGGTGAGTGACTTGCAGGGGAACTTCCAAGCAGTGGTGTTCCCATCTATCTGCTGCTCTTGTCCTTCTAGACAGTAGTGGTCGTGGGTTTGGAAGATGCTGTTGAAGGAGCCTTGGTGAATTCCTGCAGTGCATCTTGTACACACTGCTGCTACTGTGTGTCGTTGGTGGGGGGAGTGAATGTTTGTGAATGTGGTGCCAATCATGCAGGCTGCTTTGTCCTGGATGGTGTCAAGCTTCTTGAATGTTGTGGGAGCTGCATTCATCCAGTCAAGTGGAGAGTATTCCATCACACTCCTGACTAGTGCTTTGTAGATGGTGGACAGGCTTTGGGGAATCAGGAAGTGAGTTGCTTATCACACGATTCCTAGCCTCTGACCTGCTCTTGTAGCCGCAGTATTTATATGTCTAGTCCAGTTCAGTTTCTAGTCAATGGTAACCCCCAGGATATTGATAGTGGGGATTCAGTAATGGTAGTGTTATTGAACATCAAGGGGTGGCGGTTGGATTCTCTCTTGGTGGAGATGGTCATTGCCTCACACTTGTGTGGTGAGAATGTTACTTGCCACTTGTCAGCCCAAGCCTGGATATTGTCCACAGTTTGCCACAGTTGGACATGGACTGCTTCAGTATCTGAGGATTTGCGAATGGTGCTGAACATTGTGCAATCATGAGCGAACATTCCCACTTCTGACCTTATGATGGAAGGAAGGTCATCGATGAAGCAGCTGAAGATGGCTGGGCCTCGGACACTATCCTGAGGAACTCCTGCAGTGATGTCCTGGAGCTGAGATGACTGGCTTCCAACAACCACAACCATCTTCCTTTGTGCTAGGTATGACTCCAACCTGCGGAGAGCTTTCCCCCTGATTCCCATTGACTCCAGTTTGCTAGGGCTCCTTGATGCCATACATGGTCAACTGCTGCCTTGATGTCACTCTCACCTCATTTCGGGAGTTCAGATCTTTTGTCCATGTTTGAACCAAGGCTGTAATGATATTAGGAGCTGAGTGGCCCTTGTGGAACCCAAACTGGGTGTCAGCAAGCAGGTTATTGCTAAGCAAGTGCCGTTTGATAGCACTGTTGATGGCCCCTTCCATTACTTTACTGGTGATCAAGAGTAGACTGATGGGGCGGCAATTGGACAGGTTGGCATTGTCCTGCTTTTTGTGTACAGGACATAGCTGGGCAATTTTCTACATAGCCAGGTAGATGTCAGTGTTGTAGCTGTATTGGAACAGCTTGGCTAGGGGCACGGCAAGTTCTGGAGGACAAGTCTTCAGCACTATTGTCGGAATATTGTCAGGGCCCATAGTCTTTGTAGTATCCAGTGCCTTCAGCCATTTCTTGATATCACGTGGAGTGAATCGACTTGGCTGAAGATTGGCATCTGTGATGCTGGAGACCTCCGGAGAAGGCCGAGATGGATCATCCACTCAGCACTTCTGGCTGAAGATTGTTGCAAAATGCTTCAGCCTTATATTTTGCACTAATGTGCTGGGCTCCTCCAGCATTGAGAATGGGGATATTTGTGGAGCCTGCTCCTCCAGTGAGTTTTTTAATTGTCCACCACCATTCACAACTGGATGTGGCAGGACTGCAGAGCTTAGATCTGATTCACTGGTTGTGGGATTGCTTAGCTCTGTCTATCACTTTCTGCTTATGCTGTTTGGCACGCAAGTAGTCCTGTTTTATAGCTTCACCAAGTTGACACCTCATTTTTAGGTATGCCTGGTGCTGCTGCTGCACTCTTCATTGAACCAGGGTTGATCCCCTGGCTTGATGGTAATGGTAGAATGGGGAAATGCTGGGCCATGAGGTTACAGATTGTGTTCGAGTACAATCCTGCTGATGGCCCACAGCGCCTCATGGATGCCCAGTCTTGAGTTGCTAGATCTGTTTGAAACCTATCCCATTTAGCACGGTGGTAGTGCCACACAACATGATGGAGGGTATCCTCAATGTGAAGGCGGGTTTTTGTCTCCACAATGACTGTGTGATGGTCACTCCTACTGATACTGTCATGGACAGATGCATCTGAGGTAGGCAGGTTGATGAGAATGAGGTCAAGTATGTTTTTCCCTCTTGATGGCTCCCTCACTATCTGCCACAGACCCAGTCTAACAGCTATGTCCTTTAGGACTCGGCCAGCTCAGTCAGTAGTGGTGCCATCGAGGCCAGAGTACATTCTGTGCCCTTGCCACCCTCAGTGCTTTCTCCAAGTGATGTTCAATATGGAGAAGCCCTGATTCATCAGCTGAGGGAGGCCGCAGGAGGTTTCCTTGCCCATGTTTGACCTAATGCCATGAGACTTCATGGGTCCTGCAATCGATGTTGAGGACTCCCAGGGCAACTCCCTCCTGATTGTATACCACTGTACCGCCACCTCTGCTGGTTCTGTCCTGCCAGTGGGACAGAGCATACCCAGGGATGGTGGTGGTGGAGTCTATGGCATTATCTGTAAGGTATGATTCCATTGGAGGGTGACTATTTCCGGCTGTAGCTTGACAAGGTAGCTCTCTCAATTTTGACACTAGCCTCCAGATGTTAGTAAGAAGGACTTTGCAGGGTCGACAGGGCTGAGATTGCTATTGTCGTTTCTGGTGCCTAGGTTGATGCTGGATGGTCCGTCCGGTTTCATTCCTCTTTTTGTGACTTTGTAGCAGTTTGATACAACGGAGTGGCTTGCTAGGCCATTTCAGAGGGCATTTAAAATTCAAGCACTTTGCTGAGGGCCTGGAGTCACATGTAGGCTAGACAAGGTAAGGACAGCAGATTTCCTTCCCTAATGGACAAGGCTAGGAATCCTGCGATGAATAACTCACCTCCTGACCCCCCCAAAGCCTGTCCATAAACCACAAGGCACAAGTGAGGGGTGTGATGGAATATTCCCCACTTGCCTGGATGAGTGCAGCTCCAAGAACACTCAAGAAGCTTGACACTGTCCAGGACAAAGCAACCTGCTTGATTGGCACCCTTTCCAAAAACATTCACTCCCTCCACCACCGATGCACAGTAGCAGCAGTGTGCACTACATACAAGATCAACTGCAGCAACTCACAAAGGCTGCTTAGACAGCACCTTCCAAACCCATGACCACCACCATCTAAAGGACAAGGGCAGCACATACATAGGAACACCACCATCTGGAAGTTCCCCTCCAAGCCACTCACCATCCGGACTTGGAAATATATCGCCATTTCTTCACTGTCGCTGGGTCAAAATCCTGGAACTCCCTTCCTAAGGGCACTGTGGGTGTATCTACACCACATGCACTGCAGCGGTTCAAGAAGGCAGCTCACCACCACCTTCTCAAGGTCAACTAGGGATGGGCAATAAATGCTGACCCAGCCAGCGTAGCCCACATCCCGTGAACAAATTTTTTTAAAAAGCCTTTGACCTGCCCTTGTAGCTGCAGTATTTATACGGCTAGTCCAGTTCAGTTTCTGGTCAATGGTAACCCCCAGGATGTTGATAGTGGGGGATGGTAATGCCATTGAATGCTAAGGGGCGATGGTTGGAGTTGGTCATTGTCTGGCACTTGTGTGGCATGAATGTTGCTTGCCAC
The DNA here is from genome assembly GCF_017639515.1 of Carcharodon carcharias. Classification (NCBI taxonomy): domain Eukaryota; kingdom Metazoa; phylum Chordata; class Chondrichthyes; order Lamniformes; family Lamnidae; genus Carcharodon; species Carcharodon carcharias. Next base: position 20,599,338 of record NC_054492.1, on the reverse strand, counting down.
TCGTCAGCCCAAGCCTGGATATTGTCCAGGTCTTGCTGCATTTGAACATGAACTGCTTCAAGATCTGAGGAGTCGCAAGTGATGCTGAACATTGTGCAATCATCAGCGAACATCCCCACTTCTGAACTTATGAGGGAAGGAAGGTCATTGATGAAGCAGCTGAATAGGGTTGGGCCGAGGACACTACCCTGAGGAACTCCTGCAATGATGTCCTGGAACTGAGCTGATTGACCTCCAACAGTTGCAACCAACTTCCTTTGTGTTAAGTATGACTCCAACCAGCAGAGTGTTTTCCCCCTGATTCCCATTGACCTCTGTTTTGCTGGAGATCCTTGATGCCACACTCGGTCAAATGCTGCCTTTATGTCAAGGGCAGTCACTCTCACCTCAACCTCTTTTAAAAGAGGAAATAGATTACTTTTAAGGTCACGGATGGGCATGAGACCTGTTGCTTGCAATTTATGCACCATGTGAGAACTTCAGGACTGTTCACCTGTCTTGGGGATCATGTGTGCAGGAAATGTCTTTAGCCACTTGAGCTTGAGCTCAGGGTTTGACCTTAAGGGGCAGCCGTTGTTACTGCAGACCATCAAAGAATCTGATTGATACTTTCCAGGAGAAGGTCAACCCAAAGGCAGATAGTGTTCAGGATAGTGGGTGGGTGGTCATCCAAAAGAGTGAGAAAAGGCAATCAGCAAGTGCAGGGGTCTATGGTGGGGGTGGGTCCCTCATTGTAAGGCATTCAGTGCCTGATTGAGGGACCCAGTAACAGGGGTGCAAGGGGGGTAGCAACTGCTGGCGATGCACTCACCAGAGGCCCAGGATCAAAAAGGACCGCAGGCCGAAGGTAAATGAGGGCATGATGGAGGTCACAGGAATTTCAGAAGTGCTAATCACTGAGAAGTTCCTGTGTTTTGTGCTTTTAGCAAAATATAAAAGCAATTTTTTGAAGACTCTTTACATCATGATAATGGGTTAGGATAATTACATTTTCCACTCGTAATTTTCAAGCATTTTATGTAGATTGTTCCAACACAGGGCAACTATTGGAAATTAAATTAAATCCAAGATGCATGCACATACAATATTCCTGCCATTAGCAAATCTTATCCAAATGTCTAGAAACATATTGATAAAAGCAAAAAACTGCGGATGCTGGAAATCCAAAACAAAAACAAAAATACCTGGAAAATCTCAGCAGGTCTGGCAGCATCTGCGGAGAGGAACACAGTTAACATTTTGAGTCTGTATGACTCTTCAACAGAACTAAGTAAAAATAGAAAAGGGGTGAAATATAAGCTGGTTTAAGTGGGGTGGGGGGGGGGTGGGATGGTGGTGGGACAAGAAGAGCTGGATAGAGGGCCAGTGATAGGTGGAGATAACCAAAAGATATCACAGACAAAAGGACAAAGAGGTGTTGAAGGTGGTGATATTATCTAAGGAATGTGCTAATTAAAGTTAGCAAGCTGGACGAGCAAGGTACAGATAGCGCTGGTGGGGGTGGGGTGGGGTGAAGGAATCGACAAAGGCTAAAAGGTAGAGATAAAACAATGGATGGAAATACATTTAAAAGTAATGGAAATAAGTGGGAAAAGAAAAGTCTATATAAATTATTGGAAAAACAAAAAGGAGGGGGAAAATCGGAAAGGGGGTGGGGATGGAGGACAGAGTTCATGATCTAAAATTTTGAACTCAATATTCAGGCCAGAAGGTTGTAAAGTGCCTAATCGGAAGATGAGGTGCTGTTCCTCCGGTTTGCGTTGAGCTTCACTGGTACAATGCAGCAGGCCAAGGACGGACATGTGGGCATGAGAGCAGGGTGGAGTGTTGAAATGGCAAGTGACAGGGAGGTCTGGGTAATGCTTGCGGACAGACCGAAGGTGTTCTGCAAAGTGGTCACCCAGTCTATGTTTGGTCTCTCCAATGTAGAGGAAACCGCATTGGGAGCAGTGAATGCAGTAGACTAAATTGAGGGAAGTGCAAGTGAAATGCTGCTTCACTTGAAAGGACTGTTTGGGCCCTTGGACAGTGAAGAGAGGGGAAGTAAAGGGGCAGGTGTTGCACCTTCTGCGGTTGCATGGGAAGGTGCCGTGGGAGGGGGTTGAGGTGTAGGGGGTGGTGAAGAAGTGGACAAGGGTGTCACGGAGGGAGCGATCCCTACGGAATGCCGCAAGGGGAGGCGAAGGGAAGATGTGTTTGGTGGTGGCATAATGCTGGAGTTGGCAGAAATGGCGGAGGATGATCCTTTGAATGTGGAGGCTGGTGGGGTGATAAGTGAGGACAAGGGGGACCCTATCATGTTTCAGGGAGGGAGAAGAAGGTGTGAGGGTGGATGCGCGGGAAATGGCCTGGACACAGTTGAGGGCCCTGTCAACCATCGTGGGTGGAAACAGAGGAACTGTTTTTGAAAATGGCATCATCAGAACTGATGCAACAGAGGCGAAGGAACTGAGAGAATGGGATGGAGTCCTTACAGGAAGCGGGGTGTGAGGAGCTGTAGTCGAGGAAGCTGTGGGAGTCGGTAGGCTTGTAATGGATATTGATGGACAGTCTATCACCAGAAATTGAGACAGAGAGGTCAAGGAAGGGAAGGGAAGTGTCAGTGATGGACCATGTGAAAATGATGGAGGGGTGGAAATTGGAAGCAAAATTAATAAAATTTTTCCAGGTCCAGACAAGACCATGAAGCAGCACCGAAGTAATCATCGATGTGCCGGAGAAAGATTTGTGGAAGGGGGCCGGTGTAGGACTGGAACAAGGAATGTTCCACATACCCCATAAAGAGACGGGCATAGCTGGGGCCCACGCGGGTACCCATAGCCACACCTTTTATTTGGAGGAAGTGAGGGGGAATTTAAGGAGAAATTGTTCAGTGTGAGAACAAGTTCAGCCAGACGGAGGAGAGTAGTGGTGGATGGTGATTGTTCGGGCCTCTGTTTGAGGAAGAAGTGGAGAGCCATCAGACCATCCCAGTGGGGGATGGAGGTGTAGAGGGATTGGACGTCCATGGTGAAGAGGAGGCGGTTGGGGCCAGGGAACTGGAAATTGTTGATGTGACGTAAAGTGTCAGAGGAATCACGGATGTAGGTGGGAAAGGACTTGACAAGGGGAGAGAGAATGGAGTCAAGATATCAAGAAATGAGTTCCATAGGGCAGGAACAGGCTAACATGATCGGTCTGCCGGGACAGTCCTGTTTGTAGATTTTGGGTTGGAGGTAGAAGCGGGCCGTCCGAGGTTGGGAGACTATCAGGTTGGAAGCTGTGGGAGGAAGATCTCCAGAGGAGGTCAGTGACAGTCCTGGAAACAATGGCTTGATTTTCAGTGGTGGGGTCATGGTCCAGGGAGAGGTAGGAGGAAGTGTCTGCGATTTGACACTCAGCCTCTGCGAGGTAGAGGTCAGAGCGCCAGACAACAACAGCACCACCCTTGTCAGCGGGTTTGATGACGATGTCAGGATTGGACCTGAGACAACGGAGTGCAGTAAGTTCAGAGAGAGACAGGAGAGAATGGGTGAGAGGGGCAGAGAAATTGAGACAACTAATGTCGCGCCGATAGTTCTCAATGAAAAGATCAAGAGAAGGTAAGAATCCAGAGGGAGGGGTCCAAGTGGAGGGAGAATATTGGAGGTAGGTGAAAGGACCCGTTGAACGGGGAGAGGACTCCTGCCCAAAGAAGTGAGCCCGGAGACAAAGGCGGCGGAAGAAGAGTTCAGCATCATGCCGGGCCCGAAATTCATTGAGATGAGGGCGTAAGGGTATGAAACTAAATCCTTTGCTGAGCACTGAACATTCAACGTCGGAAAGGGGAAGGTCAGGGGGTATAGTGAATACACAGCCGGGGCTGGGAATGGAAGATGGGGTGGGGACGGAGGGTCAGGCAGGGGTGGAGGGTCCTAGATGGGTGTTGGTGTCGATGAGTTGTTGGATCTTGCGTTCCTTTGCACCTGAAAGAGAGAGACAAAGTTTCTTGTTGAGGTGTCGGATGAGACGAAGAATAAAATGAAACCGGGGGCATGCGCAGCTTTGAAAAAGGGTGCGACGGTGCTGCTGGAGGGAGAAGTCGAGTATGTTCATATGGCGGCGCATGGCACTGAGTGTGGATCTCATAATGCGACGAGAACAGCAGTCCGAGGAGCGTTGTATGTCCCAGAGATACCTATAATCCTGGGTGGGTTCGAAACATGAGGGATAGAATTTCAGTTGAAATCCACATGGGGTAAGTCGGAGACAGAGACAGTCACTGAGGAAGGAGATATGGCTGTGAAAGCGGGTTTTAGTAAACACCTTGTGAAACACCAGGAGAGAAAGGGAAAGCAATGAAGGTGACCAAGGCAAACAAGAGATACGAAAATCCTGACAGAGAGAAGAGCAAAACTTCTTCAAGGTAGGCATTTCTTGAAGAGAAGTGGCAGTCAATTAAACACTAAGATAAAAGCGGATGCTGGGTATCCAAAACAAAAACAAAAATACTTGGAAAAACTCAGCAGGTCTGGCAGCATCTGTGGAGAGGAACACAGTTAACGTTTTGAGTCTGTATGACTCTTCAACAGAACTAAGGAAAAATAGAAAAGAGGTGAAATATAACCTGGTTTAAGGGGGGGAGGGGGGTGGGACAAAAAGAGCTGGATAGAGGGCCAGTGATAGGTGGAGATAACCAAAAGATGTCACAGACAAAAGGACAAAGCGTTGTTGAAAGTGGTGATATTATCTAAGGAATGTGCTAATTAAGGGTAGAAAGCAGGACAAGCAAGGTACAGATAGCCCTAGTGGAGGTGGGTGAGGGGAAGGAATTGAAAAAGGCTAAAAGGTAGAGATAAAACAATAGATGGAATACATTTAAAAATAATGGAAATAGGTGAGAAAAGAAAAATCTATATAAATTCCATCCATTGTCACCACCTCTTTGTCCTTTTGTCTGTGACATCTTTTGGTTATCTCCACCTATCACTGGCCCTCTATCCAGCTCTTCTTGTCCCACCAGCCCCCACTCCTTAAACCAGCTTATATTTCACCCCTTTTCTATTTCACCCCTTTTCTGTAGAAGAGTCATACGGACTCGAAACGTTAACTGTGTTCCTCTCCACAGATGCTGCCAGACCTGCTGAGTTTTTCCAGGTATTTTTGTTTTTGTCCTAGAAACATATTGTTACCTTTGACCAGACATAAAGTTCTATACTTGTGAATAATTTGTTAACTTTCAGAACGTGAACCAGTTGTGATCGATTTAGTCCTTTTTTTGAATAATAGATCAGTTAAATGCTGCCTGCAGTTTCTTATTAAGACATAAAAATAAACATCCACAGATTTCCCATTCATGACAGAGGCCATTTTCCCCATTATATGGTGGTAGCGATTTAACAGCTGACATAACTTTCAGTGAAGGTTAACCATTATCCTTTTTTTTGTCTTACTTTCAAAACGATAATTAAAAGTTATAGCGCCCACATTAAGTCAAATATAGGCAAGAAAAGAAGCAAGTTAGAGATCACCTTTAACATCCTGGGCATACATCACAGCTCTTTGCTGCCTGTTAATTACATATGAAGTGTAGTCATTATTGTTAGAAATGTGAATGTAGCACATTGCAGTTAATCTGTGCAGATCAGGAATACATAAACAAGTAACGGATAAATGAGCGGATATCTATTCTGATTGTATTGACTGATTAATGAATGAGCACCAAAAAGCACCACCGGACCTTTTATGTCGGTTTGAACAGGTAGTGGGGGCCTCAAACTTAATGTACATCCAAGAGATGACATTTCCGAAAATGTCTTAACATCTCATCTGACACTGCTACACGCCCTTAGTGCTAAACTAACAGGTTAGTTTAAGTCGTGTTCTCAAATCCTGGAGAATGACTCAAACTCATAACCTGAGTGACTCAGATGGTAGTGCTGCCAAGGAGCTGAAAAATCCATCTGGGAGGAGGGGTGTGGGGAGGAAGTGTACCTTATGCCATTTATTTTAAACATGTTTAGCTTCTTGTCTTTGGGCTCCCACTCTGTACTTTGTAAGAATTGCAGAAATCAGCACCATTAGCAAATGTGCATGGAAGGCATTGCCATAACTGTGTAACCATGTATTGGCATCAAAACTCCTGCAAAAAAAATCCTTTTGTCTATTTGCCTTGGGAGAGTTAATTATAGAAACCTAGTTTAAAAATAGTTTCAGCATTTTCTGCTTAAATTTTAGATTCCTTCTCTTTGCAGTTTTCCTTTTCATGTCGTGGTCTGGCTATAGGTAGAATTTTAAAATCTGACCATATAGTTTGCTATTGTGCGGCACTATTTCTGCCACTGTGCGGTGCAACAGACTTCGCGACTGCAATACTGTATTTCAATAGCTAATTCCTGCCACCTTGTGGCGCCTTGCAGAACTGACCCCATTTTCTACTTTTGCACAGCACAAATGGACGGTAAATCGATGTGGAAGGGAGGATTGGCACCACTCTGTGGAGAAACCGAGTAGTGCACTACTGCTGCTGGTGAGATTTTTTTTCGTTAAAGGGGAAGTTCAAAAGCAGAAAGGAAAAATAATGTGGCGAAAGAAAGGAAATAAAATGTGGCGAAATAAAGGAAACATAGAACTGCTCAGATAGCCACAGGTGTTTTCCCCTGTGAGGATCAGAACACTATATTTGAATATAGTTCAGTGGCTTTCGGTCTAAACCCAATAAAATAAATAACAAAGAATCTGGGCAAGTGAATTAATCCCAGACTGTCAAATATGGACGGTTCTTGAACTATTGATGAGAAGGTGTTCAAGATCATTTACCATAATGTGAATAATGAGAAACAGGGTAAATAGTGGAAAAACTGCCTCAACTCAAGAGAACGTCAAGAACTAAAAGGCACAGATTCAAAATAATTGGCAAAAGGAGTGGAAGTGATGTGAGGAAAAATTTTTTCACCCGGAGGGTGTTTGGAGTCTGGAACGAACTTCCTGAAAGGGTGGTGAAGGCAGGTTTGAGCGAGGTATCCAAAAGGGAATTGGATTGCTACCTGAAAAGAGAGAATGTGCAAGGTTACGGGGATAAGGCAGGGGAGTACGACTAGGTAGAATGCTCCTTCAGAGAGCCAGTGCAGACTGGATGGACTGAATGGCCTCTTTCTGCACTGTAAAGATTCTGTGATCTACCAGCTTCCTCCTAAATCTCTGCCCTGTACCTTCTTGATCTATGAAATCAACTTTTGTAGGCAGTGATAACTCAAATAACCTTTCTTTTGTCTCCCAAATAATGTGCCCACATCCACTTTCTCTCTTGTTCGCGCGCTCTCTCTTTTAGCTTTTCCCATGTTACATGGGGTTGACACAAGGCTGGTTGGTCACCCTTCTCCATCTCTATCCGTATCAACCCTCACTTTGTCTTTTGGCGCTTTGTTTTTTTGCAGCTGGGTGTCCTTCCTGCCACCAACCCTCCTCAGTTATGCGGACTGGGCACTGGCACCAGTGCACGTTGGCTCGCCTGTGCCAGGGGCTGGGTTCTTCCATGGGAGACAAGTCCTGGAATGAAATAATGTGCCCACACTTTGCCAGGTTACATCATTGCCTGTGTATTGTCAATGGAGGGAAAAGCTAGCCTGCCATTTTCTTGTTATTAACCTCAAGGCTCCTCTTTGTTCTGGTTCAGGAACCATTGCTTAAGCACCATAACTCTGACGCCTCCAGTTTTAGCTCTGTGTCCGAGGTCCATTTTTTTTATACGTCTGTACAGTGCTGTTGACCACAAATAACACCAGTTTTATTTTTGCAGTTACACAGTAACATCCTCAAGCTAAACACCTTTTCTGCAATTGCTACCCTCTGGCTCATTTCTTTATTGTTCTTTTTCATTACACAGGATGTGGGCATCGCTGACTAGGTCAGCATTTGTTGCCCATTCCTAATTGCCCTTAAGGTGATGGTGAGCTGCCTTCTTGAACTGCTGCAGTCCATTTAGTGTAGGTGCACGCACAGTGCTGTTTCGATCTTAGTTGATTGCATCAGACAGCCCACACATATAATTTTATCTCTTTCAACTTTCATATTATTCACAATAAGATCAATTATTTGTGGATCCACTTTCATTGTGATTATTCTTGATTTTTGCCTTTTTAAGCATTTATTTTCATTCCATTTTTCAAACTTGTCTGATTTGCTTTGTCAAGTGTCAGCTGTGGCTCAGTTGGTATCGTGCTCATGTCTGAGTCATAAGCTTCTGGGTTCAAGTCCCACTTCAGGGCTTGAGCATAAAAATCAAGGCTGACACTCCACTGTAGTACTGAGGCAGTGCGGCTCTGTCTGAGGTACTGTCTTTCAGATGAGACATTAAACTGAGGCCCCATCTGCCTACTCATATGGATGTGAAAGATCCCATGGCACTATTTCTAAGAAGAGCAGGGGAGTTCTCCCTGGTGATCAATATTTATCCCTCAATCAACATCACAAAAAACAGATTATCTGGACGTTATTTCATTGTTTGTGGGATCTTGCTGTGTGCAAATGGGTTACTGCATTTCTTACATTACAACAGTGATTACACTTCAAAATGCACTTCATTGGCTATAAAGCACTTTGAGATGCCTAGTGGTTGTGAAAAGTGCTATATGCAAATCTTTCAAGTGTCATTTGTAGTATTTCTTTGGTATTAGTCATATGGAGTAAGAAGGACCAGGTTTTAATCCCTGATTTGTGCTTAGTCAGCTGATCTCAATATGGCCAGTACTCCTGTGTTAGGAAGTGGAAAGGTCAAACAGGGTTCCTACTTCTGATCAGTATCCAGTGACCCCTACCCAGTTTGTGGACATGCTGGTATAGGTTCAGTGACTCTTTGTTGGGTGCAATTCCATAATTGTTGGTTATTCTTTCATACAACATCCTAGTGACAATTAATCATGTATGACCTAGATCGTGAATGTCAGTAAGCCATTTGACTGTAAGCAGCATCACAGCTATGGTCACAAAGAAGAACTGGCATTTATACACTGCTTTTCACGACCTCAAACTCTCAAACAGTAACCAGAAACAAGCACACTCTTTGATATATTTTGCCTTTTAGCTCGGGGATGCTGAAGTTAATTGTAGCACGTTTACCACTGATTTCCTAATAAATAGGAGAGGAGTAGGCCATTCAGCCCCTCGAGTCTGCCCTGCCATTCAATCAGATCATGGCTAATCTGATTGCAGCTTTAACTCCACTTTTTTGCCTACTGCCCATAACCCTTGTCTCCCTTGTAGATCAAAGATCTCTCTAACTCAGTCTTGAATATACTCAATGGCCCAGTCTTCACTGAGAATTCCAAAGTCTAACAACTCTTTGAGAGAAGAAAATTCCTCCTCATCTCCACCTTAAACGAAAGATCCCTAATTTTTAAACTGTGACCCCAAGTTCTAGACTCCCCCACAAGAGGAAACATCCTCCCAACATCCACCCCGTCAAGGGCCCTCAGAATCTTACACCTCTCAATAAGAACGCCTCTCATCCTTCTTTGGCTGCTATCAGCTAACCCTGTACATACTGGGATTTAACTGGAATTGCCATAATGTGCGTGTTATAAGTAACTCATTGAATTAACTCTCCGAACCATCAGAGGAGCTAAAAGGCTCTTTTAACATTGTTTAACTTGATCTTTTTAGCAGACTGAAATGATGACATCCTGCTTTGATGTGGTTACCCAGTTTCAGTTTTGAAAATCGGATAGAGTATTGCTGGCCTTTGTTGAATGTAATCGTTTTTGTGTGCTTTTGTAGTACTGCTCATTAAAGATCAGTGAACAATGCTAATGGCAAGGCTTTTTTTGTCATGACATTAGGGTACTTGTTAACTTTTTCAGAGAAAAGCTTAGACGAGGGAAGGCAGCAAATGGGTAGGGACAACTCCCTACTCTTTGGGACTCAAACTCCCACCCTTTACCCCCACCTTCTTTTCACTATTATACCAGCACTCCATCTCCTGGCTTTTCCAGTTGGTATCAGTTTTTGATACTGAGATTCAATGTTGTTCCATCTTCACTTCAAATTAGGGAATGTTATTGAAAGGTGGAATATCTCAACTTTTAGTGCTAATGACACTAGGTCCCGCTATGGTTATGAGCTAATAGGAGGTGGTGGTGGTCCAGTGGTAATGTCACTGGATTAGTAATCCCAGCTAATACCTTGGGGACATGGGTTCAAATCCCATCATTGCAGCTGGTGGAATTTAAATTCAATTAATGTAAAAAATAGTCCTGATTTAAGTCTTAGTAATGGTGACCATAAAACTGTCATTAAAACCCATCTGGTTCACAAATGTGACTCCAGCTAACCTATTTTCGACTCCAGACCCACACCAATGTGGTTGACTCTTAACTGCCTTCTGAAATGGCCGAACAAGCCACTCAATTCAAAGGCAGTTAGGGATGGGCAACAAATGCCCAAATAAAGAATGAAGTGTTAACATTATAATGGTGATTGAAATGAAATAAATCAGCAGAGACGTCAACGATATGAAATATTTTATCCGTATATCTTCCTGTTAAGTCAACTTCCAGAATAGAAAGATACTCCGCCCATTGAATCTCTTCATTCACAATCGTTATTACTACCTGTAAATTGATAATTCACAGATCATACTTTTCTTTATCTTTGGGGTGAGGAAGCTGACCAGCAAATATCCCCTCTAGTCTGCAAAAATTCAAATATAGGTGTGAAAACGGAAAGCTGACTGAGGTACTTATTGTTGTTCGGTAGGTCCGAAGAATTCTTTGTAGGTGTACATAGGTTAACTGTAGTTATTGACTCTTATAACTATTAACAAATATACAGTAAAGATTACAAGCTAGAAGCTGTGTCCGTGCTTGCTGGTACGCATGGCTCTGTCTAACACTCGACAGACCCTGGGTGCAGGTCTGTACTCAGTCCCACATTAACCCTACATGTGCCAGACCCTTATACTACATGTATCAGTAACATTCAGCATGAATTGTGAAATCTATCAGAATGAAAATGTGTGAAAATGCAACATTGCATCAAATGGCCCCAGTGCAAAGGGGCCTCCAGGTTTAAAATGCAGTTTTGCCAGGTCAGTATTATCAATTGGATTCCTCGGTTTAGCTGTCCTGATATAAGCTATCCTGATATAAATGGTAATTTTGCCCCTTTCGTGGTTAGTAATTCACCTGCCCTCAATGATGGGATCTTTAAATGGGCTTTCAACATTTTTCCACTTTCTTTTAGCCAGTGCCAAGGCAGACTGGAGAGGACACACGTTTTCTAATACTCGGCCTACAGCAGGGCGAGTACTGTGATGTAACAAAAGCCTTTGACCCCCCTCCGTGCAATTGACCACTTGCTAAAATAATTTGAGTTTCAGTTTTGAGAGTGAAAGTGAACTAATGTGTCAGTGACTTTACAGCATGTTGTGATCTCCATAGTGACAGATTAAATGACCTCATTACATCTCTTTGGAAATATCTTGCAAGTCTGTAACCGAGAATTCAAATTTGGTAAAATTTATTTGGTAAAAATTTATCAATTTGCTTTCTTATATACAATCCAATGGTGTTTTGCACAATTTCAATGACCAATAATCACTAAGTGACCATTCTATTGTTTTTTTTAAGCAATTTTATTGGCTACTGCTAACCACATGAATGGGTCTCCGCCTGACTGACAGGCTCCAGACCAAGGCTGTTAACAGCAGGCCAAGATAATGGGGGCATTGATTTCCATTTATACAGTTATTTACTCATTGGTCCCTGGTAACCATATGATTGTTTCCATGGTAACTGCAGCTTAAGTGGATTTGCCCACTGTGACTGCTCTGAGGGAACAATGCGACTGTAAAATCAGATCGGTCATTGGTCGATGTTGATCTCTGCTCATTGCTTTGTGGTAACTAAGGGCCCTGACAAGCAATGGCATCAGAACCCAAAAGAGGGAGCACACCAGAATTTCAATGGATTTTACTTTGGTTGCAAAAGAAAATTCCTTTCCAATGTGTTTTACCACAATGGTAGAGTATGAATTAGAATGGACTGGTTCAATATTTACTTTCTACTTACATTATCTACTAACATAAAATAATATTAGTGGTTGGCAAGAAATATGTAACCAAATAATAAAATATAATTGGTTAACTATTGTCAATGAGCAATGCTACAGGAGGTCAACTAATACTGAAAATTTCAATAACCAAGCTTAACAATTGAATAAAGAGATAAAAACAAAAAACTGCGGATGCTGGGCATCCAAAACAAAAACAGAATTACCTGGAAAAACTCAGCAGGTCTGGCAGCATCAGTGGAGAAGAAAAGAGTTGACGTTTCAAGTCCTCATGATCCTTCAACAGAACTGAAGGAGTTCTGAAGGGTCATGAGGACTCAAAACGTCAACTCTTTTCTTCTCCGGCAATGCTGCCAGACCTGCTGAGTTTTTCCAGGCAATTCTGTTTTTGTTTTGTTCTTAACAATTGAATGTCTGGCACAAAAGTAAAACAGGAAATGTGGCCAAAACATGGTTTACAAGGGAAATTAGAGACAGTATTAGATCCAAGGAAGAGGCTTACAAATTGGTTAAAAAAAAACAGACCTGAGGATTGGGAGCAGTTTAGAATACAGCAAAGGAGGACCAAGGGATTGATTAAGAAGGGGAGAATAGAGTACGAGAGTAAGCTTGTGGGGAACATAAAAACTGACTGTAAAAGTTTCTAGAGATATGTGAAGAGAAAAAGATTGGTGAAGACAAATCTAGATCCCTTACAGTCAGAAACAGGGGAATTTATAATGGGGAACAAAGAAATGACTGACCAACTAAATACATACTTTGGTTCCGTCTTCACAAAGGAAGAAACAAATAACATACCAGAAATGTTGGGGAACACAGGGTTTAGTGAGAGGGAGGAACTGAAAGAAATCAGTATTAGTAGGGAAATGGTGTTGGGGAAATTGAGGACATTGAAGGCCAATAAACCCCCAGGGCCTGATAATCTACATCCCAGAGCACCTAAGGAAGTGGCCAGAGAAATAGTGGATGCATTGTTGATCATCTCCCGAGATTCTATAGACTCTGGAACAATTCCTACAAATTGGAGGGTAGCTAATGTAACCCCACTATTTAAAAAGGGAGGTAGAGAGAAAACAGGGAATTATAGGCCAGACAGCCTGACGTCGGTAGTGGGGAAAATTCTAGAGTCCATTAGAAAAGATTTAATAGCTGAGCACTTGGAAAACAGTGGCAGAATCGGACAGAGTCAGCATGGATTTATGATAGGGAAATCATGCTTGACAAATCTACTGGAATTTTTCGAGTATGTAACTAGTAGAGTTGATGAGGGGGAGCCAGTGAATGTGGTTTATTTGGACTTTCAGAAGGCTCTCAACAAAGTCCCACATAAGAGATTAGCGTGTAAAATTAAAGCACATGGGATTGGGGGCAGCGTGTTCAGATGGATAGAAAACTGGTTGGCAGACAGGAAACAAAGACTCGGAATAAATGGGTCTTTTTCTGAATGGCAGGCAGTGACTAGTGGGGTACCGCAGGGATAGGTGCTGGGACCCCAGCTATCCACAATATATATTAATGATTTAGATGAGGGAACTAAGTGTAAAATCTCCAAATTTGCAGATGACACAAAGCTGGGTGGGAGGGTGAGCTGTGAGGAGGATGCAGAGATGATTCAGTGTGATTTGGACAAGCTGAGTGAGTGGGCAAATGCAGGGCAGATGCAGTATAATGTGGATAAATGTGAGGTTATCCACTTTGGTAGCAAAAACAGGAAGGCAGATTATTATCTGAATGGCTATAAATTGAAAGAGGGGAATGTGCAACGAGACCTCGGTGTCCTCATACACCAGTCACTGAAGGTAAGCATGCAGGTGCAGCAGACGGTAAAGAAGGCAAATGGTATGTTGGCCTTCATAGCGAGAGGATTCGAGCACAAGAGCAGGGATGTCTTGCTGCAATTATACAGGGCCTTGGTGAGACCACACCAAGTTTTGGTCTGCTTATCTGAGGAAGGATGTTCTTGCTATAGAGTGAGTGCAGCGGAGGCTTACCAGACTGATTCCTGGGATGGTGAGACTGACATATGAGGAGAGATTGAGTTGGTTAGGATTATATTTGCTAGAGTTCAGAAGAATGAGGAGGGACCTCATAGAAACCTATAAAACTCTAACAGGACTAGACAGGGTAGATGCAGGAAGAATGCCCCCGATGGTGGGGGGAGTCCAGAACCAGGGCTCACAGTCTGAGGATACGGGGTAGATAGACCATTTAGGACTGAGATGAGGAGAAATTTCTTCACCCAGAGAGTGGTGGGCCTATGGTATTCACTACCACAGAAAGTAGTTGAGGCCAAAACATTGTATGTTTTCAAGGAGTTAGATATAGCTCCGGGGGGGAAAGGGATCAAAGGATATGGGGAGAAAGCGGGAGCAGGCTATTGAGTTGGATGATCAGCCATGATCATGATGAATAGCGGAAAAGGCTTGAAGGGCCAAATGGCCTACTCCTGCTCCTAGTTTCTATGTTTCAATGAATATTCCTGTGAACGTATTATTATTTCTAGCTATTTATTGTCAGTGTATTGGTCTAACGTTCCTCCGAGAAGCAATGGAATATATGCCTTGCAGATCAACATAAATCAACAATTCCAATCATAAAGTGACTAATTTCTCCGCACAACAACTGAACATCCTAATTCTTTTTTCTCAGGTCTTCATTCACTCTGTCTTAGCAATTTTTCAGGAGGCAGACAACCTCAAGAGTCCAATATTCTTGTTGTTAAATATTCAGCTTGTTTCAAGCTGGGTTTGAAAGCTAATGAGGTAGAGAATCATGCAACACGTTTCTGTATCGGATTGAGTCTTTAAATTAATGTCCAGAATCCACAAACTCAGACTGAAATCAAATTGAGTGGTGATGCTGTAAGTGAACACACTTGCAGCAACAAACTGTCACTCAATATTATTCAATCCACAGTGGCAAACAATGAATCTCCTAAGTGGAAAAATCTTGCATAAAGTGAAAAAAATTGATTTCTGTAGCACATCTCGCATCACTCAGAGAAGTCTCGAGGCACATCATACATGATGAATTACTTTGAGAAACGCTTACTTTAGTTCCTGGGCCACGTGCAGCAGTGCTTTTTTGTGCACAGCAAGATCCCACAACCAGCAACGAGGTTACTATATTTTTGGCTCTGCTAGTTGAAGAAAGGATGTCAGCCAGGGCAGCAAGATAACTTTTTTGCTCTTCTACAAATTGTGCCGTGGAATGTGTCCTTAGAATAGCCAGATGGCTCATTCACAAAGTATTAATATTGCATCCAGAGGCAGTGCAGCACTCTCTCAGTGCTACACTGGCTTTGTGGTCTGAATTATGTGCTTTGGTCCTGTTGTGGGGCTTCAAACCCACAACCTTCTGATTCAAAGGTGAAAATGCTACCAACTGAGACAAGCGACATACACGACAATAAATGAAAAGAAATTTGCATTTAAACAGTGATTTATACAACATAAGACAGTGACTGACATGTGAATCCAGACCCACAACAATGTGGTTGACTCTTAAATGCCCTCTGAAATGGCCTAGTAAACCACTCAGTTGTATCAAAATGGTATAAAGTCTCAACAAAGAAATAAAACGACAGACCGCCTGGCATCGACCTAGGCACCAGAAATGACAAGTAGCAATCTCAGCCCTGTCGACTCTGCAAATCCTCCTGACTAACTGGGGGCTAGTGGCAAAATTGGGAAGGCTTTCTCACTGACTAGACAAGCAACAGCCTGACATAGTCATACACAGATAATCATACCCTACAGATAATGTCCCAGACACCACCATCACCATCCCTGGGTATGTCCTGTCCCACCAGCAGGACAGACCCAGCAGAAGTGGTGGCACAGTTGTATACAGTCGGAAGGGAATTGCCCTGGGAGTCCTCAACATCAACTCTGGACGCTGGAGTCTCATGGCATCAGGTCAAACACTGCTGATTACCACATATGCCCTCCCTCAGCTGATGAATCAGAGCTTCTCCATGTTGAACACCTCTTGGAGGAAGCACTGAGGGTGGCAAGGGCACAGAATATACTCTGGGTGGGGTCTTCTATGTCCATCACCAAGAGTGGCTCTGTAGCACCACTACTGACCGAGCTGGCGTGTCCTAAATGACATAGCTGCTATACTGGGTCTGCAGCAGGTGGTGAGGGAGCCAATGAGGGAAAACCATACTTGACCTCATCCTCACCAAACTGCCTGCCGCAGATGCATCTGTCTATGACAGTACCGGTAGGAGTCGTTGTGGAGACGAAGTCCTGCCTTCACATTGAGGATACCCTCCATCGTGTTATCTGGCACTATCACCGTGCTAAATGGGATAGATTTTGAACAGATCTAGCAACTCAAGACTGGGCATCCATGAGGCGCTGTGGGCCATCAGCAGCAGCAGAATTGTACTCAAACATAATCTGTAACCTCATGGCCCATCATATCCCCCACTCTACCATTACCCTCAAGCCAAGGGATCAACCCTGGTTCAATGAAGAGTGCAGGAGGGCATGTCAGGAGCAGCACCAGGCATACCTAAAAATGAGATGTCAATCTAGTTAAGCTACAACACAGGACTACTTGCATACCAAGCAGCATAAGCAGCAAGTGATAGACAGAGCTCCAGTGGTGGTGGACAATTAAACAACTCACTGGAGGAGGAGGAGGCTCCACAAATATCCCCATCCTCAATGATGGAGGAGCCCAGCACATAAGTGCAAAAGATAAGGCTGAAGCTTTTGCTACAATCTTCAGCCAGAAGTGCCAAGTGGATGATCCATCTCGGCCTCGTCCAGAGGTCCCCAGCATCACTGGATGTGGTGGGACTTCTGTCTATCACTTGCTGCTTATGCTGCTTGGCATGCAAGCAGTCCTGTGTTATAGCTTCACCAGGTTGACATCTCATTTTTAGGTATACCTGGTGCTGCTCCTGGCATGCCCTCCTGCACTCTTCATTGAACCAGGGTTGATCTCCTGGCTTGAGGGCAATGGTAGAGTGGGGGATATGAGGGGCCATGAGGTTACAGATTGTGTTCGAGTACAATTCTGCTGCTGCTGATATGTCAGTCATCAGCCAATTTGATTCACTCCAAGCGATATCAAGAAACAGCTGAAGGTACTGGATAGTGCAAAGGCTTTGGGCCCTGGCAATATTTTGGCAATAGTACTGAAGACTGTTCCAGTACAGCTCCAACACTGCCATCTACCCAGCTATGTGGAAAATTACCCAGGTATGTCCTGTAGACAAAAAGCAGGACAATTCCAACCCGGCCAATTACTGCCCCATCAGTCTACTCTCCATCATCAGTAAAGTAATGGAAAGGGTCATCAGTAGTGCTATCAAGCAGCACTTGCTTAGCAATAACCTGCTCATTGATGCCAGGTTTGGGTTCTCTCAGCTCCTGACCTCATTACAGCCTTCATTCAAACTTGGACAAAAGAGCTGAAGTCCCGAGGTGAGGTGAGAGTGACTGCCCTTGACATCAAAGCAGCATTTGACCAAGTGTGGCATCAAGGAGCTCTAGCAAAACTGGAGTCAATGGCAATTGGGAAAAACTCTCCACTGGTTTGAGTCATACCTAACACAAAAGAAGATGGTTGTGGTTATTGGAGGTCAATCATCTCAGCTCCAGGACATCACTGCAGGAGTTCCTCAGGGTAGTGTTCTTGGCCCAACCATCTTCAGCTGCTTCAACAATGACCTTCCTTCCATCAGAAAGTCAAAAGTGGGGATGTTCGCTGATGATTGCACAATGTTCAGCACCATTTGTGACTTCTCAGATACTGAAGCACTCCATGTCCAAATACAGCAAGACCAATATCCAGGCTTGGGTTGACAAGTGGCAAGTAACAGTTGTGTCACACAAGTGCAAGGCAAGGACTATCTCCAACAAGAGAGAATCTAACCATCGCTCTTGACATTCAATGGCATTACTATCACTGAGGCCACTATCATAATACTGGGGGTTATCAGTGACCAGAAACTGAACTGCACTAGCCATATAAATACTGTGGCCACAAGAGCAGGCCAGAGGCTGGGAATCCTGTGATGAGTAACTCACCTCCTGACTCCCCAAAGACTGTCCACCATCTACAAGGCACAAATCAGGAGTGTGATGGAATACAACCCATTTGTCTGGATGAGTGCAGTTCCCACAGCACTCAAGAAGCTTGACACCATCCAGGATAAATTTGCCCACTTGACTGGCACCATATCTACAAATATCCACTCCCTCCACCACCGAAGCAGAGTAGCAGCAGTGTTTACCATCTACAAGATGCAGTGCAGGAATTCACCAAGGCTCCTTCAACAGCACCTTCCAAACCCACGACCACTACCATCTAGAAGGACAAGGACAGCAGATACATGGGAACACCACCACCTGGAAGTCCCCTCCAAGCCACTCACCGTCCTGATTTAGAAATTTATTGGCCGTTCCTTCACTGTCACTGGGTCAAAATCCTGGAACTCCCTTTCTAGCAGCACTGTGGGTGTATCTACACCACATGGACTGCAGCGGTGCAAGAAGGCAGCTCACCACCACTTTCTCAAAGGCAACTAGGGATGGGCAATAAATACTGGCCCAACCAGCGAAGCCCACAATCCATGAATTAATTTAAAAATTTTCCAAAATACTTCTATAGCCAATGAATTAATTTTGAAAGGTAATAATCTTAATAATCGATTTTTTTTGGCAACTGCAGGGCAGAATTTGCACACAGCGAGGTCCCAAAAAGCAGCAGAAAGATCATCTGTGTTTGGTGGAGGGCTAAACGTTAACCACAACTTCCCTGATCTTCTTCAAACGGTGCCATTGGATCTTTCATCTCCAGCTGAACGTGCAGACAGGACTTTAGATTAACATCTGCACTGAAAGGCAACAGGTGGAATCTTCCGTTCTGGAGTCTAAGTCCAGTGGTGAGCAGTAAAGTCGCCATGATTCCCACTGGGCAGCAGGACAGCTGAACACGCAATCTTCTACTGTTCAGCTCATTAATTATGCATCAGTGAGGAGCCCAGGGAATCTCGTGGCAGGACAGGCCGGAAATTGCCTGCCCTGCTGTTACCTCATGGGGTCGAAGGTCCTGGCACCATATTAAAATGGACAGACATTCACTCACTGCAGGCCAGATGCCTCCCATTACTCTTCCAGAGTCCTTGCAGCCACAGATCATACTGGAGAAGCTGGCGGATGTGAGCAACCACATCCCAGGACATACAAGGGTGTCTTCAGCATTGCCTGTTGCTTATTTCTAGACCACAGCACCACTGGCGAGAGACCCATGCTCAGGCCAATGCTCACTGTTACAGTGTAGCTTGTTTTTAATCATCTTGACCTTCATAAGGCCCTGCTGCCTCTTGCTACTCAGGCCCTTGCTCCGCTTGGCCTTGTGCCAACTTGCAATGGGCCCCCCCTTCTCCTCATCTGGATGTGAGCCATTACCAAGGCAGGGTTGCTGCAGCCTGCATCATCAATGCCTCAGTGAATGTATGAACGAATTGAAGTGAGCAAGTCTTTTTCAGGTTTCCCTCCATCTCAAAGCCAACAGGCAAGGCCCTTCACCTGGCCTCCATCTAGAGGCATCCCCGCCCCACCCTCTCCATGTAAAGGACATCCAGTTCATACATTAATGCATATGGAGACATTGCTCTTTGACCAGGGTGATGAGAGCCACATGCAAGAAGCTTCACTCAGACACTTTTCCGTTTGTCTCCACCACTCTCGAATCTCTGTAGAGAGACCATTGCCTTGGCAGCATAGAAAGATTAACTGCATGATCCCCTGTCAGCCATGACCATTCACCCGGGAGGATGGAGGTTTGGCGATGTGAGTTGGCTGCTCTCCACCAGTCATGCCCCTTGGAGGCATCGACCTCCCTCCCTCCTTCATCCCTGCCTCTGGCAAATGGCACAGAATGAAAGGCAGCTCCACACCTTGCTGGGACCTCAATGTTATGAGACCCATGAGTCGGGAACAAAGCTGTGGCTGTGTGGGATTCATCTGAGAGAGGAGAACACAAGTGAGCATCTTTGACATCCATAAGATAAAAACAAAAAAACTGCGGATGCTGGAAATCCAAAACAAAAACAGAATTACCTGGAAAAACTCAGCAGGTCTGGCAGCATCGGCGGAGAAGAAAAGAGTTGACGTTTCGAGTCCTCATGACCCTTCGACAGAACTTGAGTTCGAGTCCAAGAAAGAGTTGAAATAAGCCTATTTCAACCCTTTCTTGGACTCGAACTCAAGTTCTGTCGAAGGGTCATGAGGACTCGAAATGTCAACTCTTTTCTTCTCCGCCGATGCTGCCAGACCTGCTGAGTTTTTCCAGGTAATTCTGTTTTTATCTTTGACATCCAGTTGCCTCAATATTATTAAGGTGTCCCTTTATTCAACCACTTGTACTGACCTTGAACTCCACCCACCCAAAAAGACCCTCCTCCCACCCCGAGGGCTCTCACTGACTAACTAACCATATTTTCAATGTCAGTTTGAAAAATGCTGCCCGTCACCTTTCAAACTCGCTCCATCGCCTTCTACCCTTCCCCTGTCACCCAACAACTTCCTCCACCACTATAGACCCACCCAATGTCACCATTCCTCTCCCTCTGTCACCCTTGACCCTCCCCCCAGTTACCCTGGACCCTATCACGACCCACCTCCACGTCTTTCCTCCCCTCAGCCAACACCTGTTACCATCTCCTTGCTCACCCTGACCCTGACCTTGCCCTCTGCCCCCCCCAATTATCTGAGCCACCTGTCTTGTCCCACTTCATGACCTTCCCATGAGACCTTCACAACAGACTCCCACCATGGACCTGCCACCCTACCACATTTCACTCCCCTCTCTGACTGACTGTTCCCTCCTCCCTCTCCCTCTTACCCCCAGCACCCCACTGTCGACACCACCGAACCCACCCTCTAAGGCAACCCACTTCCCCAGACACACTCCCCCCTGCCCCTTTTCCTCGGACATTAAACCCTTTCCCGGACACTCTTCCCACTTTTCCCCCATAAGCCTGTCTTCCCAGTCCAGCCTTCACTCCACCCTTCCAGCCTACCCCCACCCCCAACCCCCTTCCAGCCTTCAGTTGCCTCCCCGTGTCCAGCCTCTGTGCAGCATTTGCTAACGACACGCAAGTGAAGTTATGCGAGGTCCCCATGAAGGAGACAGCAACATCTACAGACCTCAAAGTCGTGGACGAGATGAAGCTTACCCGGGATCCTTGCCGCTTATGTACAGTCGTATAACTGCACATTCTAATTTCCCACTGGCAGGGAACTTAATTTGGAGGGTGAACTGAATTCCGGCGAGGTGGTCTTTTAGTGACCATGCATGAGGTGCTAACGTCTGCAAATTGCAATCCCGACATTGGTCGTCAAGAGCTTTGATCTACCTTGGAAGTCAGGAGAATGAAATTCCTACAATTTATCCCACTGTTGGGGAAATGATTTTATGCCTCCCATCAAATTAAGTGCCCCTGTCTGCCCGCCACCATTCCCACTGCCAACGGGAGTGGAAATTTCTGCCCAATGCCTTTGACAGTACAGTACTCCCTCAGTACTTCACTGAAGTGTCAGCCTAGTTCATGTGTAAAAGCCTGGCAGAGGGGCCTGAAGGCTGCACCATCTCACTGAGTGGTGAGACAACCATCACTGGAGCTGAGGTCTCACAGGGGAATGAAAGCAGTGAGAAGGCTTTTGAGCTTCCTGTGCTTATCAGGATACAGAAACATAACAGGAGAGAAACTCTGTTAATCTCTAACACAAAAGCAAAACGTTGTGGGTGCTGGGAATCTAAAATGAAAACAAAAAATTGTGGAATTACTCAGCAGATCAGGCAGCTTCTGTGGAGAGAAACAGAGTTAACTTTCAGATCGAGGTGACCTTTCATCAGAACTGAGGAAAGATAAAAATGTAAGAGTTTGTAAGCCACTGGAGGGGTTGGGGGGGGGGGGGGGTGCGGTGATGGGGCAGGAAGAACTATTTCTGGGAGCTTGCTGTGTGCATATTGGTTACTGTGTCTCCTCCATTACAACAGTGACTACACTTCAAAAGGTACTTCATTGGCTGTGCTTTGAGAGGTCTGATAGTCGGAAAAGCGCTTTATAAAACGCAAGTCTTCTGTACTTTTCAATGCAAAGGTTCCCTTTTCAACTTCGTCGAGCATTGATGCCGCACTTGGAGGCAGTCATCCCCCCATTGGCTTAGCCCATCGTTCAGCAAGGCAATGGGTACACAGGCGATGGCATCTCATGTGTGAAAAGCAGTTTGTACAGATCTCTGCGGGGCAGACACCCTGAGACTATCCCTTACCATGACCTGTAATGCGTTTTATTGCTGCAATATACGTTTTCAAAAGCTGGAAGTTTGAATAGGGCCCACTCCAATGTGTTAAAGGAGAGAGGGCAGGGAGCTGCTACTCCGCCCGCTGAGCCTACCCTGCAGACTACGGTACTGAGTCACCAGCAGGCAGCACATTTCGTGGTTGCTAAGGTACGGGAGCTCCTGCAGCAGAGAGGTGGAGCCGTGTTACGGGAAGTGATGTTACACTGACGGAGAAAAAATACTTTACCCCCCCCCCCCCCCACACCCCCGAAGAGGAAGGATGTGAGATGCATTGAAGTGCATTTAAATGCAAGTTTTGGTAGCGGTAGCTGTTTCCGCGTGTGACCAGTGAGTGAACTTGGCTGAGTGCAGCAGGGGGAGAGAGCGTGAATAGAAGGTATCTTATTGCTCCATTAGAAACGTTAATGATCGGACTTTTGGGGTGTTTGATATTTTTCTTTTTGAAAGATTTGAATCCAGTTTAATGAAGTGTTTTTGTTGCTGCTGCAAATATTGAATTCCGTTTCGTAAAAAGTTCTCTGGACGCACCAGTGATTAGAATAAAGAGAATTACCTGAAGAACACAAGTTTATTTCTGTCACTGACGCGGAACCTCCTGAAATAGACAGGTTTATACTTGCTAAGAATGACGTGGGCTGTGCCAGGCACCTAAATGTAACCGGACCTGTGTTTCTCTGTCTTTTTATGGCTGCACTTTTTAATTTGTCGTTCTGTTTCCTCCCAGTTTCCCAAACTCTGCTCAGACCGGTCGAACACTTCACTGCTGTAAGCCTGAATGGAAATTCATTGCCCCCATGCGCCCGAGTGACTTGACCCCAAAGAGACTCATCGTTGCCCGTAGTGGTTGTCGTTTTACATCAATGTCCTTGGTCATGTTACCGCACCTTTTAACCCACGTAAAAGAGTTACTTCCCAGCTGGTGCCTCAACCCCAGTTCTTGTACAATCTGTCCGGCTTTTTTTTTGCATCAGGATGCTGGGGGTGTTTTTCAGTATTTCTCTGCAAGTCACCACATTGCTAAGTCTATTGCACGTGTGTGTCAGGCCAACTCCCCTGATGACACACTCCCGAGTTCATTTCGAAGGGGGAGGCGGGGGGCGGTGGTGGGGAGGGAAAAACTGCACTGGTCCAAAAGATGCCGAGTGCTCGACACGTCTGCAATATTGGCTAACCATCCATTCCTGCCTTTAGAGAGGACCCTACGTGGTTTGTTGTGCCCTTTGTAAGATAAGTAATTATCTATATAGGAGTTTAGAATTTGTAACTTGTATGGGCTTTTTTTATTCATTCATGGGATGTGGGTGTCACTGGCTAGGCAAGCATTTATTGCCCATCCCTAATTGCCCTTGGGAAGGTGGTGGTGAGCTGCCTCCTTGAACCACTGCAGTCCATGTGGTGCAGGTACACCCACAGAGCTGTTAGGGAGGGAGTTCCAGGATTTTGACCCAGCGACAGCGAAGGAAAAGCTGATATATTTCCAATTCAGGATGGTGAGTGGCTTGGAGGGGAGCTTCCAGGTGGTGGTGTTCCCATGTGTCTGTTGCTGTTGTCCTTCTAGATGGTAGTAGTCATGGATTTGGAAGGTGCTGTCTGAGGAGCCTTGGTGAGTTGCTGCAGTGCATCTTGTAGGTGGTACACACTGCTGTTACTGTGCATCGTTGGCGGAGGGAGTGAATGTTTGTGGATGGGGTGCCAATCAAGCGGACTGCTTTGTCCTGGATGGTGTCAAACTTGAGTGCTGTTGGAGCTGCACTCATCCAGGCATTTGGGTTGGGCTGTTAGTGTCAATGTGGGAAGGCAATTATAATAAAAAATTTAAACATATCATGTTTAACTCATCCACTCCTGACTTGTGCCTTGTAGTTGGTGGGAAGGCTGTGATGTGAAGAACTCCTATTTCGTATAATGCTTTGGCTAAAGATAACATTGAAGATCCCACTGAAGTGATGTGGCTGATACAGTGTAGGTCTGTTTGATTGCTGTTGACAGGGTGGCGGGGGTTGGTTTGTAGAAGGACTAGGAGGTACCTCATCATGATGCTCCAACCATCATGACTTGATGAACCATAGCCTTTCATTTTCATAAACTTCATTCAAGTCTATTCCAAAAATCAACATTACCTGCTTTCCTGGATCTGGAAACCCTTGTGAAGCAGTGATAATAAAGTTGTTGAACACACACATTGGATCTGCTTAAGATGTTGGGTTGGTAATAGTAACATTAACCAACTTTTGTTGCAGCATGTTTTTACACTGATTCTCCATAGTACAGTGCGCATCGTGGAAACACAATTCAAACATTTATTAAACTGACTGTGGATCTTTCTGGCTACAGATGAATGAGAACATTTCTGTTCCTGTCACTGATTTCTACAGCGGCTGTGTCGCAACAGGTAAGCGGGCTGTTATTACTCATTAACAGCTCACTTGCCTTGCACCACTCCACATGATATGTTTAAATTTTTTATTATAATTGCCTTCCCACATTGACACTAACAGCCCTACCCAAATGTGCCACCTATGCTGCTCCTTGGGGAAGCTGCTGTACACATTCCAATTAATTCTGGATTAAAATTCTTCCCTACTTGTTTTCTCTTCCTCCCAAAGAGCAGGGAAGTTGCCTGTTAAGAGCAGACAGGTCCAGATGAGTTAGTACTGGCATTGAATGATGGACCAAAACTTCATTTATTTTTAGGATTTTTTTCTTAGAAAGGTCGTCGAGCTGTGGGTGGTGATGCATTTTTTTTCTTTGCCCATCCTAAGTTTCTATGAGAAGTTATTGGTCAGCTGCTGCCTTGCAATGCTGGTGTGGAGTTTTTATTTTAAAAGCTGAGGGACTTGTGGAGCCACCCGCAGCGTTTTGAGGCAACTACGTAGCATGGAATGGGGATCGCGTGTTGGCCAGACTGCTTTCCCTATCCTGAAGGACTTTAGTGAGCCTGTTTTTTCTTGAGTGTGACAGTCTGGGATCTGTCTTGGTCATTTTTGGTTTACTGGTGTCAGTATGCAAATGAATGATTTGTTGTCAGTATGCAAATGAATGATTTACAAATGAATGAATGATTTACTGGTGTCAGTATGCAAATGAATGATTTGTTGAATTCATTTTCGTAAGGGTGTAATTGGAACTGGTTGGGGTAGAAGTGCACCTGGGGCCCTTTAGCGTGAGGCTTCATCAACATTTTTTTTTGTGTGGAGCTGCTGGTGTCTGTCAGCTCTCCACAGCATCTTGTGACTTGAAGATGACTAATGCTGGGCCATTTGGCTTGCTACCAGAGGCCTGAAGGTAAGCCCTGGGAGGACGGACAGGGTTGCCGAGGGTGACGATCACTACGAGTGTTTAGTTATATTAACACTCGTGTTTTCCTAGGTCCCAGGATGTTTTTCAAATTTTATTTTAATAAAAGCTTCCCTTTCATTGGCTGCTGCAATCGGAATGGGGTAGGCCAGCCCTACCCCACCAATTGACCAATTTCTGTCAGGAGATATAAAACAGGCATAGGGTGTCTTGGATACAAAAGGCCTAAGACCTAGTTGGGCACCAGGGCCACCTGAAAAATAGCCTGACCCTATTTTGGGTCAGACTTCATTTTTCGGTGTCCTTGGCATGCAGGATGTTGGTCCCTGAAATTGAGCCTTGCTAAGTCTGAAAAATGGATGCAACGAGTCAATTTCTACCCCGCTATCATTGTGCTTTGTCGAGGTCACAAAGCATTCCCACCATGTTACTCTACCCAATACCCAACTCCACTCTAGGGTCTGCCAATCTGAAGCTGATGTTCACCCACTCCTGTTAACTGGATGGTGATGTTAATTTTTCTTTCTTTACCTTGTGCATCTTGAGCCCTTAAGTGTGAGCTTCAGTCTAACAGCACGGCCTCCTCCATCATCCCAGCAGAGATCAGCTAACTCATATGTGTGGCTTGGCTGCTGACTAGGATGGCAGGGATGTTCAGCAGGTCTGGCAGCATCGGCGGAGAAGAAAAGAGTTGACGTTTCGAGTCCTCATGACCCTTCGACAGAACTTGAGTGAG
Source organism: Carcharodon carcharias (assembly GCF_017639515.1). Classification (NCBI taxonomy): domain Eukaryota; kingdom Metazoa; phylum Chordata; class Chondrichthyes; order Lamniformes; family Lamnidae; genus Carcharodon; species Carcharodon carcharias. Next base: position 20,572,947 of record NC_054492.1, on the reverse strand, counting down.
TCCAAGAAAGTTTAAATATAAGCTGGTTTAAGGTGTGTGTGTGTGTGTGTGTGTGTGTTGGGGGGGGCAGTGGGGGGGGGGGGGGGGGGGTGGGGGGGGGGGCGCGGGCGGGGGAGAGAGAGAGAGAGAGAAGTGGAGGAGGTTGGTGTGGTTGTAGGGACAAACAAGCAGTGATAGAAGCAGATCATCAACAGATGTCACAAACAACAGAACAAAAGAACACATAGGTGTTAAAGTTGGTGATATTATCTACACGAATGTGCTAATTAAGAATGGATGGTAGGGCATTCAAGGTATAGCTCTAGTGGGGGTGGGGGGAGCATAAAAGATTTAAAAATATTTAAAAATAATGGAAATTGGTGGGAAAAGAAAAATCTATACAATTTATTGGAAAAAAAAACAAAAGGAAGGGGGAAACAGAAAGGGATTGGGGACGGAGGAGGGAGCTCAAGACCTAAAGTTGTTGAATTCAACAACTTTAGGTCTTGAGCTCCCTCCTCCGTCCCCAATCCCTTTCTGTTTCCCCCTTCCTTTTGTTTTTTTTCCAATAAATTGTATAGATTTTTCTTTTCCCACCAATTTCCATTATTTTTAAATATTTTTAAATCTTTTATGCTCCCCCCACCCCCACTAGAGCTATACCTTGAGTGCCCTACCATCCATTCTTAATTAGCACATTCGTGTAGATAATATCACCAACTTTAACACCTATGTGTTCTTTTGTTCTGTTGTTTGTGACATCTTTTGATGATCTGCTTCTATCACTGCTTGTTTGTCCCTACAACCACACCAACCCCCTCCACTTCTCTCTCTCTCTCCCCCCAACACACCTTAAACCAACTTATATTTCAACTCTTTCTCGGACTCACTCAAGTTCTGTCGAAGGGTCATGAGGACTCGAAACGTCAACTCTTTTCTTCTCCGCCGATGCTGCCAGACCTGCTGAGTTTTTCCAGGTAATCCTGTTTTTGTTTTGGATTTCCAGCATCCGCAGTATTTTTGCTTTTATTATTATGGCAGGAATGTTCATGATTTGTGATGGCTTGAGATTTCGGTGCTGTAGTTTCCAGGCAATCTGTGGCTGACCATCATTTAAAGAATGCAAATGATGCATTTAAATTACTTCTTCCTTCCCATACAATTAGTATGTACTAAGCTGGTTAAAGTCTGAGTGAGTACTGTTGGAAATCAGCTGCAGGGTCCATAAGTGAGTGGCTAAATAGAAAATCATATTGATTGACTTCCTTTGCTATTCTTGCTGCTGATTTGGGAAGTATTTTAGCTGGGAATAACGACTGAATAGTGCTCCCCACACCTCTTGCGGAGATTCCAAAATGGTGATACTTCACAGACCGCACCCTTTAATAATTAAATCTTCCTGACAGTGAAGGAGGAGAACGGATGTGAAAAGTACCTCCCCTGTGCTATTGCTGCCTTTGCCAACGCACAAGGTAAGCAAGTGATGGAACAAGTCCAGCAATGCACCAACCAATAATTCCTCCTATTCTTTCCCCTCAGTCCAGTAGTGTTCTGCTGTGTTTTTAAAGGAATGCTGGCATTCCATTTTGCAGCACGTTGCTTCCCATATTTGTCATGGTGCTGCCTCAAAACTATGGGATAAATATCAATGAAGAATACATTTTATTAAATATTATAAATGGGTAAATGAGTGGGAACCCCTTCCCCCTGCACACCCCCTCCCCGGCCAGCCCCAGGAGTTTATCCCAATTATCCGCTGTTCACCATGATGAATGAGCAAAATGGAAAGTGGTCCGGGTTGCAATGAAGAATTTGCCTCAGACATAAGAGGTCCAGTGAAGTGTTCCTGATTTACTGTTGCCTCAATGGATCCAGCCTGGGATTTCTCTCAGTGGGGGAAAAGAAGGTGTGTATTAGCTCGAGGAGGCAGATATGGAGTTGAGTTGTGGAGTGTGCATGGATAATAGTTTAGGCTGTTATTTCAAAGGGAGTATGGTGTGACCAAAAAATGGACACTTAACTGAGAAAATTAATGAAGTGTGAGAGATTAAAAGGAGAAGCCAGGGAGGGATCTTAGAGGTTGGTGAGGATGCTTTACAGTGAACACTGCTGTATCTGATTGAGGTATCCTTGATACATGGGAGCTGAAATGGTTAAAAAAAAATTCCTCTACGCTAAATTTTCCTTCAGAAACAAAAAATTCTATTTTAAAGAATATTGAGGTTTGCTATCTGTGAATTTCTCAAGTGCAGAGATTACTTTGTGCTGATCCAGCTCTTAGTACTTCTTGGGGCACCACCTTTTTAATTCTTGTGACTTGGAAAAATACATCATTGAACACGTCAATAGCTAAGCACCCCAGAAACCAGGGGTGTGTTTGGGGGTGGGGGTGTGTTTGGGGGGGGGGCGCGGTTACTGGGGCAGAGGTGATGGAGGGGAAGCTGTTTTTCATGGAGGGTTATGGGAGAAACAGACTTCAGTGGCAGGGTTTTTGGTGCGATAGGGAGCTGGGCAGGCACGGAATTTCGTGACGCTGGCTGGTATGGTGGTTCCCCATCACGGCCCCGACTCCTGGTCATTTGTCCAGGAGGCTGGATTGGGTGAGGGAAGACTGGCTACCTGCCCACAATTCGCGGGTAGCTTGTTAACTCAATTAAAAGGCCGATCAAGGTCATTGATCAGAGGCCAACTGGGATTTTCCAGTTAGCCTCTGAGCCTTCAGGCAGCCTCGGGGCTGGAGGTAGGGAAAACCAGTGCTCCAAGTTCACTTGTCAGGCCCCTTCCCACCCATTGGCAGTCGTCATACCTACTTGGCCACAGCTGCGATGGTGGCCACTTGTGGAAGGCTTTCTCCTCCACAATGGTGGTCTGGCATCTGAGGCCATTTCTTAATTTGTGTACCCTCCTTATCCCTCCCTTGAATTGCAGGCTGCAGCTCCTTCAGCACCAGAGGTTTCCTATTGGCTGCAGCTTCAAGAGTCCGTCTGCTGTCCTTCTGTTGGATGATGAGCATGCCCTTTGACCATTAATTGGTCAATCCTGATAAAAATGGCCGTCAGGTGACTGTTCCCGCCACTTTGCAGGATCGGGACCTGCATTTGAGGCGACGCTGGGGTCCCGACCTCAAACGGAAAATCCGGGCCTTGGTGCCAAGTTTACATTTTACAAATTCCTGGGCAACTGTGACCAAAGCTTCAGGTGAAAGCTTGGACAGAGCAGAGATTGGGCAAACTGAATCTCATACCCTGATCACAATGAATGTTCAGCCCTGCTCCTGTGGAAGTGCTGGTTAGTTCAAACAGTATATTCATGCATAGTGCTGGAAGCAGTAATGTTGCCCCATTCACTATACAATGGCTGCAGCAGCACTGGAAAGGGGCCACTGATTATCAGGTGAAGCTGGTGGAAGAATTTTATTCTCTCTGGAACAATAGTGCTGTGCGTACAAATCTTATCTTGCCCAGTGCAGCTTCTTTACGCATCCTGGTAAATAGTTGTGTTGGCTAACAATGTTAGTGGAAGAATACCAGGAAACTGTGGGTTATCTTTTGCTGAATGATATGCTCTTTTACAAATACTTTCCTACTGGGAAAAGCAAGAACCCACCTGAACCACTATAGTCACTAGAATACCTGTGAAAATAAGCTCAATTTGGGAACAAGGAATCGAATTCATGCTCTCGTTCTGTGCAAGATGTCCAACTGTCTAGAATATTGACTGGGACGATACAAGGACTTTCACTACTCTGTCCTGAAAACCTTGATCTCCTAAATTTCAAGATGGTCATCTATCATTCTTACCTTCTGTAATTGCTTGACGATGGGAATCGATGCATGGCTGTGGAATTAATTTAATTTATTTTTGTTGGGTTGTACGTGATGGCATGCTTTCTTATCCTGTAAGTAATAGTCAGCATATTACTCCTTGGCTTTGTATGCTCAGTTGGTAGCACCTAGGCCTCTGAATCATAAGGTTCTGGGTTCAGGTCCCACTCCAGGGCTTGAGCACAAAAATCTACACTGACACACTAGTGCAATACTGAGGAAATTATCCATTGCTGGTTGTGGGATTTTGCTGAGTGCAAATTAGCTGTGGAGTTTCCTACATTACAACAGTGACTACACTTCAAAAACTTCATTAACTTGCAAATCCAGCCCCATCTTCCCAGTTCTTTATATTGTTAACCATAACAAAATGTGAGTCACCACCTCAAATCTCTTTACAGGTTCCTGACTTGCCCTCCTACAGTGGCCAATTAACTTCCTCTCTTAAGGTCCTAATCATTCACACACCCTCCTCTCCACCGTGAGCTGGTGGGGCTTCTACAAGGTGGTGCTCTTTCTTCCTACCACACCCCGTCCCACCCCACCACCACCACCACCCACACTTCTTTTTAATAATGAACCCCTATTGATGTTAAAGTCTTAACAATGATTTGCAGCATAATTTCTCAAACTTCATTTTCCGAAGTGACCTAGTGAGATTTTTGTATTTCACCTAATTGTAGAGATTTTTGCTGAAATCAGGAGAGTTTCCCTGGTATCCTGATCAATATTTATCCCTCAGTCAACATTAACAGGTTAGATGGACATCATGTTCGTGGGAGTTTGCGGTGTACAAAATGGCTACCACATTTTTGAAATTATACATCAAAAAGAATACGGCTGAAGTGAAAGGCAGAATATCTGTTGGAATCAAATTTGTCTTGGAATTTATGTCGCACCTTTTGTGACTTCAGAGTGCTCCAAAGCACTTCACGGCCATGAAGTAGTCTTTTTGTGTCACTGTGTAACAGCTGTAATTCTGAAAATGTGGCAGCTATTTAGTATACTGCAAACTCCCATGAACATGATATCCAGAAAACCTGTTAATGTTGACTGAGGGATAAATATTGCACAGGACACCAGGGAAACACTCCTGATATTCTTCATAATAGTGCCAAAGGAAATGTTATGTCTACCTGAGAGGGCAGACATTTAACAACTTGTCCAAAAGATGGCATCTCTCACAGTGCAGCAACTCGCAATCCTGCACTGGAATGTCAGTCTAGATTATGCCTCTGGAGTGGGACTTGAACAAAGCATCCAATCTCCTTCTCCATCTGTACAACACTAACCGCATTAATGAGCAACTCTTAGTAAGGCCTAAGCTCAATACTGTCGGTGTGTGTATCACAGAGTGCACATAATTTCTCTCCAAAATATTGGCTTGAAAAGCTGCTTCAAGGAAGCAAGTAGATAGTTTAATGCCTGCCTTAGCTGTAGCACTTCTCAGTATGGATTAAGATTTGTACAAACCAGCACAAAATTCACAATGGGGTCAGCAGTAGTTACTGAACAATATGTCCTTAAGCGAGCTGACCTGGATCCCAAAATGTCGAATATTTGGAAAAGGACTAGATGTGGCCTCCCTCACTTCAATGAAATGATTACCAAAAGTATCTGCTTCAGGTGTTTGGCAGTTCCTGATTCAGTGAACTTTCTACTGTTAATGCCACTGCATTGCAGTGGATCAAAGTAAATGTGGAAGAAAATAAGATTCAGGACAGAGAAAGAAGGAATTAATATAAAAACAACTTACATTTATATAGTGCCTTTAACATGGTAAAATATGGCAATAATATATGTCTGAGTGTATGTAAACCATTTTAGCCATGTTCAGCTATCGTCATGCTTTTGGAAACATAGCTTGAAGATGTTTTCTTTAAACTGGGTATGATCAGGTCTAAGATCTTTTCAAACTGGTCAAGGCCTCTTATGACGACTGAATCACTTTTTGCTTTAGTCATGAATAAACAAATGGGCCTGAGTTCCAGGAGTGGGGGCTTTGTTTCTGATCATTCTGCCTTTTTTATTTTTCATTTTTTTAAAAAAAAGTACCAATGGGATTTTTTTACGTGTTGGTGACTTGCACACAGGCCTTAGGCTAATGTATTTGTCATGTCTGAAGATTGCAGCATTATCAGCTGTTTATTCTGCCCTTCGGTTTAAGATTTCCAGCTTCACACAGTGAGTCATGCTATATCCTGTTAGAATGTTTTCTTTCACCAGAAGCAAGCCCTTGGACTGAATACACGCCTTTATCTCCCATCTCAACTCTATAATTCTGTACATTTGAATTGGGGATATTGCTTGCTAACTATGGCAACCAGTGTAGAACCTTGGACAATATTGTGGAATAGAGTGAGCATTTTTTTTTAAATTAATGTTAACCATTTTTTACTTTTGTAGAAAGTCCACCCGCCCATAAAATGAGATTCAGGAAGCAATTGGTTGTTTGATATCACAATCATAAGTAATTTCTGACTTCCTTTCAGCTTTGGGTTCGCAGTCTGAACAAAATGGCTCCATAACTTTGGGGTTTACTTCAATTTCAGATTTTTAGGATCGTATTCTGTGGAGAATGCACTGAGGTGAAGGAGGGGTGAAGAGAGGAGACTTTTGGGTATTAACTTCACTATCTTACTGTTTGTTCTTTTCAGGTCTTTTGACCCAAGGCCCGGCCTTCACTAGAGAGGTTCTCGCAGTACTGATCAGGTAATTCTGTTCACCTTCCATTTTGGCCTCTGGAATGTGTTAATTGATTTGGTGGTTTTGTTTACTATGGCAACAGTCAACATTAGACGTTGAGTGGAATGACACATTTTTATAGAGTCATTGTTCAATGATGCGACATTTTGCTTTTATGTAGAAAGACAAACTCTCTGGAAGGAATTTCCTGTGGAGGCTAATTTTGTTTGGTGTAATGAGTACAATTCCAAATCTCCAGAACCTCAAGTCTGAAGCCTTCATTAATTTACAAAAATAAAGACTTGCATTTATGATTTTCCACAACCACCAAACATCTTAAAGTTCTTTGCAGCCAATGAACAACTTTTGAAGTGTAATCACTGTTGTAATGCAGGAAATATGGCAGCTAATTTTGTGCACAGCAGCTCCCACAAACAGCCAAGTGGTAAATGTCTAGTTTTTTGTGATGTTGATTGAGTGATAAATATTGGCCAAGGCACTGGGGCAAACACCCCTGCTCTGCTTTAAAATAGTGCCTTTGGATCTTTTATGTCCACCAGCGAAGACCCATCAATGTCTCATCAGAAAGACGCCACTTCCAACTGTGCATCAATCCCTTAGTATTGCACTGGAGTGTCCGCCTTGATTTTTGTGCTGGAATAGGACTTGAACCTGGAACGCTGTGACATTTACAATAGGTTCTCTCATCAATTGAAGATTTGCTTCATTGGCCCGTGATCCAGTTCTTGAAGTATATGTACCAATGCTTCCAACTATTGACTCAACTAGAATGTACACGTTCCATGTTCCAACAAAATCATTGGACTGTATGTCTCTAGTTTACTATATAAGCTAATTTGACCCATGGGTTATTGACAAATGAAAATATCCTTTCAATAGTCACAGCCTCGTACTTTCTGCAATGTAGCATGTCGGTGATATGCCTTTGAAGCTTGTTTAGGATTTTTAAAGAATCTAATGTGTAATTCAAGCAAGGCAGCCAGAATGCGTTGTTATCTCTTGTGCTCACTCTACAATGTAAATCAGTCTGAAGAGGTGTCTAAGAACTGAGTCAGATCACTCAATTAAGCAGTCTATTAACTGTAAAATGATAAAACTTGTTGGGAGTATTTATAACCTGTTCAATTAGCTATGGCCCTAAACAGAATTCTGAACCTTTTAGAAGACTTCTAGTGTGTGGGCACTGCATGCAACAATGTGAAAGCATTGCAGTTATTTACTTTCTAGTTATAATCTAGTAATTTAGCTGCCCACAAGGTTATGACATCCCAGTGAAAATATTCAGCAATTAATGGTTCGCAGCAATTGTTCTTTTTTCCAGAATTCATTCAGCACTGCAAATCCAGTGTTTAATTGGATTGATGTTAGGCTCGTGCATTAACTAGATAAAGTGAATTTTCCCATTTTTATATTTAAAAAAAACTAATATAAATATAACTTTTAAAGGGACATCCCCTTGTAAAATTGTTAAAAGATTTTTTTTTACTGAGAATGATGCTGCTTTTGACTTGTTTCTGAAAATTGGAGTATTTTCATTTCCAAAGGAGCTTTTGTGGTTTATTTTGAAGCTACAGGTCATTGAATAATCAGTGGATTTGGTGCCAAATTGTGAATGATTTTTTTTGCATTTACCTTATTTTGTTAGTTATGTTGTAGTATCTGGATGTTGTTAAAGCTGATCAGTCTGGGGCCATCCACAAAAGCTAAATGTTTTTCCTTTTCCGCCTCTTTAAGGGATTGTATGTTTTAACGTATGGCAAAAGACACCGGTGAGCTGGTTCTTGAGTTATCAGATCTACTTTTGGCTGGCACTTGATGGAGAATAGCACTGGGTTTAAAAAGAGAAACCATGGGGAAATGATATGGAGCTGCTCTCTCAACGCTTGGCGCAGAAGAGTTACAATTCCATAAGCTTTCGACCTCAGATGGCCTCTTGTCCAACCCTTATATCACTGAGTCTCCTATACCTCTTTTTCACCAGCTGATGTCTAACAGGGAGGTGGAAGGGTGGAAGGAGGGGAGGCTGGTTAAGAGTGCTAAATGTTTTTTGATTTTATTGTCTACCCACAGGAAGTAGAGGCTTCAGTCAGTTTTTGTAAGTGCGTGATCAATGGGGCCTGATTAACTGTGTATACTGTGAAAGCAGAGCAACCTCTCTTTTCTCAATTGGTTCCTTTATTGCCAGTGTGGGGAGGGTCAGGGAAGTGGAGACTGCATGAAGGCCGATGGAGAGAAAGGCAAATGGGGATTCAGTCATTCAGAAGATCGATTGTAAGTTACTGTGTTGCTAAGGTACCATTCAGTTGTGTTTCTTGTTGCAATTGACTTTCCCTGCTTGTCAGTGACGATTCTGAATTAAAGTTGAAACATTAATTTTCAATGACTGTCTTTTAATTGCCTGTTGGTGAGTTATGAAATGGAAATTGGATTGCGTTTCTAGTTGTATTAACACCTCTGGTCTTGTGGCACAGCGGTGGTGCACCTACCTTTGGGCCAGAAGTTCTGGGTTAGTCCCGTTTCAAGACTTGATGGCCAGGGAAGATGCATTGATAATGTGGCCAAACAGGTTGATTATCAGCCTGTAAATCCTTCCAATATGCTTGGTGGCAGGTGGTAAGATTGGGAGAGTTTCTTGCTCAGCCATACTGCAGAAAGCAATGACAAAGCACGCAGTTTTTTGCCAAGCACAATTATGGACCAACCCAATGGAAGTCCAAGGTTGCCAATGCCCTCTTAGAGCACAGTAGCAGGAGGGGATTAACATCACTGCTCATCTAAGTTAGTTAACTTGAAGTTTTAAATTGGGGGCCACCTTTGTATAAAGCATTTCCTTCTTATATTTTGGATTTCCAAAAGCTGCAGTTTTTTTAATCATCCTAGTTTTGTAAAAAAATATTCCCCTCATCCTCTCTCTGTTCTCTAATTTTCCAAGTTGAAAAGCTTTTACTCTTCTGTCAGTGAGAAGCAGTCCTGTTGTGTGGTATTAATATCTGCACCACACTGATGTACGTAGTGCAAATGCAGGCTTTTCATTGTGACACTGTTTCACAGTGATGGTGCAATATAAGTGTGGCTGCCCCAGCATCTCTATTGTTTTTGGGTTTTTTTCTAATTTAATACAGGAAGCTGTCTTTAGCAGTTTGAATTGGTAATACAGAAAATAGTGTTTGGTGAACATGATTTGTGTGGACATGCACCTACCCCTGCTTTTCCCTCCTCACACTGCAGTATTGTAATCAGCCTGTGTGCTTTTTACTGACACCTCTATAGTCATGATGTATCACACTTTTACAGGTTGCAATATGTTGGCATTATGCCCCTTTACAACTAATGTAATATCTGGTATCATTATTTGACTTTCTTGGAATCCCTCCAGGTTTTTGGCTGAAGGAATGTGTTGTGCATAAGTTTCTTAATTGGCATCTTGTTATTTCAGCTCTGGTTAGTGCAACTGGAAGCAGAGGAATTAGAAGAGCAGTTGGCTCTGATGAAAGGTCATTGGCGTGAAACTAGAGCCTTTTGCCTTCCTCTCTCCACCAAAGCTGAATGACGCCAGCATTTCCTGTGCTTTATTTCTCTTGGATTTTGTGGAGCAGCTTCTTTTGTTTTGTGTTTTATTAGTTGGGGTTATTATCAATGAGGAGTGGAATTCATTAATGACTCTTCTCATTTTGCCTCCCTGGAAGGAGTTACCTCAGCACAAGACTCTCTGGACCTTTGTATTCTATGGTTCCGTTTCACATTGGGAGTTCCCTCAATGATTAAGCCCTTTGGGAAGCGACAGTTAGTTGTTAAATAACCAATTTTAAAACCTATTTTAAAAACTAGTAATATCAACCAGTTGGTTGATTACTTTTTTTTGACCAACTGACTGAATTGTGTCCAGGTTTCATCATTTGCACTGTGATTTCACTCTAGCTTTGTCAATATAATTCTATTATACCACATATATGCATCAATGTCCTTGCAGCACACACTCCCAGCTTATGATATAAGAGAGGGTTTCACGCCTCTTGGAGTTTGGGCTTTTCCCAGTACTCAAATGTTTGCAACTAGCAGTTTATCAATTGAAACCTGCATCTTTACTAACAAATTGTGTTGTGCGTGTACATTTTTAAAATAACAAATCTTTAGCCATTCTCTGAAGATATAATGGATATGTATTCTTTTTGTATCCGAGAAGGGGAAAATTATCAGAGGAATGGGCGCAGGCTAAAACTACTAGACTAAATTTATTTACAAATGAAAAATATACAGAAGTTCTTACTGTCATAGATGTCCATATGGAGATATTTAAAAGTGAATGAGTTTCAGTTTACTCATGGAGTTTGTTATTATCAAGTGAAAACTGCAAGGTAGAGATACAGTTTATCATAAAGATTCTTATGAATTTTTTTTTAAGCAAGCAGGTGTTTCCAGTCCGGACAGAAGTTGCAGCTTTCGTTTGTAAATATTCCTGTTTTACTGGAAAAAGTTCACGTGAACAACTTGGGATTTCCTGTTTTGTGTCGCATTGACTTGGAGTTAAAGGTTCAAGGAGAACTTTCAGTGCTGTGATGTGGGAGATATGAACTAGTTTGTGAGCAGATTTGTTTTTCATTCTGTCTCCTATATGAAACAACAGTACGTGTTGAAACTATGCAAGTCCTTGGAGGATGGTAGCTGTGTGTGTCTGAACTTTGTCCTTCATGTAACTTGTGGGAATTCCCAATTGTAAGATTCCTGCAGGCCCTGTAACTTCTTTTTCTCTCTCTGGCCAAATATCTGGAGCAGCTGCCTGTGTCCGCCTGCTATTGAAGTTCTGAACCTATTAGTGAGATGGTCTATAGGTTTAAAGTTGTTGTGTTTATAATTTTCATTAAGATACCCATATGAAAATCCCTAATTGCTCTTGCAGCTCTAGTACTGATTGTATTGCAAGGCAACAGATGTTCCATGAAACTTCTAACTTGATCTGAGGGCTAATGTTTTAAACTGTTTAACTTTGAAGCCATACCATGTGCTACACTGCAGACCACTTTTCAAGTGTAAGCATTCCAGTTTTACCTTTGATTCATTATAATAGCAAGGTGATTGAGAAATCTGCAATGTATGTACACATGAACATGCAAAGATCTTAAACCCAACAGAAAGCACTCAATTCGAACTCCCCTCTTTTACAGGAAGCAAAAGTTATTGGGGAAGAACATTGGAGCCTAAGAGTGCAATGGATTTACAGGGAATTAATAGGATGATGGGATTGATCTATTGAAAAACACTGCTTAATTTCTGGCTTTACAGCCATTACCGCAACTTCTTCCTGAAGCCGTTTTCACAAATTCTAATTTGGGGGTGGATTATAAAGGCCTCGAGCCGAAATGTTTGCCTTTTGGCAGCTTGATTAGCCAGTCCTAAGGTTTCAAGAGCTGGAGAGGCTGATGCAAGCATTTGGCTTGCCCAGCTGAGAGAGGGTATGAAAGAACTTGAGAGGCAAAACAATCACATACTGAGATTCCCCCTTCTAATCAGTTCAGTGACTAATGACTGGCAAAGTTGAATCCAGGCCTGTATCAGGCTGAGTTTGTCATTACTATGTACGGTAGAAATCTAATTGGAGACTGCTCTGTTCAGTTCTGCACATTTTTATTCATTCTTTGTGGGGTGTGAACAATACTGGCTAGGCCAGCACTTATTGTCCATCCCTAATTTCCCTTGAGAAGGTGGTGTTGAGCTGCTGCCTTGAATCACTATAGTCTGTAGTTTACACCCACAGTGCTGTTAGAGAGGGACTTCCAGGATTTTGACCCAGTGACAGTGGCGATATAGTTCCAAATCAGGATGATGTGTGACTTGGAGGGGAGCTTGCAGCTGACAGTGTTTCCATGTCTCTGTTGCCCTTATCCTTCTAGGTGGTAGAGGTTGTGGGTTTGGCAGCTGTTCTTGAAGGAACCTTAATGAGGTGCTGTATGCATCTTGCAAATGGTGCACACTTGCTGTCGCTGTGCACCAGTGGCAATGAGAATGATTAATGTGTTGCGTGGGGTGCAGATCGAGTGGGCTGCTTTGTCTTGGATGGCGTCAAGCTTTTTGAGTGTTGCCTGGATGAGTGCAACTCTGACAAATGGAGAGAATTCCATCACACTCCTGACTTGTGTTTTGTAGATGGTGGACAGGCTTTGTGGAATCAGGAGGTAAGTTCCTCAGCATGATTCCTGCTATTTGTAGCCACAATATTTATGCAACTGTTCCAGTTTGGCTTCTGAATCGATCAGCAACCCCCAGGATGATGATAGTGGGGGATTCAGTGAAGGTAATGTCAAAGGGCGATGGTTCCATTCTCTTTTGTTGGAGATGGTCATTGCCTGGCACATGTGTGGTGTGAATGTTACTTGCCACTTTATCAGCCCAAGTCAGAATTTTGTCCAGATTTTGCTGCATATGGACATGGACTGCTTCAGTGTCTGAGAAGTTGTAAATGGTACTAAACATTGAGCAATCATCAGTGAACATCCCCACTTCTGCCCTTATGAGGGAGGGGAGGTTATTGATGAAACAGCTGAAGATTATTGGGCCTAGGGCACTACCCTGAGGAACTCCTGCAACATTGTCCTGGGGCTGAGATGATTGGCCTCAAACCACAACCATCTAACTTTGTGCTCAGTATGACTCCAGCCAGTGGAGAATTTCTCCCCCACTCCCACCCTGATTCCCATTGACTTTAGTCTTGCTAGAATTCCTTGATGCTGCACTCGAACAAATGCTGCCTGGTATTAAGGGCAGCCACTGTCTTCTTACCTCTGCGATTCAGCTGTTTGCAGCCTTGGTCCAAACATGGACCAATGAGGTTGGGAACCGAGCGATCCTGGCAGAACCCAAACTGAGCGTCAGTGAGCAGGTTGATGTTGAGTAAGTGCCGCTTGTTAGCACTGTCAACAGCACCTTCCATCACTGCTGATTGAAAGTGGACCGATGGGGCGGTAATTGGCTGGGTTGGATTGCCTCTCTTTGCAGACTGGATATTCCTGGACAATTTTCAGCATTATCTAGTAGATGACAGTGTTGCTGTACTGGAACAGCTTGGCTAGGTGTGTGGCTTGTTCTGGAGCATAAGTCTTTAGTGGAACAGCTGTGATATTGTCAGGGCCCATAGCCTTTGTTGTATTTGGTGCCTTCAGCCATTTCTCTATCACTTGGAGTGAGTTGACTTGGCTGATGACAGCTATCTATAATGTTGGGGACCTTCAGGGGGAGACTGAGATGTGTTGCCCACTCAGCAATACTGGCTGAAGATGATTGTAAATCCATCAGCCTTGTTTTTTGAACTTGATGTGCTGAGCTTTCCCATTATTGAAGATGTTCATGTTTCATGGAGCCCCTTCCTCCTGTCAGTCGTTTCATTGTTCACCACCATTCACGATGACTATGGCAGGACTACAGACCTTTGATCTGATCTGTTAGTTGTGGAATTGCTTTCTCTGTCAATCGCGTACTGCTTCTGCAGCTTTAGTATGCACATGATCCTGTGTTGCAGCTTCACTGGATTGGTAGCTCATTTTTAGATAGGGCAGGTGCTCCTCCTGGCATGCTTTGCTTTGATTAAACCAAAGATCTGGGTCACTTTATAATTTATCTCCACTCAGTTTGAATCAGTCTATCTAGAACATTGGACATTGAGTTTACAGAGTACGTTACACACAAATGTTGCAACCCATCACTCACAGTGTTGTACAGCCATTGATATTTGACAATAAAGGCAGACTCTTCATCATAAGGGGTGCTGGGCCCACTTTTACAGGTGAGGCAGAATGTGAGGGAATATCTAGAGTCGAGTAGCATTGAAATTTGTAATAATGTAGGTGGTAGATGAGAGAATCATTTTTACTTTGCCAAGTTCTGTTCAATGAAGGTTCTGAGACCAAACCAAAGCAGTGCACACCCTGATTCTAGTGTTCAGGACAATGTATGATTATTAAGTTAAGTATATATAGGGTTAAAAGAGGTCATAAGTTCAATGATTTTGGAAAGTAAAAAAACTTTAATGTTGCCTAGCAAAAGCGGGCCAGACACAGCTGCAGAGATAAAGATAGAAGGGAGAATTCAAGGTGTGTCAGAGTGTGAAGATGGGGATTTTCAGCTCTCTGAGAAGAAAACATTCCAAGAGTATTGGGACACTAGTTGACAGACAGTTATAGAACTCTGTAAAGTGATCAGTTTAGCAGAGGTGCTACTGCAACATTGAACTTGGGGAACTTGTGTTTGCTCTGCATTTGAAGTAATAATGAGTTTAGAGTGGGGTTTTGGGTGTCTCTGGGAAAGATAACAGTTGGGTGAAAAGTGTGGAGTGAATGCTCAGGATTTCACTGGAAGAAAACCATTTGCAACTGTGCGAGCCCCGAGTGAGAAGCCTTTGTGTCAAGGTAATGGTAAATCTTCACTGGTTTATATGACTGTGCAGATATTGCTGGGGTAAAGGAATAGTGTGAATTTGAAGCATTGTCTTGTATTTGTATTAAGATCTTTCTAACCTGTTTGCCTGGTGTAATATAATTCATTTTTCCTGGTTTAATAAATATTTTATTCTTTGTGTTACAAGTTCAACAGACTCCTGTGAATTTGTTCAGTGACTTTCCTCACAGTTTTGTTAAAATAAAGTTAGGATCTATCGAGCCAGGTTTCGATCTGGGATCTGACTTGTCCAGTATTAACATCAACTGGGATCATAACACTAGAATGGGGCTTTGCTATGTAAACAGTGCAGGTGCCATACCGTGGCATGGGTTTATTCAAGGTGGTAACTTTGCTAAATTTTCATATCAATCCTTCTCTGTTAAGGAGTGGTCAAAGTGTTCTCTTACACTCATGTCCTGTGCTAATCTTATGTTTTGATGTGAATACCACCTGAGGCCCTTGATAGTTTATCTAGTGTATCTGAACCTTACTGAGTGAGGAGCTGCCAGTTTTGATATTCCAAAGTTTTATGCTATGATGATTCAATTGTTGCTAGGTTCTGTCCAGGCAAAAGAAAATGGGTCACTTTGCAGGGTCCTGATTTACTACCCACTGGTTCCTCCTAAAGGTGTTGTTCTGTGGATGCTATGACTATTTTGGGCACCTATTTAAAACAAATTAACAACAAATTAAAAACAGCCCCTTAAAAGGATACTACAAAATGAAAAGCAAAATCTTAAAGGAAACTTAATCGCATTTTGATTTTAATTTAGTGAGGCGGGTTGATAAAGCATCCCAGTGCCTGTGGTGCCTGCTGGGCACAGAAGGCCTCGATCGTGCCAGCGGACACCACATGCTCCCGCTCCCCAGCTGGGCGTCCTTAAACGTAACCGCAGAAGAGGGGCAGACAGTTGAGTTGGATGGCCCGCTGCCTGGACCTGTTGATGGCCAGCTTGGCCAGGCCCAGCAGCAGATTCACAAGGAAGTCCTCCTCCCTCTCCACACCGGGTGCCCAAAAATCAAGAACATGGGACAAGTGCAAACAAAGCTCAAGTAAAAGGTTTTCCAAGAAACTGAAAAGGGTTTGCAGCCTCTGTGGCTGCAATGGGAGGACCAAATACCTCAAAGTTTGATGATTACTAATGGTCCTCACCTCATCATGAAGAATGTCACTTCATCCAGGGACTGAAGACCATCTTCTCCATTAGTGGTACACCAGCAAGGAATGACTATATTCAGGAAATGAACAAATTATCAGTGAGGGGCGATGAGGTACACATTATACTACCGAATGTAGGAGTTTGAATTGCACTTGCATATGTTTGGCTGCAGATGCAGTTAGGTTACAGGACTAAAAAGCTGCCTGAATTCTGATACATCTTCCTTTTATAATGAAACGACTCCTTTTCTAACTTGTCATCCGTACACGATCCTTGTTTTTGTAGCCGGAAGTCTCCTGGATGAAGGTGGCACCAAGATCACGCGTTCTGTGGTTTTGCAACACAATTGCACTAAAACCTCATCTGCTTCCTGATGCAAAGCATTTCATTGCCCACCAATAACTTGTTAGTGTGTCTTTTTGCAATACAGTTCTCTGGAAGTAAGAAATGAAGATAAACTTATTTTGTTTAGCTAGGTATTGTGCCAAACACTGTAATGTTTTGTAGCAATAAATGAATTAGTGAAAAGCTAGTTATGTAGCAGGAATTTTAGCCACGTGCATTGAGTATAAGTCTTTATTTGAATTGCATGTTTATCAAATACCTAATTTCTACAATTAATTGTATTCAGTGTTTTGTGGTAAATGTTCAAATGTCTGGGCAGGAGAGAACATTTTTGCAGTGAAATTTTCCAATTTCAAGTCTTGTTGCTACTTTTTTATTTTTTTCAATAAATTCTGTCTCCCAAAAAGAAAGGAATGTGCCATTGCATCTACTAACTGTCACCCGGATAGTGAGTGCTGCAAACTCAGCCATGTAAGGTGCTCAACTACAAAGAGGATTTCTTCTGCACCATCACGTTAAGTCCTCTCCTAAGGTAGCATTTCCAATATCACTAAAGATGGATTATCTGGTCATTATCACACTGCTGTTTGTGGGAGCTTGCTGTGTACAAATTGGCTGCTGTCTTTCCTATGTTACATTTCACTGTATACTATACTTGGAAAGTTCCTTCTTGAGTGTAAGCGCTTTGCAATGTCCTGAAGTTATGAAATATGCAATAAATATGCAAGTCTCTGATGCAAAACATGAAAACTGCTTTTTGTACAAAAGCATGAAATATCTAATTCAAATTAAGCAATATCTAATTGTAATTCAAATTGAGCAAGTTTAAATCAATTTGACATATCAATAAGTCAAAATCGAACCTATTAGGACATCGGAAATGCAATTAATTACTCGGCATCTGGAAAAAAAACATATTGTTCATTTTGGATGGCATCTTTTCATTTGAATTGGTAAGTCAATCTATTGATACTCTTCAGCACATACCTCCCTGATCTCTGGTGGAACTGCCAATATTGCTAAAGCTGTCCATGCAAAGGGTTAACATTCTCTCAAAATCCGAGCCTGTCTCTCTGTCTCTCTTTCCCATACTGTCTTAATCTTTCCTGCTGCTTTCTTTGGATTCCCTAAATTGGGCATCAGTGAATTTATCTTGACTTTTGGCCTTGTCCACATATTATTTCTGCATGTGTCCTTGTCTCGATTTTCTTTCTATTTATTATGTTACGATGTCTATAGAGACCAGTACCTCATTTTTTTTTAAAAAGAGATTTGACCTTCTAGCTGACAGCTGTAAGGATGGCTTGGCAAGATTTCACGTTTTAAGACTTTTACTGTAACAAACAGACTAAAAGCACCATTAAAGAAACTCTATTGTAGGCCACTTTAACCCCCATTTACTTTTAAAGTCACCAAAAAACCTACTTCACGGTATCCCTTAAGTCATTATTCGCAGCCCCAGTCCAAAGTGATTACTGCCTCCTGAGGGTTTACTTTGTTCCTTTGGACCCCAGAACTGCCTTTAGTGGTAATTATCCTCCCTCTAGCTCAAGCTAGGTGAATCCTCTAGACTTGTTTCAAATCCTCACAAATTTAGTCTTTTCAACCTGAGCACAAGCTCCTTGGCCTCGAGCTGCTTCTCTCTCTCAATCCTGACATACTAACTTGTCTGTGATATTCAGTGATCTTTTAGGAAAACCTGTAACCTGATCTGACCTCCTGTACACTCTTCCCCACTCAAAACCCATCTCCATTACAATGTGAATCACATGGGCCTTGTATCAGGTAGAAATGCGATCGGCCCGCCTGACGGGGTAAAAATTCTCCCCCGATCTTTATTTTATTAGTTTTTAAAAATATCGGACATGGGGTTGGGGGAGGGCTATTGACTGACGGCCAAGAATCCTTCAGTTTGGTAATGAGTCTAATCGCTTTCTGATTGGTTATAGGAAGGGGGTTTTGCCATGTTTAGTGACAAATGACAGGAGTGTAGGGAGGGGTAGGGCAGTTGGAGGCAAGAATGCCAAGTGAAGGAGTGAAGAAAATGAAAAAAAAATTGAACCAGCAACAAAACACAAAACAAAATGGAAGCAGAGGTTATGACCTAAAATTGTTGAACTCAACGTTGAATCCAGGTGGTTATAGACTGCAGAGGTGAAAAGTTGAGGTGCTATTGCTCGAGCTTCTGTTAAGTTTCTTTAGAACATGGCAGCAGGCCAAGGACAGAGAGGTCAGAGTGGGAGCAAGGTAGAGAATTGAAATGACAAGTGACAGGAAGGTTGTGCTTGTGGACTTAATGGCAGCATTCTGCAGTCACCAGTGGCTGTGGTGTCCGTTGCTGTATTTTGCGCAGGTGATTGAGGCAGAGTGGAGTGAACACACTGATGTAATCTTATATAACTTGCATTTATATTGGAGTGTGCTGTGTATGAGGTTGAATCTTCACAAGTTTACCATTAATATGAAGTTGTTTTTTTGGCTTTGCTGAACTTGGAGTCTGTCAATCTAGTGAGGCCTGATATTAACTCCCAGTGGAGTGAGACTGACTTCTCCAGGGAATCCTGCTCCTTTTCAGTGTGCTGTGGGGGGGTGGGGGGGTGAGGTTAGGCCCTCATTCCTGTTTTGGACTGCATTTCCACTGAGTGTTGATGTAAAGTTGAAACTGTTTCGCACCAAATACCATTCTGAGAGCAAACGGTGTATTTACAATGTATCTATTTTCATTTCTTATGTACCTATATTTTTTAATCCCAACATTGCAAGAAAGGTGAGCAGTAGTGATTTTGTATACATGTTTTAATATGGTGATACAGATGCGTTTTGTTTATAGGAATTGATGCCCTTGTGGCCTCCCCTGAAATGATTTAATTAGCAAGCCTTCTGCAAGCACCCAGGAGGAGCTAACAATCACATTCACAGCTTCTACACCAGCACTGGCAGAACTCTGCCTTGGCACAAGGGAATAAAACAAAATACAACAGACCAGCAACTTCATTAATAATAATAGAAGAAAGTGTGCAAAAGTTTTTTTTAGTTCTAGATTCACCAGCCAGGGAAAACAAGCTCTTGGCATCTGTTCACTGGTGCCCTGCCCGCTCCTTCCAAAGGGCAATTGTTCCTAATCATTGACTTCTGTATGGCTGGGAAGGAGAGGACATCATTATCCCATATGTGATATTAAACATGCGAGGGTTCACTGACTGTAAGTTGTTCTTACCTTGTTCTGAGCAGAAATGGAAATTAAAATTCCTGAAATTAATGACAATGTTGCAGATTTTTATGCCTCCAGGATACATGAATGATATAGTTGGAACACTGAAATGTTGGGCATTGCCTTGATTAAAATGAGGGAAATTAAACCAGATGGGGAACCAGTGATCCGAATTAAACTATGATATTTTTGCATATGTCCCCACATTAGCGGGACCTTGCTTGGATTCGCCAGAGTGGCTTGAGGCTGAAGAAATGTTGACCGAAGCAGCCTATTTGGCAACCAGCTGTCTTGAGTTGTCTCTTTGTTTGAGAGCTTCTCAATATGGGAATTAAGAAGCAATAATCTCTATGATCACCACAGACTTCAAATTGTGCCTAGAGTAGCAGTAGAGACATAATTTTATCTATAAATATAACCTACAGATAAAATAAAATTGTAAGTTTGGACCTGGCTGTGATTAATGTCCACTTTCAGCAAGTTTGGTGGGGGTCCTAATCGAAAGTGGGAATGTGTCCCCATGTTTTTCTCTTGCCTCATGGAGAGGAGGGGAGACATGGGGTGGAAAGGAGTTTTCAGCGCACTCTCTTCTTGCTATGTAGTGTCCTCGTTGTCTGAGGGTTGGTCAGTGTGACTTGTGCCATGATATCATTATGGGGCAAGGTGAAGTGGCAGGTTCAGAGATTGACCTCAATCAGTGTGGGGATTGAACCTGCACTGTTGGCATTAATCTGTGCCACACTCTAGTCATCTAACCAACTGAGTTAACAGGCCATTCGTACATTTTCCTTCAATCACTTTTAAAAATGGACCATGCTAACTTGATATGAAATTTGTGTGTTAAGCTGCTTTATGTCCTCTTTGGATAAACGTACAAAAATGGTTTGATTCACTTATTGTGTTTGCACAATATTATCAAAATAATAAGGATGCACTGTTCCCTCACTTCAGGAGCTGTTGCTCAGATTGCTCATTTTCTAACTTGTCTCTCCTATATATCATTCTTCTTGCAGGCTTTTTCTGTGTGCCTGTGTCTTTGAGAAAGAATGCTTTTCTAAGTGACTTTTGAACTAGTGTGTAGTGGGCAGCATCATGTGCGAAGAGGTGAGAAAGGCACAGGAAAATTTAATTGTTTTTCTGGTAGGCTGAGCAATAGAGCCCAGGGTACAATGGTTCTTTCGCTTTTATCTACAATGTTTCCTCACCTTGGTCTGTTGAAATCAGCTATAAACTTTCCTAAAATTACACACATATGATGTGGGTGTAGAAATGCAGCATTTGTAAATATGAAATGAATCAGCAGTGACAATTCGGTTGTTGGTGTTAACAAAAAGCTGCTATTTTGTGATACAGGAAACTGTGGTATGGTTGCAGTAACTGGTCACACAGCTGACACGAGTCAGGCTTTATCTTTTGTCTCCAAGACTAATGGGATAGCCAGTTTTAAATTGAACCTTTTCAATGTGGCATGTATTGAGTCAACCACTTTCAGAATTATTGTCAGACTTCTGATCCGGTGTTTTTTGTACCTCCCTGTGCTGCGCTTTGAATATAAAATATCGGCTTGGGGTTTTGCTAGAACAGGGTATCTTGTGCCCTGTTTATTGGAATTATTTTCTACCCCCGCCCTTCAGTTCCAAATGTTTTGTGCTGTTTTGTGTGGGCTGATTAATGGGGCATCTGGGACTTTAGTGACTGGACCAGTCTATTTCCTTGACTGGTGAGGTTGAAGGTTTGAGAAAGATACAGGAATAATGATGAGGAAAATTGGGTTCAGGAGGAAGAAGAATGAAGAGGGAAAGAAAGAGATTGGATTACTGAGGGGGGCAGGGGTGGGGGGGAAGAAAAAGAGGAAAAATGTAATTGCGGAGTATGATTTATTGCCTGCTGAATTAAGACTCGTGGTTTCAATTCTTTTCTGAACTTGCGGAGATTGGTGCTGTTTTTGCGAGGCTAGTGGCAAAAATCGTCACATCAATTTGTGGCATTTCACTAACTCACAGGGTATCTCTTCCTCGCCACAATTTGCTGGGTTATTCACACATTATAGTGTGCGTGTTGAACTCTTGTTACATTCCCAGTAAGCTCTGGGGCATTGTATTTTTGATTGATACAATTTGGAAAAACTAATTAATTTTGATGAACTAGCTAAATGATTTGTGATTAACCATTTGAAACTCTTTCGGCCATCCTGATTCATATCTAATGATATGAGGACTGGGATCAAGCTCTGTTGCCATCGTTCCTGAACCTGCTCCTCCCACAACCTGTGGGCACTGAGATTCATGCATAAATTGGTGAGATACCAGAATGGACTGGAACCAAACTCCAGGAAGGAGCGGACAGCTGTGGAGGAGGAGGGGACAGAGAGGGTGAAAGCTTCTTAATATTTAACAGCCAGGTGTAAAAGATCAGTTGTGTACAAGCTTTTTAAAGAAGCAAAAAGAATTGAGACAACAAAAACAATAAGTTTTACAGGGTTAATAAAAGATCTGTACCATTAATGAATGTCTAGTGTAAGAGGTTTCATGTCTAATATATTCAGTTAATAAATATTGCAGAACACTTTATTAAAAATGCTATGCCGTCTACGTTGAACTTCATAAAAATTTAACCTGTTTTAAATCTACATATAAATAGTCCCATAACATAAAATGGAATATATTTATTGCAGTTTTATTATTGATTGAAAATGAGGCTGTGTAGACTTTACTGAAATAATAAAAGTAAAATTTTGGGTTTAATATTGATTTTTAAACCTAAATGAACTGTGCCTTTCTGGAATAAGGCTCATGGAGATGAAAGCTTTTCTCACTTTGTTTTCCTAGATACAGGTTTATAAACTTAACAAACACATGTCAAGATGTTTAATTATTTACGTGGGCCTGAGCAATGTTTTTGTTAACTAGTTATTTCTGTTACTGGCAGCTCAACAGACACCTGTCGGGCCTTGGTATTAGAGTTGGTGTTTTAAGTAAAGCAGCAGAATTTTGAGCTATCCGTGGTTATTCAATCACCAAATGATAGCCTACTGATGGCTCACTTTTGTTTAATCACTTAAATGCCTTTTTTATACACATCTTGCAAGTCTGCCTTGGCATTGGTTTGATCATGTGACTGTAAATGATCAAAACCTTGGATTTTCAGTCTTCGATAAGGTCCTGCGCAGTAGCCTCATGATTTAAGGATAGGCTACATGGAGTCGGCGAACAAGCAGATGATGGATAACAAGCTGATGATAAAACAGAAATCAGGGAGCATGGGTTAAAAGGTATTTACTCAGCTTGGTGGGAAGTGGTACTCCACAGGGTTTGATGTTGGGATGACTCTTCACTGATGTAAATGTTTTGGCCTTGGGAATCAGAAGGGAAGTATAATTTCAAAATTTGTGGATGACATTGAATTGGCAGGTTTAGTTAATGCAGAAAATATTGTGATTAAAATACAGGCAGAGTGGGCAAATAAGTGGCAAATTAATTTTGATTTAAGTATGAGATGATGCATTTTGGTAGGAGAATTAAGGATGTGACATCTTGTGGGCTGCAATTTGGATAAAATGACTACTTCCTGAAGTTTTAAGTTTGACCCAGGACCAAATGGCCAATGTGCTGTAAAATCCTATACCATAAGGCCACCCTAGTGGCAGGCAGCCTGTGACAGGTAAATGGCTATCACAAAATAATATTTATATAGGCAGTTTTCATTGTAAATATCGATGGAAGAGGTGTTGTTCTAAATCCTGGTGTAAAATGTGAATGTTTGCAATACCTCAGAAGTTTAATCAAGGTTTAAAAGGGCAAAAGTGAAGGCCAGTTAAATGAGAAGTAGTGGGGTTCAGTTGGAGTTGAGAGGGTTACTTACCTTTGCTTATAATCTATGAAATTGAAAAGATGCTGGAGCCTCCCTAAATCAGGTAGAAAGATATGGGATTTATAAGAGCTTCTTGTTAGGAAGAACTGTGTTTGGACCAAAAGAGCTTTGAGCTTGGAGCCAGCTTTAGCAATGGAGGAGATGTGACTTTTTTGTTTGCCTGACAAGGTGGTAAGGTTAAGATCAATCACTGATGGTGTTAAAGCTTCCAAATTCTTATATTCTCTCAAATGAGGCATTCAGATGCGGGTTATGCGGGTTGTAGACTCTTTGCTATGGTGCTGTAGAGTAACTTTATTGTCTCCTCAATTTGTCGTTTCTGTTTTCCATTCTAGGTCATACACTAACTGGTGTACTGGGCTGTGATCTCTCTCAGTCAGTCTCTGCTTTTGTACATGCACTGCTTTTCCATGTCAGTGTGTAGTAGAAAGTCAAATCTTCCCTCCCACCACTGACCTGCCTTTGAGTGCTGCTCTTCACTTTGCTTACAGGATTACAGCATCTGCAGAGAGGAACACAGTTAACGTTTCGAGTCCGTATGACTCTTCAACTTTGATTACAGGCTTTGATTACAGGTACTAGTAGAAGCTAGCATTTCATTTAAACTCAGCACTTCCATCGCCTTCCTCCTATAAATAGAAGGAACTTAGCAAGCTTGGCACTCTGATTTAGGAAATCTTATTGTGACAAATATCTGGTCAAAAAAATCTGCAGAAACCCTTTGCATGAGGAAAATTTGCCTTTATGGATATAAATAGTTAATCTGACCGAATTAGAAAACCTCAAATGAAACCATGCTTTTATAATTTGGCAATTTCAAAAAGCCTGATTTGGCTTAAACTGGGCCACGGTATAAAGGGTCAATTTATACTTGGCATCAGTCTGTGGCATTTCCTGCCATGAGAGGTGAGTGCCTGCCCACTTTCTTTATCAGAGGGTGCAGATCAGTGTAATCTGCCTCCTCCCTTCCCTGCTTTGAACGCCTTGCTTTATTTAACAGATTACACACACATTGTTCAACACGAAGTACCTCCCAGAGTGTAAACCTGTAGCAGACTTGCTCCTCAGGGCGTGTCCCGTAGCTACTCCTCTGTATAAAACTGTGGCCTTTCTTTTTTAAAAAAAAGATTGGAATCTTTCTTCGGACTTTGGCAACAATTTTGATACTCCCACCGAAAGAATTCCAAGCTTGGTTACTGACATGAACTAATTGCCAACAACTGTCCCTGGTTACAGTGTCACAATTGGCCTCAGTGCCAGCCTGGGAAGGAGAAATAAACGTCCAGATTTTCTCCTCCTGATTCCTGCTCCATGATTGGTATGAGCGTATATAGACATCAGGTAGGGATGGGTATAGGATTCTGCTGCAAAATCCCATTCCCTTCCCCACCAACTATATCCATGTCCTGACTTGCAGGTGAAGAAAGATTCCTCAGGCCGGGTGTTGGGCGGAGTGGGGAAAGGTTGCCAACCATGAACGTGGGATTTGAAATTATTTTCACTGATTGCCAACTTAAAAATGAATCGGCTGCTTCACTGCTGGATTCCAGGATTTAGCTCTTGCATGCAGGTCAGACCCCTAGAGAGACACGAAATTTGAGCGAGTGCCCCATCAAAGGATTCCAGTGCTAAGATTTTATTTCAATGTTGCTGAACTAGAGTAAATGTTTCACTTTCCAAGCTAAAATGAAGGAGTGTGTCTGTCCACAGACTTTCCTTTTTTATTGAAGGAACAGCTATCTTGCGTTTGTAGGTTTTGTTTTCCACTGACCTCTGGTGATCATCCCTTTGTTTGATGCCAAGTTGGACACCAGTCAGCATGCACAGAAATGACGCAAGACCTCTTAACTAGTAAAGCTTCAGTGGTTGGCATCTGACCCCAGAGGTGGGTTTATTTATTTGTCTGAAAGCGGCTACAATGGGTTATTATAATTGTGTGAAGAGATGCACAATTGGGCCACATGGTCTCTTCATGTGCTGTGGACTATACAATGCTGTATTGGTCTGGAAAATAGGGAGTGTATGAACTGACAGCAGTGGAAAGTGAGCTTCTTTTGTATAAGGACTTCCTGATCTCCCTAATCACTAAAGGATAACTGGCATTTCACTTGTAGCCCATTACTGGGAGAGGACACTGCTCCATATTTTGTATGTGTCCTTGGTCTGCTATTGTTGGGTTATTTCGGGAGACATTGGTTTTCTTACTCTAGGAGGGATCTTGCTGGAGGCAATGGTCTTTGTTTCACAATCTTTATTTCTGTAATTAGCTATATACAAGGTTACAAAACATCAGGACAGCGCTGCAGCTTCTCTCTTAGGTGTTTCTTAGTCATCATCTCAGGGAGTGCCATCACTATGGCATAGCTCCTTGTCTCTGTGAGTGACATCACTGTTAGCTCCTTCTCTCTGTGACATCACTATGACATGTGTAAGGAAGTATCATTAGCATTAACCCTTTACTCTACACCTAGGGCATTAAAATTCAAATGATTTGTGACAAAATGGTGACTGCTTAAATCTTTGAGTCTATTTGGATGTAGTGATAGGGCAACTTAAACCAATAGAAAGTTTCAAATCGCCAACCAGCCAATCAAATAAGTTTTTATTTCAAGCTGAGGCCGGTACTAACTTGTTTTTAAACCAAGTTAGCCTATGCTGGTATGAATTATAATGTTTCCTGAAACATAACACCCCCATGATTGATAAGTTACTGAAGCTCTCCTACTGTTGTCTCATCAGCTCAAAAGTTCATCATCCCCACATTTTTTTTTTAAAAACATCCTTGAGCTTTAACATAGGAGTTCATGATACATTATTTTTGAACTAAACATTCTGTAAAAACAGAAGAAAATGACTTGGAATATAAAAATCCTGATCAACAAAAAGGTCATAGAAATTGAAAATGAATGCAACCTGAAATAAACTTTGAAAATTAAATATCTGCTTGTCATAAAATGCTTCCCAACAAAACAGAACTCATACCACCACCGACGCACAGTGGCAGCAGTGTGCACCATCTACAAGATGCATGGTAGCAAATTGCCAAGGCTCCTTCAGCAGCACCTTCCGAACCCACGACCTCTACCACCTAGAAGGACAAGGGCAGCAGACACATGGGAACATCACCATCTGCAAGTTCCCCTCCAAGTCATGCACCATCCTGTCTTGTGACTATATCACCATTTCCTTTCACTGGCGCTGGGTCAAAATCCTGGAACTCCCTTCCTAACAGCACCTACACCACATGGACTGCAGCAGTTCAAGGAAGCAGATCACCACCACTTTCTCAGGAGCAATTAGTGATGGACAACAAATGCTGACTTTGCCAGTAGCACCCACATCCCATGAAAGAACAGACTAAAAAACCCTCATTAAGATTGCATGCAGAGAAATGCACATGTTCTGGATGCAATGATGTAACATCCAATTGAAGGTTGTGAACTGATAACAATGGTCAGGAGTTACTGACTGGTTATGTAACTGCACCTTCACTGATCCAATCTTGCAGTGTGGTCACTGCGTGGGATTCCTGGAGCTGAATTCGTAATCAGTTACTGGGCAGTGACTCTGTTTTGTAGTTCTGTACATGTTGTGTGGTGTATGTCCCTGGCATATCCCTCCACACAAGTGATTGACTCGACAAGAAAGAATTTAAACAGGTCAGAAATCATTATTTGGAAGTGGCGTTTGGGTAACCAAATCAGACCAATTTCTTGAGGTGGGCTGACAGTTCAAAGTTAAAAACTCTAATGAAAAAGACTCAGCAATTCAATTTGGGGGGGAGAAAAGTAATTCTTGTGAAATATGCAGGTTACAAATATATTGGAAATATTAGTTGGGGAAGGGGCAGCAAAGGAAATAAATTTGTTTGCAAATTGACTGAAATGTTTGTACAATTTGCTCCTTGTTAAATGCACACTTTGACCTTTGACACGTGTTACAGATAGTCCGCCCCATGAACATGGTTTTGAATCTTTTTTTTAAAACATAAACTTACTTTGTTCTCAAAGGACCAGAACTTGCTCTGTCCCTGTTTATTTTCGACCACAAGTCAGGAGTCAGTTCTTCATTTCCATATTTGCCTATTTATAATTTATTGTCCAAAGAAGTTCTTTGCCCAGAGAATAATAACGAAGGGAATTGACCCCTCAGTATGAAAGTGGAAACAAAGACCATAAATCATTCTGATGCTGTGATGTGAATGTTGCTCCTTTCTGGATGGATGATCTTGGATGCAATGAATAGTTTTTTTCTCTCGCCTGTCACTATTTTTGATTCTCTTAATTGTTCTTAATCCTGTAATCCTTTTTCTCTAATCTGAAGCTCAGCCTTCATATGTGTACTACTATTAAGATAGTCTCGTGGGAGGCAGTGAACATTTTTTTTTCAGCTCATTAGCCAGCTCAGCACCAAAGCGAGAGAGACCTTTAATGCTCAACTCTCGTATCATCCCACGCTGTTTGAAACAGAAACATGGTGAATCTGAGCGTAGGAACAATGCAAAGCCACGTGGTCCCAATGTAAAGAAATAGAAAGTAGAATCGCAAAATTTGATTTAACCTAACATTGATTTGTTCCCAAGGAAGTCTGTAGTTAGATTTGAAATAATATTACAGCATATCAAACTGAAATAGATCAATAATGCACTGTTAGAGGTGCTATTTCAAGAAGGGGGCAGTTCTTCCTGTGCCCTGGCCAATATATATCCCTAAACCAACATCACTTAATTAACAATAATCTTCTCCTTGCTGATTGGTCGTCTTGTGTGCAAGTTGCTTTTATAATACATAGGGCAAAATTTTTAGCTTGGTGCGCGGGCGGGCACCGGACCTGACTGACCGTAAAAATGATGTGTGATGATGTCAGGCAAGTGTCATTGCGCGCTCCCGTGATATTTCGGTCAGTGGACACGCGCCAGGGTCGGCAACGCGCACGCCGAGAATAAAAAGGCCTGTTAAAGCCGTTAAAAATTTAATTAAGAGCAATCCTTCCTGTCCAACCTTACGGTTGGCGGACAGACGAAAAGGCCAAGCGGCCTTTGCACTTTTTTTGGAAACCTCATCCATGGGCGGGATGAGATTTCCAAAAGCAAATAAAAATAACATAGTCACATGAGGAGCCATGTTCTATAACATTTTTTTTATAAAATCTTATTTTTTTAAAAAATCTGTTCATCAGAACTGCCTCAGGGAGATTTGCTAGTGCGCGTGCATGCGTAAAGTTTGCGCTGGCCCCTCTCGCACTCCCCACCCGCAGAGGCAGTGCTGAGCACTGCCACTTGCGTTTCTTGCCGGGCGGGCATGTTAAACTGCGGTCCAGCCCGATTTGTAGGCAGCAGCTGGCTTCACGGCCACTCCTGCCTGCCTCCGCCGAGCTTGCCCAACAAGGGCAAGATTCTGCCTGTTGTGTGTGTGTGTGTGTGTGTGTGTGTGTGTGTGTGTGTGTGTGTATGTGTGTGTGTATGTGTGTTTATGTGTGTATGTATGTGTGTGTGTGTGGTGTGTGTGGTGTGTGTGTGTGGTGTGTGTGTGTGGTGTGTGTGTGTGTGTGGTGTCTGTGTGTGTGGTGTGTGTGGTGTGTGTGTGTGTATGTGTGTGTGTGGTGTGTGTGTGTGTGGTGTGTGTGTGTATATGGACGGGGACAGCATGGGGGGAGGTTTTAAAAGAATTGATCTACAAATGGATTAAAATATAAACTTTTAGCAAGATTGATTCTGGATAAATGCTTTTACTGTTTTGATGTGAAGAAAGGTGTCATTTTATTTTTGGCCCCACCGCCCTGCACCAAGCTGCAAATGTAGTAATAACTGTTGCATGTAGGCTAATGGAGGCACTCATCAAATTTGACATTTTAATTCTTAATGGCAACTTCACAGTGGCCTGATTTGCTTGCAGGTTGCTGGTAGCATTATTGCTCAACAGCTTTTCTTTAAAATAGTTATTTTGCTGTTCATTCTTAGTTGCAGGTATTGTTAGGGACTGGGATGGGAGGAGTGTGTCCCGTTTCCCCACAGGTCACAACAATAGTTTAAATTTAAATCACTCCAAAAATTGGCCAGTTGTTACCTTTTGATATTATTATTCCCTGGGTAAAAAGACTCTAACCAGGCCTCTTTCAGTAAACACAAAAAATATTGACTTATTATAAAATAAACTATTTTTTAAAAAGAACAAGTTAATAAACTGGTTAACATGCAAGTTGTAGTTTAGAAGTGTAATGATTTTTCCCCCTTTTAAAAAAAAAGCAGATATTTGAACCCAGTATACACATACACACACATACACACACACACACACACACACACACACTCAACCTCAGAACAGAGCAAAACAAATACAGTCCCCTGCACAGCCTGGAGTATGAGAAAGTTTCCTTTAAAGGGATAAAATTTGAAGAGAGTTGACACTGTTGATCCAATAGAATTCTGGTCACAATAGATCTGGAAGTTCTTTCAGATGGATTTGTTGGTGAAACTGTCCTTGATGACTCTTTCTTATCACAGCTTTGTGAACTCTCAAAAAAACAGATGTTATCTTGATGAGATGTTTGAGGTAAGTTTAACGTAAAGGTGGGAAAGAGAGCTTCTTTCTTGCAGCCTGCTTCTAAGGCACCCCACACTCACTCACTGAGAGTTTAAAAGGCTAAGATGTTCACTCAGGCCAAGTGTTTTTAACCAATCAGCAAGAGTCTTTAGCCTGGCAACTGCAGCTCTTTGTTAACTTAGATATGCAAAGTATCTCTTCCCTCTCCAGGAGTTCCTTGTTGGTTATCTATCTTGATCCATGGTTTCTTGAGGAATGCCATAGTCACATCCCAAATTATTATTACAAACTTTTAAAATAACACAGGAGGAGGAATGTCCAAAGCTTAATGTCCTTCAAGTTTTTCCAAAAATGGGCTCCTCACAGTATGTTTAGGCTTTGGGAATAGGGGGTTAGTAGCGAGGTACTTCCAGCGCTGTTCACTGATTCACCGTCAAATCTCAAAAGTTGAGGTATTCATTTACTGCTAGTCTGAAACCCAGTTGTTTGATTTGTGACTGTCTTAACGTGCTCTTTTCTTTTTGAGGGCTGGAGTTGTAACATTTATATTTTGGGAAATTTTTTTTTCTAATCTCTGATTGCCTTGTTTGCAGTCCTACTGCAGAGTGCAGGGAAAGTGAATTAAAACACTGGCATCTCTTCACTTTGCCTGTCCCACACATCACAGACAATGGGAAGATTATAGTATCAGCAATTCTGCAATGTCAAACTGGGACACATTGGTTTCAAAGAATTATCAATCTTAAATTTGAAGGCAGTCCATTCCCTCCTTATCTAAAGGAGTATGTGGTTGGTTGGTATGTTCGGTTTGAAGTTGGCTTGTGTGTTGCAGATTTTGTTCAGTTACACTTTATGGATCCAGAAATGCTCTGGCTGTGCAGCAGACAAGTTTAAAAAAAAATCCTGCATCTTTCCTGCAGTCAAGGCAGGAAATTTAGAATTCTACAAATTTGAATACTGCTTGAGAAGTAAGCTGTCCTGAACTGGCAATTCGAGGTAGTAGCAAAGGTCCTATATGATTTGAAGTTTCCTTGATTCTAAGCTGAATGCGAACACTGACATCTTAACTTAATTTGCTGACGGTCTGTTGGCTCAAGTTTTTTGAAACCAGCTGTTTTGGATCAAAAGATTAGTTCTGGGTCATTTGACAGTTGCACATCTGAAAAGGTTGTGAGTTCCTGCTTCAGGTCTAGGATTTGAACCCACAACCTTTACTGATTAACGCCGTCCTGATTAAGGTTCACCGTAAAATACTGAGGTGGAAACAGTGACTGAAGTTCCATCCTTTTGGATGATAAACCTCCCTTCTCCAGTGCATGGTGCTGGTTTGAAAGGGGTTGCTGTTCCATATGGACCTTTCCAAATATGTTTTTAAAGTAATGTTTGAGAATGGACCTGTGCTGAGAAAGTCAAAGGATTTGTGCAATCCCTCTTTACAAAGGGCTATGATTCACTAACACACCTGAATTAGAAAACCAATTTGGGTTTCTTGGCTCCTCGTATGAAGCTGTAGTCTATTCCATTTCCATTGTTATATTTAAGTAAATCCTTTGGCACTGAACCACACTTGCCTTTATTTGAGCTATTGTTTCCATTTCCGGCACAATTGTGCCATAGCTTCTCAAATGTCCATCAGTCACTGATCCCCATCAATAAAGCATGGATTGAAAGTTTGAATTGGCTCTTGTGAATGGGCTACAGTTTCCATTCTGTAATCCTGGTCATGCCAGGACTGTTTGTTCATGGGAAATATGTTCTCCATCATGGTGAGGTATGGAATAAGTGTTCAAATTCATGAGGGGTCTGGGCAAAATAGATAGAGAGAAACTACTCCCATTGGCAGAGGAACCAGAGGACACCAGTTTAACATGATTGTTAAAAAGAGGTAACTTGAGGGAAAACTGCACTTTCAAAAAAAAAAGGAATGTTTGGGATCTGGAATGTGCTGCATCAGTGTGGTAGAGGCAGATTCAGTTGTGACTTTCAAAAGGTAATTGGATAGTTATCTGAAGAGGAAATAAAGGATTGCAGAGCTACGGGGAACAAGGGGAGGTGTAGTGGAACTAGCTGAGTCACTCTTAACAGCGAGCTGATGGGCCAGACAGCCTCCTGTGCTGTAACCATTCAGTGAGGGTGAGGTTAGTCTTCGGTGACAGCGAATTGTTGGCCTTTCCTGTTGACGTTAGCAGAAAAAAAAAGCAGGCTGCCAATTTCGCTAGCAGCAATCATTCCATCTCCCCTCTTCAATTAGCGTAGAAATTGTATACCCTGTCTGTTATTTCACCAAAGTTTGATTTATTTTTTTAATTAAATATAAGTTAGTGCACTAAAGGTGTAACTAGATCAACAGCTGTGTTTATCTTTAAATAAACATCCGCGCCTTTTTCAGGCTAGATGTCACTTTATAGCTAGTAACTGTTTGTTTATATCTGGAATTTTAAATGAAATTGTACCAGTTCTGCATCATGTGGAATGATCAGCTGGTGAGATACTACCCGCCATGTTACCAGATACTGTTAGAATCAGTGAAGTCAATTGGTGAAGAATAGTACTGGAACCAATCTCTACTTAGTGTAATGTTTGTTTACGGAATGAAGCATTGCAAGCATATATCTCCTAACTCAACCACACCTTATTTTCAATGAGTGTCTCTTCTTACCTGCACAAGTGAAACCTCAATTAATGCCCTCCACTAGTGTTTAATTAATTACCATTAAAATGCAATCAACAGATGCAATAATGTGATGTACCAGGGTAGGAAATGCCTCCTAGCATTCGCAGGTAGTCTTCTCACCAGGAAATAGCCATTACAACTTTCCTAAGGTTTATGTTTTCCTCTGAGTTGTTGGTATTTCAGACATAAATAGCAGTATAAATATTGGCTAGTTTATCAACCTAATTGGGTATTATTTACTTTTTTTAGTCATCTCCGTTACAGCTAAGCATTGTTAAAATGAAATATTAGAATTACAGTGCCGTCACATACAGAGATTTACTGGCCAATGTTGGCAGCTTCAGTGAAGTGTCATAGATGTGAAGGAGACAAATCTTCTGCCTATGTTTCCCATATTGATAAGATTACCTCCTTTTGTGGTGGCTGATCACATTGTTCAGGGTGCTGGTCAGGGGCTTGGGGGAGTCAGGTGGAGAATTGAGCACTGCTCTAGGGAGCGGAGCTGTCGAGTGAAGTGTAAGGTTAGAAAATAAAAAGGACTTTCACTTTAAACAGTGCCTTTGGTAATTGCCAAATGTCCCAAAATGCTTTACTTTGAAGTACTTCTTGAAGTGTGACTGTAGTAATGTCGGAAACATGGCAGCCAAGTTAATGCACAGCAGGATCCCACAAACTGCAATGTGATAAATGACCAGATAAAGGTTGATGGGAACAGTGAAGTCAGGAGAATGGAAATGTTTCTATGGAGACTGGTGAGAGTGGTGTTTGCAACCAACAAATTACTTTTGAAGTGCAACCAATTTGTACACAGTAATGATCCCACAGATGGAAAATGAAATAATTGATTCAGTTAAGGTCTTCCTTTAGTGCTAGTGGTTAAGAGAAGACTATGTTTATAAAGAGGAGAGGGGAATATCCTGCTCTTTGATGCCTTTGAAGAATGTCATGGGATTCACAAGGCTGTACCCCTTTGACATCTCATCTGCTAGATGCCACCCGTACTAACTCGGAACTCCTGTGGTTACTGCAGTGTCAGGCAAGATTATGTACCGAAGCCGGACCTGAACCTTCAACCTTCTGACTTGTGACTGTGTACAAACTGTGTCCACCTGGTTCTCTAACAATAGCACGTTTGCACCATTGTATATAACATCCCCTTGCTGTGGATATATATATTTTACTGCTGTCAGGGAATCTGTATTCTTGGGTTTGTGCTGTGCGCTTTCGGAGCCAAGGAGTATAAGTTCTAGCATGCCCGGGGCATCTGTGCGAGTGCAGAGAGTGGCGGGGGACATGCCGCGCATGTACAAAAGGTGACTTAAAAGCATTTTTTGTTTACTGAAACCCCAAGCAAAGGACGTAGAGGGGATGGTTCAAAAAGCTTGCTCACTTCCCCTGGTGTGCAGCGCAAAAAACTCGACCTCGGGACTCGGGTTTTGGGCGTGAGGAGGAGCCCAAGTGATGGATTAGTCCGGAGGTGAAGAGGCAGCAGAGGGTTGATGGCCCCACGTGAAATGCCGTCAATGGCTCCATGCAGCTATGATCCAGAGAAGTCCCGGAGTAGGTGTTGCGCCATGCTGCTGGGGCTCGGGGAAGTCCAGTTTGTCAGCTCGGTGAGGCTGAAGTGAAGATGTCTGCGCTGTGAAGCCGGCATCTGGGGCAAAGGAAAGCCAGTGAGCGGTAGTGTTCTGCTCAGAGCAGCTAGGCAGCTGGGATTGTGCCAGTGATTAGATGCTGGGGTACGGCCTTGTGAATCCAGTGTATCAGAGTCTCAAGAGAAGAGATTGAATAATTGGGAGGTGAGCAGTTGTTGGGGCAATCTGAGTTGGAGAAGCTGTTGAGAAAAATCAGAGGCTTTTTCCTTGAAGGAAAGGAGCTAAAA
The DNA here is from genome assembly GCF_017639515.1 of Carcharodon carcharias. NCBI lineage: Eukaryota > Metazoa > Chordata > Chondrichthyes > Lamniformes > Lamnidae > Carcharodon > Carcharodon carcharias. The sequence continues at coordinate 20,538,327 of NC_054492.1, read as the reverse complement.
TCCTTCATGAAAACAGAGTTTTCTAGGATTTGTGTGACTCAAGTGATCACTAATGTCTGGGTGAGTTGCTGAGAAATTGATGGGATCTGTCTTGGTTGTGACTGTCACTTATTGTGCAGTTTGTGCTGTTTGACCACAGTTCGCCTATTAATTCATGTCTGCCTCATGTTAGTTTTGGATCTTTATAAGATGGATAGTATTGACAATTTGCCTTATTGACTCTTGTGTAGTAAAATTTGTTTTCTTTAAAACTTTGGAAACTTGTCAATTTATTCTCTTCGTGATTAACTGGGATTTCAAATTTTGTTTACTTTACAACAATTATGTGGATCCTAATAAAATTGTGGGCCTCGTCCAGGAGCGTAACAGGGCTATTTATACTATTGTTTTCGTTTGGTTCATTGGGAAAAAAATAGCTGGTTTTGGGGATGGGCAGGGAAGTGGGCTTAAGGCTGCAATCAGATCAGCCATGATTTTATTGAATGGCGGACAGGCTGCCTTAAAACTATTTCTTGCTTTTTTTTACTCACCGCACTTTGCAAGTGGCCATGTATTTTTGCTGTTCATCGAAATGACAATCCATCTATCTGGTGTTTTGCCTCTGCTCCAAGATATTTTCGTTGGACTCTGAGGAGAGGGTTCCTTGGGCTGTGTTCTGAGATTTGTAGTCAGCTAGCTGGTTGAGTCTCTTAAAGTTTGGAAAGTTATGTCGATTCAAGAATCAGAGCTCTAAGGAGGAATGTTTGGGGAAGATTTCAAAAGTCAACTGAAATGCATAACTTGAATAAAACGTGACATCGGAACATTCCATTCTGATGGAATAGTCGACCTAAAAGGTTGACTCTGGATTCCCCCCTCCACAGATACTCCCAGGCCTGATGAGTATTTCCAGCATTTCTGTCTTTATTTCAGACTTCAGCATCTGCAGTATTTTCTACTTTTGTATTATTGTGGAACACAATTTTTTTTGTTTGTTGACTACATTTGATTTGGACAAATGAAGCCTTTAGCCCACAGATAACGTGGATAGCTGGACTTTTATAATGCAGTTTACTCTATCGAAGTTTCAAAATCTTAGACGATTTGGTTAATGTGCAGGAGACATGGTTTCAGAACTTAATTGGATAGTTTGTTCTGAAGGAAAAGGCCTTGATCAGCCTTCAGGACCACATGATAAGCAGCTGATGCCTATTAGGAAAGGCTGCAGTCTTTGTAGTTGGCAACTGCTTCTCGTGTTTATTGGATTTGCTGTGTAAGTTTGTGTCTCTCTCTTGATAGATTTAGTGGTTTTTGTGCATTGGGCAAGGCCCCAGTTAGATGGTCGGAGCATTCGGATTTTCTTGAAACCTTTCTTTCTCTCTCTCCCTGCCCCCCCATCTCAGCATTCTGGATGAAACAGACACTTAGTGGCCGGGCCAGGACAGTGGAGTTCGCTTCCTAGTGGGATTGGACACGGAAAGTTTGGACACCGGGCTGGATTTTTTTTCCATCGTACGAAGGTATGAGCTGTTTGCGCAATTTTTAACTAGATCAATATTCCAATTGGTTTTGTTCAGTATCTTGAAGTGTTATAAAGCCTTGAACAACTTTGATCCACCGTATCTTTTTTAAGAATCATTTGGGCAGCTTTGGCACTGGCTCTGATTTAATCAAGTGCAATGGATTTTCATTTAAAAGATAAAAAGCCATTCCATTAATAATGTGAGGCGGTGAGTGACTAAGGAGTTTGCTCACTGAATTCAAGTGCTGTAATGAAATGAAATCATGAATGAGATCATCTGAATGTGGGAATTGTATCCTGAAGTATGACGATTCTACGTAACTTAGTTTAAACAAATGGTTTTCTTCATTCTGTACATGCTTGTGGTCTGATGCTTGTTGTCTGATGCAAAGAAGCAACTGTTTTATGCCTCTTAAGAATCTGCCTTTATGTGAGCTGATTTAAAATTAATTTGTACGTTCTAGCCCCAGCTAATTGATGATGAAGCTGCTTTACATTTGAAGCCGAGTGGTATACTAGGACTTGATACTTCCTCCTTTTTTCTCTCTTTTTCCCCCTACCCCCAAGTACCTGACTTTCAGCTCATGTCATCTGGTGGAGAAAGCAAGCCATGACGACTGATTTTTTAAAAAAATGTTATTTTATCCCCCAAGGGTGAATTAATTTTCACCCTTCATGCTAGATTCTAACTCAAGAGTATCGGCAGTTGCGTCAGAGCTGGGAATAGATCAGATCCACGCCACCTCTGTGATTTTTTTTAAATACAGGGCTACGCAAAACCCTTTCCCAAACAGTTCACTATTTTATTTTGAAAGTTGCGATTGCATAATTGATAAGATCCCTAATATATACGCATTAGGAATGGTATTTTTTTCCATTCATATTTTCTCTTCAGCTGGCTGACTCACTGCAAATGAACCTAGAGTTTCTGACCCACAGTTGGGTTTTTATGATGGTTTGAGTTGGCCTCTTCCCTTAGTTTTAAATCCAGCGCTGGATGCATTTGATTCTCTGCAGTGCAAATGGGAGATTTGAACAGTCTTTGCAGGATCACCCCATCTCCATCTGGCAAAATGCAATTGGACGCTAAACAAATATTTAATGCACCAAAAACGCATTTTAAATTCGGCAAATGCTGTTGATTTCAATGTTAATAATTAAGTCATGAAGGGAAGCAGTCTAATGGCTGGCTTCCTACTGTGTGTGTGTGTGTGTGTGTTCTGTCTCAATGGAAAATGACAATGTAGCAACATTCTCCATCCGTAAGTTTAGCACCACAGAATATTGTGTAATAATTGGAAGGCTATGTTGTAATTGCCCCTGAATTTGTCGAAGAGCAAAAATGTGGATTTAATTTTATGACCTATTTTTGTTCTTTTAAGATGTTCTATTGAAAATACTTACTTGGGGGAGTGAGGAAAGAGTGCAAGTCTGCCAACCATTCCTCTCCCATCTGATGGAGAATTTAGGGGGAGGAGTGGGGGTGGTCCCAGGCTACAGCGAGGGTCCTGGCCAGTGACTATTCCAATAGAACCTGTGTTGCCTTAAGAACTGACATCAATGTACTGAGGCTTCCAAAGGCCCCTGGACAGCCCAAAACAAAAGCATTCAAATCCCCAAGGGAAATTATTTGCTTTTAAAGCCATACTACTTTGCTCCCTTTGGAGCATTCTTTAACAAAGCACTGGTTTGTATAATTTACCATTACCAGTTTGCACCACTCTAAATGCACATCCTAGTGTGAAACTGCTTCTTGCCCTGTGACTGCAGCTTAATATTGACTTCCCAATGCTGCACCTCTAAAGCACTCCCAACACTTGGACTGAGTTCTTGTAGCAGTGTTGCAATCGATGTCAAGAAAATGTATTAATTGAAGTCTTTGCAGCAACAGTGTAGGTTGTCTTATTTCCCCATCAGCTTCTGTAGTAAGGATTTCTGTTGAAAATAGAAACATATCGACAATGCTACTCTGGCTTTGAGAGAACTTGGAGCTGTTTTACCATCCACAATATTCCAAAAAATAGATGCTTCAGTGAACTGAAGTTCTGCAATTCAGTAGGATTATTAAGGTTATTTGGATAAATTGCTGTATGTGCTCTTCTGGAGTATTATAGTTTTTGTTAATGGAGAGTTGCAGTCGACAAATCATCATACTCGCTACTTATCCTGCAGGGCAAGGCCAAATATTCTTTCTCCACTAAGAACTGCAACTCTCTTGTATCAAAAAGGTTCCTGTTATTTCCCCTAAATTAACATTTGAATTTAGTTCAATTCTGGTTTTAAAAATTAGTGGCTCAATTAAATAGTGTTTCTGACTCCCCTCTTTGTAGCCCCATTGGGGTTAGTTTTTGTGTGTTAAAATTGGACCACTGATGCCATATCCGAATTGCAGAATGAGGGGTCTGTGGTGTGATGGGATCTCTCCAGTCCTTAGTCTGTGGAGACAGTTGGCAATCAATCTCAAGTGCATTAAATTCAATTGACACCAAATGTGGATTGTTCTGGACTCCAAGGCAAGATCCAAGAAATGGGTAAGGTTTACAGATAGATGCATCAGTGGCAAAGGAAATTCAATGTGGACACGAGTAAGTTATCATAAATTAGAACTAAAAATACGCACAACTTGAGCATCCAATAACTGGGCTAAAAAGTAGAGACTTAGTGGTGTTGGCTGATGACATCTAGAGACCATAGGGCAGCAATACACAAAGCACGTAAGAAGCTGGGTTATTTTAAAAATATTATCTCCACCTAATTTCTCAAATGCTTTCCAGTTTTCTCGCTGCTGTCTGATCTCTATCTTCTAAAACTTAAGCTAATTCATTAATTTGGTGCAGGGAGGCAAGCCTCTGGAACAGCTTGTTTTCCACATTACCTTGTTCCACCACTAGAGGTCAGTCCTTCAGCCATCATGCTTCTGGCATTGGGAATTATTTTCCTACACCACTGTATCTACACACCTCTCCTCTCTTCCTGTTTTCAAAATCCTTTTTAGGAATGAAATCCTGAAGCACTTCTTCTACACAGGCTCTTGGAAATCTTGAATTTGTTTCTCCTAAAGACATTTTCAAGACTCTGATCCACAGATTTTTTATTAAGTAAGCAAGGGATATGGAACATGGGCCGATAAGTAGAGTTGAGGTGCAGGTCAACCCATGATCCAATTGAACAGTGGAGCAGGTCCAAGATGCTGGATAGCTGCCTCCTGTTTCCACAGTGCCTTTAGTCTCCACGCCTGCCTGACTTCACCTTCAGCCCATTATCTGTATGACCCTTTCATTAGCTTGCTGCTGTCTGGTGGACACGAGACAGCTTGAGCAGCTTGTGGTGGAGCCCACTGGGGAACAGGCAATTCTAGATTTAGTGATGTGTAATGAGGCAGATTTGATAAAGGAGCTTAAGGTGAAGGAACCCTTAGGAGGAAGTGACCATAATATGATAGAATTTACCCTGCAATTTGAGAGGAAAAAGCTGGAATCAAATGTAACGGTATCACAGTTGAATAAAGGCAACTACAGAGGCATGAGGGAGGAGCTGGCCAGAATTGACTGGGAGATGAGCCTAGCAGTGAAGACAGTGGAACAGTAATGGCAGGAGTTTCTGAGAGTAATTTGGGAGACACAGCAAAAATTCATCCCTATGAAGAAGAAGCATACTAAAGGGAGGACATGGCTGACAAGGGAAGTCAGAGACAGCATAAAAGCTAAAGAGAAAGCATACAATACGGTGAAGAGCAGTGGGAAACCAGGGGATTGGGAAGCCTACAAAGACCAACAGAGGACAACTAAAAAAGAAATAAGGAGGGAGAAGATTAAATATGAGGGTAAACTAGCCAGTAATATAAGAGAAGATTGCAAGAGTGTTTTTAGATATATAAAGGGTAAGAGAGAGGCAAAAGTGGACGTTGGGCCACTGGAGAATGACATTGGAGAAGTAGTAGTGGGGAACAAAGAAATGACAGAGGAACTGAATAGGTACTTTACGTCAGTCTTGACGGTGGAAGACATGAGTGACATCCCCAAAGTTCAAGAGAGTCGGGGGTCAGAGGTGAGTATGGTGGCCATTACCAAGGAGAAGATGCTAGGGAAACTGAAAGGTCTGAAGGTGGATAAATCACCTGGACCAGATGGATTACACCCCAGAGTTCTGAAGGAGATAGCTGAAGAGATAGTGGAGGCGTTAGTGGTGAAATCACTGGAGTCGGGGGGGTCCCAGGGGACTGGAAAATCACTAATGTAAACCCCCTGTTTAAGAAGGAAGTGAGGCAAAAGACGGGAAATTACAGGCCGATTAGCCTGACCTCGGTTGTTGGTAAGATTTTAGAGACCATTATTAAGGATGAGATTTCAGAATACTTGGAAGTGCATGGTAAAATAGGGCAAAGTCAGCATGGTTTCATCAAGGGGAGGTCATGCCTGACAAATCTGTTAGAATTCTTTGAGGAGGTAACGAGTAGGTTAGACAAAGGAGAGCCAATGGATGTTATCTACTTGGACTTCCAGAAGGCCTTTGACAAGGTGCCGCACAGGAGGCTGCTCAGTAAGATAAGAGCCCATGGTGTTAGAGGCAAGGTACTAGCATGGATAGAAGATTGGCTGTCTGGCAGGAGGCAGAGAGTGGGGATAAGGGGGTCCTTCTCAGGATGGTGGCCGGTGACTAGTGGAGTTCCGCAGGGGTCAGTGTTGGGACCACAACTTTTCACTTTATACATTAATGATCTGGATGAAGGAACTGAGGGCATCCTGGCTAAGTTTGCAGATGATTCAAAGATAGGTGGAGGGACAGGTAGTACTGAGGAGGTGGGGAGGCTGCAGAAGGATTTGGACAGGTTAGGAGAATGGGCAAAGAAGTGACAGACGGAATACAACGTGGGGAAGTGTGAGGTCATGCACTTTGGTAGGAAGAATAGAGGCATAGACTATTTTCTAAATTGGGAGAGAATTCAGAAATCTGGAATGCAAAGTGACTTGGGAGTCCTAGTCCAGGATTCTCGTAAGTTTAACTTGCAGTTTGAGTCGGTAGTTAGGAAGGCAAATGCAATGTTGGCATTTATTTTGAGAGGACTAAAATATAAAAGCAGGGATGTGCTGCTGAGGCTTTATAAGGCTCTGGTCAGACCACATTTAGAATATTATGAGCAATTTTGGGCCCCGTATCTCAGGAAGGATGTTCTGGCCCTGGAGAGGGTCCAGAGGAGGTTCACGAGAATGATCCCAGGAATGAAAGGCTTAACATATGAGGAATGTTCGAGGACTCTGGGTCTATACTCGATGGAGTTTAGAAGGATGAGGGGGGCTCTGATTGAAACTTACAGAATACTGAAAGGCCTGGATAGAGTGGACATGGGTAAGATGTTTCCATTAGTAGGAGAGACAAGGACCCGAGGGCACAGCCTCAGAGTAAAGGGAAGACCTTTTAGAACAGAGATGAGGAGAAACTTCTTTAGCCAGAGAGTGGTGAATCTATGGAATTCATTGCCACAGAAGGCTGTGGAGGCCAGGTCATTGAGTGTATTTAAGACCGAGATAGATAGGTTCTTGATTGGTAAGGGGATCAAAGGTTAAGGGGAGAAGGTGGGAGAACGGGGTTGAGAAACTTATCAACTATGGTTGAATGGCGGAGCAGACTCAATGGGGCAATTGGCCTAATTTCTGCTCCTATGTCTTATGGTCTTTCTCCCCTCCCTTAAAATAGCGGAAGAAATTTTGATAATATGAGAGCTGTGAAATGAACTAACTTGGCTGGTTACAAAATTGCCTCTGAGATTTTTTTTAAAGTTTGCTTTGTGCTTTTAAATAAATTGGTAAGAGCAAAACTTTACAAATCTGTTTGAAGGCTGGATCTGTATAAACCACTTCATTAATATTTTCGGTTAAAACAACAAGCTTGCTTTTTTTTCTCTTCGTTGAAGTAAATATTCTAGATGGATCACCTCTCAAGACTTAATCTCCTGGCACAGTCTCTATCCGAGTTTCATGATCTCTGAAGTACCTAAGGGTGCATTGGGTTAGAATGTTCTGGAATCTGTGTTTGACACAACATGCACCTCCACTTTATTGGAAGTTCTGTATTTCTGCTTCTGATCTTTTTGTGAAGTAACTTTAGACTATCTAAACCACAGTTTGTAGTGAGTACAAGCCCACAGTATATACAGAACTTCCACCACCCAATTGAGAACCAAGCTATCCAACTTCATTGAATATCTGCTAAAATGAAAGAGAAAGAGGCGTACAGATAAGTGACTACAACTGAGTGAGATGTACACTATGAAGTCTGATAGCATCAGGTCAAACATGGGCAGGAAACCTCCTGCTGATTACCACATACCACCCTCCCTCAGCTGATGGATCATTTCCTCCATGTTGAACATCACTTGGAGGAAACGTTAAGGGTGGCAAGGGTGCAGAATGTACTCTGGGTGGGGGACTTCCAAAAGTGGCTCGGAAGCACCACCATAGACCGAGCTGGCTGAGTCCTAAATGACATAGCTGCTAGACTGGGTCTGTGGCAGGTGGTGAGGGAACCAATAAGAAAGAAAAACACACGTGACCTCATTGTCACCAATCTGCATGCTGCAAATGCATCTGTCCATGACAGTATCAGTAGCAGTGACCACCACACAGTCCTAATGGAGACGAAGACCCGTCTTCACATTGAGGCGACTCTCCATTGTGTTGTGTGGCACTATCGCCGTGCTAACTGGGATAGATTTCGAACAGATCTAGGAACTCAACACTGGGCATCTATGAGGTGCTGTAGGCCACAGGAAAACAATCTGTAACCTCATGGCCCTGCATATCCCCCACTCTACCATTACAACCAAGCCAGGGGATCAACCCTGATTCAATGAAGAGTGCAGGAGGGCGTACCGGGAGCAGCACTAGTCATGTTTAAAAATGAGGTGTCAACCTGTTGAAGCTACAACTTAGGACTACTTGCATGCCAAACAGCATAAGCAGCAAGTGATAGATAGAGCTAAGCAATTCCATAACCAACGGATCAGATCTAAGCTCTGCAGTCCTGGCACATCCAGCCGTGAATGGCGGTGGACAATTAAACAACTCACTGGACGAGGTGGCTCCACAAATATTCCCATCTTCAATCATGGAGGAGCCTGGCACATCAGTGCAAAAGATAAGGCTGAAGCATTTGCAACAATCTTCAGGCAGAAGTGCCAAATGGATGATCCATCTCGGCCTCCTCCGGATGACCCCAGTGTCACAAATGCCAGTCTTCAGCCAATTTGATTCTCTCCGCATGATATCAAGAAACAGCTGAAGGCACTGGATACTGCAAAGGCTATGGGCCCTGACAATATTCTGGCAGTCCTGAAGACTTGTGCTCCAGAACTTGCTGCACCCCTAGCCAAGCTGTTCAGAACAGCTACAATACTGGCATCTACCTGGCAATTTGGAAACTTGCCCGGGTATGCCCTGAACACCAAAAGCAGGACAAATCCAACCTGCTCAATTAGCGCCCCATCAGACTACTCTCGATCATCAGCAGAGTGATGGGCGGGGGTCATCGATAGTGCTATCAAGCAGCACTTGCTTAGTAATAACCTGCTCTCTGATGTTCAGTTTGGGATCTGTCAGAGGCACTCTGCTTCTGACCTCATTACAGTTTTGGTTCAACCATGGACAAAGCAGCTGAACTCCAGTAGTGAGGTGAGAGTGACTGCCCTTGATATCAAGGCAGCATTTGACCCAAGTGTGGCATCAAGGAGCCCTAGCAAAACTAGAGTCAATGGGAATCGGGGAAAACTCTCTGCTGGTTGTAGTCACGCCTAGCACAAAGTAAGATGGTTGTGGCTGTTGGTCAGTCATCTCAGTTCTAGACATCACTGCAGGATTTCATTGGGGTAGTGCCCTAGGCCCAACTATCTTCAGCTACTTCCTCAATGACCGACCTTCCATCAGAAGATCAGAAGTGGGGATGTTTGATGATTGCATGATTTTCAGCACCATTCAAGATGACTCAGATACTGAAGCAATCCAAATGCAACAAGACCTGGACAATATCCAGGCTTGGGCTGACAAGTGGCAAGTAACATTCACACCACACAAGTGCCAGGCAATGACCATCTCCAACAGGAGAGAATCTAACCATCGCCCCTTGACATTCAATGGCATCACCATCACTGAATCCCCTACTATCAACATTCTGGGAGCTACCATTGACCAGAATCTGAACTGGACTAGTCATATAAATACTATGGCTACAAGAGCAGGTCAGAGGCTAGGAATCGTGCACTCCACTTGCCTGGATGAGTGCAGCTTCAACAACACTCTCTAGAAGCTTGACACCATCCAGGACAAAGCCTGTTTGATTGGCAACCCTTCCACAAACATTCACCCCCTCAACCACCAAACAGTAGCAGCAGTGTGCACCATCTACAAGATGCACTGAAGAAATTCACCAAGGTTCCTTAGACAACACCTCCCAAACCCTGACTACTATCTTCTAGAAGGACAAGGGCAGCAGGTACATAGGAACACAATGACCTGGAAGTCCCCCTCCAAGTCACACACCATCCTGTCTTGGAAATATATCACCATTCTTTCGCTGTCACTGGGTCAAAATCCTGCATCTCCCTTCCTACAGCACTGTGGCTTACTTACACCTCAGGGACTGCAGCGGTTCAAGAAGGCAGTTCACCACTGCCTTCTCAAGGGCAATTAGGGAGGCTGGCCCAGCAAGCGATGTCGCATTCCATAAATTAATAAAATTAAATAAGGTTGGACAGAAATGGCAGGGCTGGTGGTGTGCCCTGACTGCAACATGTGGGAATCTGTGGAATGTACTGCAAGCCCAGACAACCACACCTGAAGAAAGTGCCTGCAGCTTAGGAAACACCGGCTCAGAGTTGCTGAGCTGGAGTCTGAGTTACAGGACTTGGCAGACATCAGGGAGGAGGAAGAGTTACCTGGACACTTTGTTCCAGGAGGCAATCATTCCATTAGGTTAGACAGAACTTTGAGTTGGCCAATGGTTACGGACAGGAGGGTGTGACTGTAAGTCAGGCAGCTAAGGGGAACCAGTATGTAGTGACGGAGGAGCTTCAGCCCCTAAATTTGTCCAGCAGGTACAAGGTAGATGAAAGGACTGCAAGGTGGATGAGTAGGCTGACCATGGTGAAAGATGCCATTCTAGTGGGGGGAGTGATGAGGAATGTGGTAGTGATAGGAGGCAGTACAGTCAGGGGCATAGATATTGTTCTCTGCAGTCGAGAATGAGAGTCTAGATGGCTGTGTTGCCTGCCCGGTGCCAGGGTTTGGGATATCTGCTTGGGACTGGAGAGGAACTTGCTGTGGGAGGGAGAGGATGCAGTGGTCATGGTCCATGTATATACCAATGACGTAGGTAAGACAAGGTAAGAGGTTCTGCATAGAGAGTATGAGGAGCTGGGCACTAAATTAAAAAGCGCAACCTCAAAAGTAAATATCCCATTTAAAAACCACCACCCCTGACAGTGCAACACTCTCTCAGTACTGCACTGCATTGCCAGCCTAGATTCTGGTATTCAAGTCTCTGGAGTGGGACTTGAAACCACAACCTTCTAACTCTTGAGGTGAGAGTGTTACTAACTGAGCCACAGCCGACACTTAAGGTAGATTATTGGTGCAAAGTTGGAAATTTACTCTGTAACTGGTCATGATCTGGAAGTGTATATACAACACTCCCTTGGTACTGCACTAGTGCCAACCTCGATTCTTCTGCTCAGGTCTCTAGAGTGGGAATTGAAATCAAGTCTTAATGAGTTCTTTAATGAGTCTTGCACACCTGTTGTGCAAGGACAGAGTGCAGGCAGAGCCAAACAGTTCAGATTGCTCACACATCCTTTCATGTGTCTGAAACGATGGGAAACTAGTGCCTGAGGAATTTTACACATCAGCTTCCCCAGGGTCGTATTATTGGCCTCTAGGTGTTGCATTTGGAATAATGAGCCATTTTCAGCCAGGATTGTGAACACCATTTTCTTTGACCAAATTTCCATTCTCTCACCCCTTACACAAATAATTTTTTGAAACTTGACACTGAATCCAATATTTATTCCAAGGTCCTTTTTTTTTTGCACACACCAAACTTTTTAAAATTGATTCATTTTGCTCACTTGCTAAATTCAGATATCGACTTTCACCAATTCCTTTTTAAACGCTTAGAACTGTTTCCTAATACTTGGGGTGGTGAGGTTCCTTCAAACCTGCCACACACCTTAATTCTCCATCATGACACTTGCAGCTGCCACGCCTTCACTTCAGGAAGTTCCTGAGCAAATGCAAACACTGACACGTAAGCTAAAATGCTGTGTGCTTTGCAGGTGGAGCTGTTAAAGTGCTGCCACAGGCTGAATCAAATTACTTTTAAAGTGAATCTCTAGAACTATTGCAGGTAAGGATGGCTTTGAACGAGTGCTCCAGGTTGGTGGTTTTTGTGCTGAAAAGCTCTGGGTGCCCTCTTTGCTCTCCCACCACCTCCAACGCTGTTGTTAACAACTCTGCCGCGCTCTCACTCTTCAGTCTTTCTGAAAGGATTTGAAATGTTGCTATCGACTCCGCACACTTTTTATTTCACCGACATGGATACTTGGGACTTTTCAAAGATTTTTCAGTGCCATTAATGGTTTCAGCTTTTTGGCACAGAATGGCGACTGGCTGTTTTTTACTCTGGCACGTAGAATGTGTTTAATGTAGTTGGACTGTGCCATTAAGTTATTGTTTTTGTATGTTTATCTGTGATTATTTTAAAGTTGAGTCTCCTGCATCCTGACACCTTGTTGTGAAGCTGTTTATGTACAAAGTATACTCGGGCATTTTAAACAAGTTGACATGTCACTGTAAATAATTTAATATTATTATCAATGCTCTCGGAAAAAGGAATGTGGAAACGGCCTTCCCAGCACTGGTTTGGGTAAATGTTGTGGCTAGGCTGATTAATGTGGTACCATTTGTTTAAAACGCCTGAATGTACAGGAACTACGAAATGAAACATACTGAGGTCAGTTTATGCACAACTGCTCAGTGCAACATTCCAGGTTTTCTCATCCAGATAGAAACAGCATTTACTTCAATTTTGATTTGCTCAGACTTGCTGGAAGGCTGTGTTTTTCATAGCCTTTTTAAAAAAAAAAATTCCCTGTACGCCATGCGAGTTACTCACTGAAAACGATTCCACAGGCACAAGTGGCCATTTCGCTCCTTCTTGAAACTTGATTGTTTAAAAAACTTCATTCACGGGGTACGAGCATCACCGACAATACAAGTTTTTATTGCCGGCAGGAAGGTGGTGGTGAGCCACTGGCCTTGAACTGCTACAGCCCACAGTGCTGTAATGGAGGAAGTTCCAGGTTTTTGATGAGCACCTATGAAGGAACAGCATAATATAATAGAATTTACCCTGCAATTTGAGAGGAAAAAGCTGGAATCAGATGTAACGGTATTACAGTTGAATAAAGGCAACTACAAAGGCATGAGGGAGGAGCTGGCCAGAATTGACTGGGAGATGAGCCTAGCAGGAAAGACAGTGGAACAGCAAGGGCAGGAGTTTCTGGGAGTAATTTGGGAGACACAGCAAAAATTCATCCCTAGGAAGAAGAAGCATACTAAAGGGAGGACGAGGCAACCATGGCTGACAAGGGAAGTCAGAGACAGCATAAATGCTAAAGAGAAAGCATACAATGCGGCGAAGAGCAGTGGGAGACCAGGGGATTGGGAAGCCTACAAAGACCAACAGAGGACAACTAAAAAAGAAATAAGGAGGGAGAAGATTAAATATGAGGGTAAATAAAGCCAGTATTATAAAAGAAGATTTCAAGAGTTTTTTAGATATATAAAGGGTAAGAGAGAGGCAAAAGTGGACATTGGGCCACTGGAAAATGACATTGGAGAAGTAATAGTGGGGAACAAAAAAATGGCGGAGGAACTAAATAGGTACTTTGTGTCAGTCTTCACGGTGGAAGACACGCGTAACATCCCCAAAGTTCAAGAAAGTCGGGGGCAGAGGTGATTATTGTGGCCGTTACCAAGGAGAAGGTGCTAGGAAAACTGAAAGGTCTGAAGGTGGATAAATCACCTGGACCAGATGGATTACACCCCAGAGTTCTGAAGGAGATAGCTGAAGAGATAGAGGAGGTGTTAGTGGTGATCTTTCAGGAATCACTCAAGTCAGGGAGGGTTCCAGAGGACTGGAAAATCGTTAATGTAACCCCCATTTAGGAAGGGAGTGAGGCGAAAGACGGGAAATTACAGGCCGATTAGCCTGACCTCGGTCGTTGGTAAGATTTTAGAGTCCATTATTAAGGATGAGATTTCAGAATACTTGGAAGTGCATGGTAAAATAGGGCAAAGTCAGCATGGTTTCATCAAGGGGAGGTCATGCCTGACAAATCTGTTAGAATTCTTTGAGGGGGTAAGGAGTAGGTTAGACAAAGGAGAGCCAATGGATGTTTCCTACTTGGACTTCCAGAAGGCCTTTGACACGGTGCTGCACAGGAGGCGGCTCAATAAGATAAGAGCCCATGGTGTTAGAGGCAAGGTACTAGCATGGATAGAAGATTGGCTGTCTGGCAGGAGGCAGAGAGTGGGGATAAGGGGGTCCTTCTCAGGATGGCAGCTGGTGACTAGTGGAGTTCTGCAGGGGTCAGTGTTGGGACCACAACTTTTCACTTTATACATTAATAATCTAGATGAAGGAACTGAGGGCATCCTGGCTAAGTTTGCAGATGATTCAAAGATAGGTGGAGGGACAGGTAGTATTGAGGAGACGGGGAGGCTGCAGAAGGATTTGGACAGGTTAGCAGAATGGGCAAAGAAGTGACAGATGGAATACAACGTGGGGAAGTGTGAGGTCATGCACTTTGGTAGGAAGAACAGAGGCATAGACTATTTTATAAATGGGGAGAGAATTCAGAAACCTGAAGTGCAAAGGGACTTGGGAGTCCTAGTCCAGGATTCTCTTAAGGTTAACTTGCAATTTGAGTCGGTAGTTAGGAAGGCAAATGCAATGTTGGCATTTATTTCAAGAGGACTAGAATATGAAAGCAGGGGTGTGCTGCTGAGGCTTTATAAGACTCTGGTCAGACCACATTTAGAATATTGTGAACAATTTTGGGCCCCGTATCTCAGGAAGGATGTTCTGGCCCTCGAGAGGGTCCAGAGGAGGTTTACGAGAATGATCCCAGGAATGAAAGGCTTAATATAGGAGGAATGTTTGAGGACTCTGGGTCTATACTTGATGGAGTTTAGAAGGATGAGGGGGGATCTGATTGAAACTTACAGAATATTGAAAGGCCTGGATAGAGTGGACATGGGGAAGATGTTTCCATTAGTAGGAGAGACTAGGACCTGAGGGCACAGCCTCAGAATAAAGGGAAGACCTTTTAGAACAGAGATGAGGAACAACTTCTTTAGTCAGAGAGTGGCGAATCTATGGAATTCATTGCCACAGAAGGTTGTGGAGGCCAGGTCATTGAGTGTATTTAAGATCGCGATAGATAGGTTCTAGATAGGTAAGGGGATCAAAGTTTACACGAAGAAGGCGGGAGAATGGGGTTGAGAAACTTATCAGCCATGCTTGAATGGCCAGCAGACTCGATGGGCCGAATGGCCTAATTTCTGCTCCTATGTCTTATGGGTGGGAGCATTCCAATGCGCTTGCTGCTGTGGTGTCCTTCTAGGTGGTAAAAGTCGTGGGTTTCGTCAAAGAAGCCTTGGCGAATTGCTGCACTGCATCTTGTAAATGGTACATGCACGGTGTGGTGGAGGCAGTGAATGTTTAAGGTGGTGGATGGGGTGCCAATGAATTGAGCTGCTTTGTCCTGGCTGGTGTCAAGTTCCTTGACTGTTGTTGAAGCGCTGTCATCCACATCCGAGACTTATGCCTTGTGTATGTTGGATGTTGGGAGTCGGGAGATGAGTTACTCGCTGCAGCATGCATATCCTCTGACCTGCTCTGGGAGCCATGATATCTATATACCTGTTCCAGTTTCTGGTCAATTGTTAACCTCCTATTTGTTGATGGTGGGGGATTCAGTGATGGTAATGCCATTGAATGTCAATCGGAGGTGGTTAGAATCTTGTTGGAGAAGTCCTATGTGTGACACTTGTGTGGCATGAATGTTTTATCAGCCCAAGCTTGAATGTTCAGTCTTATTGCATGCAGGCATGGACTGCTTCAGTATCTGAGGAGTTGTGAATGAACATTGCGACTATCAGTGAATATCCTGAATTCTGACCTTATGATGGAGGGAAGGTCATTGATGAAGCAATGAAGCAGCTGCAGATGTTTGGGCCTAGGGCACTATCCTGAGGAACTCCTGCAGTGATGTCCTGGGGCTAAGATGACTCGCCTCCAATAACGACAACCCATCCTCTTTTGTGCGAGGGGTGTCTCCAGCCTGATTCCCATTGACTTCAATTTCACTATAGGGCTCCCTGATGCTACACTTGCTCAAATGCTGCCTTGATGTCGAGGGCAGTCACTCGCTTCACCTTTGCAATTCGGCTCTTGTCCATGTTTGAACCAAGATTGTAATGAGGTCTGAAATTGAGAGATTCTATTGGAGCCCAAACTGAGCATTGGTGAGCAGCTTGTTATTGAGTAAGTGTCGTTTGATAGCACTGTCAACAACACCTTCCACCATTTTGATTGAGAGTAGACTAATGGACTGGTTGTGGCTAGATTGGATTTATCTTGCGTTTTTGTGGCCAGGGCACACTTGTTTGAGTTTAGATGATTTTTGTTTTTCTTCTGGTATTGGTAGCTCTGATGGATTCTCTCAAAAATGACTTGCCCTGTTAACAGCTGAGGGATTGCTGGGATTGGGTGCAAGTACTGGTAATTGCTGGAAGCCCTTGTTTTGATGGGTATGTGGGGTGGGGGAGTGGAGGTGGTGGCAGGGGTCTGGAAGTGATGGTCCCTCTTTGTATTGTGGAGCTACTATTAGCAGCACCATTAATATAAAGAGGGCAGAGACAGCTTAACTGCTGGCCTACTCTTCACATTGGCTGGTGCCTACAATGGCCAACTCAAGATGTCCATCTAGCTGAATCTATCAAGAGAATCGTTGATAAAATTAATGCTTTTAAGGCTCAAGTGCACCAACAGGAAGCTGCAGGAGCAGCTTAGGCGAGTTACATAAATGCATTTAAGGAGAAGTTAAAGAAACTAATCAGGGAGAAAGACATAGAAGGATATGCCAAGTGGTTGATCCATCATGGCCTCCTCTGGAGGTCCCCAGCATCACAGATGCCAGCGTCAGCCAATTCAATTCACTCCACGTGATATCAAGAAAAGGCTGAAGGCACCGGATAGTGCAAAGTCTCTGGGCCCTGATAATATTCCAGCAAAAATACTGAAGACTTGTGCTCCAGAACTTGCTGCGCTCCTAGCCAAGCTGTTCCAGTACAGCTACAACACTGGCATCCACATGGCTACATGGAAAATTGGACAGGTATGTTCTGTACACACAAAGCAGGACAAATCTAACCGGTCAATTACTGCCCCCATCAGCCTACTCTCGATCATCAGTAAAGTAATGGAAGGGGGTCATCAACAGTGCTATCAAGCAGCATATGCCTAGTAAATACCTGCTCACTGAGTTTGGGTTCTGCCAGGGCCACTCAGCTCCTGACCTCATTACAGCCTTGGTTCAAACATGGATAAAGAAGCTAAACTCCCGAAGTGAGGTAAGAGTTACAGCCCTTGATGTCAAGGTCTCATTTGACCAAGTGTGGTATCAAGGGACCCTAGCAAAACTGGAATCAATGGGAATCATGGGGGGAAACTCTCCACTGGTTGGATTCACACCTAGCACAAAGGAAGATGGTTGTGATTGTTGGATGTCAGTCATCTCAGCTTCAGGACATCACTGAAGGAGCTCCTCAGGGTAGTGTCCTCGGCCCAACCATTTCAGCTGCTTCATTGATGACCTTCCATCATAAGGTCAGAAGTGGGGATGTGTGCTGATGATTACACAATGTTCAGCACCATTAGTGACTCCTCAAATACGGAACAGTCCATGTCCAAATGCAGCAAGACCTAGACAATATCCAGGCTTGGGCTGACAAGTGGCAAATAACATTCATGCCTTGCAAGTGCCAAGCAATGACCATCCCCAATAAGAGAGAATCCAAACATTGCCCCTTGACATTCAAAGGCATTACTGAATCCCCCACTATCTACATCCTGGGGGTTACCATTGACCAGAAACTGAACTGGACTAGCCATATACACACCATGGCTGAAAGAGCAGGTCAGAGGCTAGGAATCTTGCGATGAGTAACTCACCTCCTGACTCCCTAAAGCCTATCCGCCATCTACAAGATGCAAGTCAGCAGTGTGATGGAATACTCCTGACTTGTCTGGGTGAGTGCAGCTTCCACAACACTCAAGAAAAGAGGCTTGACACCTTCCAGGACAAACAGCCTGTTTGATTGGCACCACATCCACAAACATACACTCCCTCCATCACATGACGCACAGTAGCAGCATTGTGTACCATATACAAGATGCAGTGCAGGAATTCCTTTCTTCCAAACCCACAACCACTACCATCTAGAAGGACAATGACAGTAGATAGATGGGAACACCACCACCTAGAAGTTCCCCTCCAAGTCACCATCCTGACTTGGAAATATATCTCTGTTCCTTCACTGTTGCTGGGTCAAAATCCTGGAACTCCCTTCCTAACAGCACTGTGGGTGTACCTACACCACATGGACTGTAGTCCTTCAAGGAGGCAGCTCACCACCGCCTTCTCGAGGGCAACTGGAGATGGGCAATAAATGCTGGCCCAGCCTGTGAAGCCCACATCCTGTGACTGGATAATAATTTTAAAAATGCTAATGGGCATGAGAGAAGGCTTGTATGGGGCATAGACCAGTTGGGCCAAATAGCTTGTTTGTGTTGCGAAGTTCATGTAATTGAATAATCTTTAATATAGGGAGTTTACCTTTGATTTTGTTCATGAAGTCCAACTCATAGGAACAGGTTTTTCCAATGTGTGTTTTTCCATCCTCTGCATAACTTGAGGAATGTAACAGTTTGTCATCTTGACCTCTTGTCCACATTGACTTTCCCCCAGACGCACCTTGAGTAGGAGAATCTGAATCCTTTGGAATAACTCCAACTTTTGAATTTCTTTTATTTTGGTGTAACTTGCTGACTAGGCCTGCTGGAACCATGCACTCATGCACTGGAGGTTCCTGAGACTTAGCCTAGTCCTCAGAATATTGGAGCTTCTGTTGAGCGGTTGTTGATTGTGGGCTGTTCTGGAAGCCCTATTTTGGGTAGTGGCTGGGAATTGTTTGCAGATCTTAAAATAACATCTGAACCATTTTGTTTCAAGCAATTATTTTAAACCTTTGTGAACTCAACCCTACTCCCAAATATCGCTAATTTTTTTTACTGTTTGCAGGTTGAGAGAATATTCTTATTCTCATCTACCAGTAATCTAGCAATGGCAGTTAACATTGGACATGTGCTGTCTGCACCGTTACTCTCTCTTGTACATGTCCTAAATCAGAAAATAATCATCCCCTGATCATATAAACTGGATTCTCTAAGTAACTCAGAATTACTCCTGGTCTGTACTGCAAAACAATTAAAATTAACAATGAACTACAGAGGGTTCTTATGTAGTGCAATCTTACACCAGACAATTGGACTATTCACGGATCAGAGTAAATGCGACATTGTTTTCAGAATCAAGTAGAACGGATCAGTTGATGGACTTTAAAATCTACTATCCTCTATGGTTTTCACCAATGGGATTTTTTACAGTAATGGGCTGGAAGCTCATTGAATTTTTTTTCTCCTGACCTTGCTCTGTGGATGTGACAGGCCTACATGTCCCTGTCCTCTTCCATTGTCTCTGAAATTGGATTGCACAGTTTGTTTTGGGAGCAAAGCTGATGCTATACTTTCCTACTGATGTTTGCCTATCAAAATGAGTGGTTCAATACATTTGTCTTATCATCTTTGCTGGTGTTCAGTGCAGTCTGGCACCTGGTCAGAGATTGAAGAGCTCTGAGATGGAAGGATCTGGGTGTCTTAGTGCTTAAATCGCAAAAGGCTAGTGTGCAGGTAGAGCAAGTAATTAGGAAAGCTAATTAGAATGTTATCATTTATTGCGAGGGAAATTGAATATAAAATTAAGGAGATTATGCTTCAGTTATACAGAGCACTAGTGAGCCACATCTGGAGTACTGTGTACGGTGTTGGTCATATTTAAGGAAGGATGTAAATGCTTTGGAAGCAGTGCAGAGAAGGTTTACCAGAAGAATACCAGGAATGGGTGGGTTGTCTTATGAGGAAAGGTTGGACAGACTAGGCTTGTATCTTTTTTTATTCATTCATGGGATGTGGGCATCACTGGCTAGGCCAGCATTTATTACCCATTTCTGGTTGCCCTTGAGAAGAAGGTGGTGTTCAAAAGAGTGAGAGGCAACTTGATTGAAACCTTTAAGGCCCTGAGGGGTCTTGACAGGGTGGATGTGGAGAGGATGTTTCCTCTTGTGGGAGAATCTAGAACTAGGGGTCACTGTTTAAAAATAAAGGGTCGCCCATTTAAAATGGAGTTAAGGTGAAATTATTTTTCCCAGGGTCATGAGTCTTTGGAACTCTCTTCTTGAATAGACGGTGGAAGCAGAGCCTTTTAATGTTTTTAAGGCAGAGGTGGATAGATTCTTGGTAAGTTAGGGGGTAATAGGTTATCGGGGTAGGCAGGATGCAGATTTGAGGTTATTATCAGATTAGCCATGATCTTATTAAGTGGCAGAACAAGCTTGAAGGGCTGAATGGCTGCCTCCTGCTCCTTGTTCGTATGTGTAACTCCTGTGACTTGGACAGTGCAGCAGCAGCTGAAATGTGGCCTATTACTCAAACACAACACTTGTTGAAGCAATACTTTGCTTGGCTAACAGCTTAAAAATGTTAGGCCAGTGATGCTGAAAGATACAAATGTCCCAACAATATTGCTTGCCTATATTTTGAACATCAGCGGGCTGGTTGGAATGAATTTTGGTCAAATGTCCATTTTGCATCCAGCCCATTTTTCTTTTAGTTCGATGGACCATAAAATGGAAGTAAAAAGCGAGGCCCCACTCAGACCCAGCCTGTTTTTTTTTCATGGATTAGGCTAAAATTGGATCCAGTTTTGCAAAACTTCCTTTCAAGCTGTTGCTGCACAACACACATTTAATTGTATGACTTTTGTTGTATTTTGCGGTGCTTTCTGTGGTGGGTTTGAAGTAATTGCTCAAGGTCATGAGTTTACGTGTATTGCAGAGGCTTGACTCAGGCTGACTGTTCACTGTGGCAAGGAGAGAAACTGCACTGTTCAGAGATGCTGGGCTGAATTTTGCTGTCGGCAAGCAGGGGGTGGGGCTCGCTCACCGATGCACATAATGACACGGGATGACATCAGGGAGAACCCCCAATGTCATCCCGCCCCATTTAAATCTTCAGGAAGGCGGGGGCGCAGCAAACTCAGCTGTGGGCCTGCTTGAGGCCCCAATTGAGGCCATTGACAGGATCATTAAAACAATTAAAGGACCTGCCCTTCCAACCTTAAGGTTGTCGGGCCGGCCAGGAGCCCTGGGGGCAAATAGAGAAAACATGAAACCTCATCCACCAGGGGCACCGCCTCAGGGAGATGTGTGCTCCTTTGTGCACATGTGCGAAAGAGCGCACTCTCGCTTTTGGGGAATCCCCCCCCCCCCCCCCCCCCCCCCCCACCCCACCTGCCACCACCACCACCAACACCACCAACACCACCCCCCCGCCTCCTGCACAGGAAGTGCATAGTGTTTCACGGCAGACGTCACGCTGGGTGGGCCTTAATTGGCCCGCCCATGTAAAATGGTGGTGAGGCCTGCTTCTCCGGCGGGGATCAGCTCCCTGCCCACCGGAGGTTGGGTCGGGCCCACCCACCCAACAGGCAGAAAATTCTGCCCCCTGTCTTTCAGATGAGGCACTTGAATGTGGCCCCGTTTATCCTCCTTGAGCGGACACCAAAGATTGTACATCACTATTTCAAAGAAGAGCAGGGGTGTTTCCTGATATCTTGGCCAATTTTTATGCCTCCACCGAAAAACAGATAATCTGGTCATTTGTTTCATTTGTGGGATCTTGCTACATGCAAATAGGCCACTGCGTTTCCTATATTGTTACAATAACCACTTTTATATGTGATTAAATGTAAAGTATTGCTGAAAAAAGAGAGACATGCGATCAAAGCTTTTCATTCTACACTTGTCAGGGTAGCTCACAAGAAATTACCGACTGTAACAGGGGAACAACAGTTTTATACTGCATGAGAAGAGAGTGCTGATTGGTTGGCAGGTGGGGTCTGGTGGTGGTGTTGCCATGAAAAATGCAGCATGGAACAGTTAACTGCCCAGCTTTGTTCAAATTCAAACTGGGGCAGGTGAACTCTGCTCAAGGCATTGCCCTGGGGAATGTACCAGGAATGACTGTTCTCTCAGCTTTTGTTTATTCCTTCTGTCCGCAAAAGGCAGAGCCCTGTGTGTGAATACATGTGGCTTCTAGCTTTTGTAAGTGAGCGACATTGTGTGCCTGACTGATGATAATTAATTGGATTTTGGTATAATTCTTAGCACAATCAGGATTGTTTAGCAGGTGTTGTCCAATCGTGGAATTACATCTAATGTTGGGCATTGTTTTGAGTTTTGCAAGCATGGGCTGGTACGGTCCAGTCAGCTCTTTGCCTGTTGTGAACAGCCGACACTGAAATTCATATACCACATTGCTCATTTGTGTGATAGGCAGAACGTCTTTTTGGCTTGATGGCAGCAACCTGTTAGTGGAAAATACCACTCATGTTGCTATTGCATAGTAACCGTGTGAAGCAGCTAGCTTCATCTGTTGCTTAAACCTTTGAGCCACCCTACCTTCTCAGGGTAATATTGAGGTAGACTGGGCACTTTTTTCAGGATCAAAAGTGGTGGTGGCCTTAGGTCCATTCAAGAGTTTGTTCAATATACAGTGAACTGCAATCTGATTAGGATAGCACTGATGCTCTATTTCAGCAGCAAGCTTGCATGGCAAGCAAATGGCTCGGGCCCTGTTTATGAGACTGCCAATAAGGCCAATCTTATAGGGTGTGGAACTGTAGGAATCCCAACGCATATATTGACCAGTGAAGATAGGCTTGCGGTAGACAATAGTACTCTGGGTATTGTAGCTCTTCTGTTCTCTTACAATACCCACGATACATCTCACTCAGTTGTCACTCGGTCTTGCACACTGTGTGTAATTAAAATTGTGCCTGGGTGTTTGTGTATAGCGAATAATTTATTCTGGTTGTCGAGGGCAGCTGGAAGCTGGATCTGAAGAATCTGGCAGAAGAGTATTCCTGTTTTTGGCTGAGGGAATGCTGGGAGGAAGAAAAGGGATTAAGTGGACACTGACACAAGGGGAACCAAATTCCAGTTCTATTTCATTTTTCTCATTTTGATTGTAGTATGGTTAATAATTGAAGTTTTGGGTATATGGACTGAAGGGTGCAATTAAAAATGGCACATCAAAGACCAGCAGAAGAGGAAAATGGAGGAGTGCTATTGAACAATTTTGGTCAGTTGTGCACATCCTGGTTTGTAGTTTTTTTTTCAATCATTTTGGTTAATGGGTTGTTGGTTTGTTGCTTTTCTTGCCTGTGTACTCAAATTCTTTTTTGCTTGGTGTACATTTGGTTAAAATGGAATATTTGTGACCAATCAGCGTGGATAGGTCAGTTCTCTAGCTTTTGACCTCTGTACGTTTGGGAGGTAACATGAACGTTAATCGTAGAATAAAAAGGAATATTAACTGCTAGTATTGCAAGTCTGTGCCATGGGGAAAGCTTTTTTGTACGTTATACACCAAAGACTGCTGAGCATGTATGTTCATGCACTTTCTGTGCAACGCCCAGATGTCACAGATTGTCTAATGTACATTTAAATGTATCCAGAAAGTAACAAGATGGTCTAGGAACACAAGATTCTGGAGCCACAAATCCACATTCTCTCTTTAATCCACTTCTATGGGCTTCTTAACAACAGGCATTTACTTTGCAATTAAAGGGGCACCTTTAAAAGGGCATACATTGGAGCCAAATAATGTGTTTCACGTGTTATGATATTCCCATCCTTCTAATAATCTCCTGATACATAATTAACATAGTAAAATAAATTAAGTCATTTCTTTTGATGATCAGTGTCCAAAATTCCTCTGTTTTGGAGACGAGTCCTTGGTTATATTTTATTTGCAGGTGGGTTTCCCACACTCCCCCTGGAGCACTCAATTGATATTGCTCGACGAGACCAATTTGTTGCACAACTTTTTTGTTGTTCCTCAACCTGCCTGTCCTCCTTTCCCCCAATCTGATACACTGAGCGCCTAACTGACGATCACTGTGAATGGATTCAGCCCAGCAGAAGAACGTGAAGATGGATGTGTTTCTCCTCAAAAGTTGCTCTCTGACTTTGAAGCGGCCAATTGCCAAACTTTCTGCTTGTCGACCTATTCGTATTAGACACTGCCTTGAAGCCTCAATTGTTTAAAGGAAACTCCAGTTTTACTGATGGTACCTCCATTTCCTCCAAGCTATACCTTGACCATGAAAAAAGCCTCAGCTATTGCAAACTTACTTTCATGCCTACAAACATAGTAGAATCTTACGGGGCGTGGGGATTGGGCTCTAACATTAAGTCATCAATTGAATAAATTAGCAGCAAGAATTTACTTTATAAATGTGATCAATTTTTGGAGTGATTAAGGGAATGTGTAGATGACTTTCTATTCAAGGAAGAGTCTGTCTTAGAGACTTATTAAAATTCAGGGATATGGACATCCAACAGCATAAATAGAAAGTTGGTTCACAGACAGAAAAACAACTTTGAATAACTGGTGTTGCTAGGTCTGTGAAGGATTGGAAGTGGGCACATCCAGGCCACTGCTGAGTTTATTGTCTGTTCCCAGTGTTTTTCTATGCTCAAATCCAAAGTATCTATAGCAGAATGGGTTGACAGGTGGAGGATGCAGTTTAATGTGCATTTGTGCCAGGTAATCCATTTTGGGAGGAACGATCAGAAATTGGAGTCTAGGCTCAATTAAAAGGTGTGCATGAATAGAAAACCAGAAGTTCAAATACATAATAACCCTGATGGTGGAGTACAGGTAGAAAAAGGGTGGCAGAGTTTTGGGTTTTGAATAGCAATATGGAATAGAGAGTTTAATGCTAGCAGCAAAAAAGTGTATTGCCTCAGTATAGTAAAACATCTTTCCCAATCTGTGATTTCAAGGCCTCCACCTAGCAGTGAAGAAATAGTAGGCAGTTTAGGTTCCTTTCCTAGAGGCTAAATGAATCTCATCTCCTCCCCAAGAACCGTTCTGGTGTAATCATAATTTAAAAGGATTACTAGACCCATACTACAGAGCTAAGGGTGTAATGTAACAACGCTCAGCTAAACACTGCAAATAACATAATGTTACTCTTTCTTATAGTTTACTGGCCATAGTATATCATAAACTGGTTAGCCATAGATTCATAACAGTAGAGAGAAGGCTATTTGACTCATTGAATCCATTCCGGGGATTGATGTACAAAGCCTCCAAACATGTACAGTTATGCCAAGAAACCCGCTCTAGTGGACACTCCTGTATACGCTATAAGGAAATTCAGTAGTCTTGATCCACTGTGTAAACCTGTCAAAAGCAAAATACTGCAGAAATCGGAAATAAAAACTGAAAATCTGGAAAGGTTCAGCAGGTCATTACAGGTCATCAGAAGGGTGAATGATCTGAAACATTGACACTCTTTCTTTCAGTTGATGCTGTCTGACCAGAAGGAAATGGAAACTTGAAGTTCTCGAAAGTTAAGTGCCCACAAGTTATGGACAATGATTTAAATTGGAACTGGGATGAAACCAATTCTCCATCATTTCTAGGACATAAAATAACACTAATTCACATAGTCAGAGGTGTTGCATCTGATGCCTGATCAATGACTCACTCATGTGGTGGAGAGTCTTCAATAAATATTTGAATAGGGTGGAGGTCATTAGCTAGCACTGTACACAAGGTAGCTTTACGATCTCTGCACTTTTAAGATTAATTTCAGCATCAAAGGTGTTGCATCATTTACTTTGGAATATTTAGACTAAGTGAATGAGATTGTGTGACTTAATAAGGATGTGTATCATGGGGGCAAAATGCAAAATATTACAAGTGCTGGAAATCTTAAATAAAAACAAAACGCTGGAAACATTCAGTTGGTTGGGTAGTATCTGTGGAAAGAGGGTTAATTTGTTGGGTCAATGATATGAAGTGGGAGAAGTTGAAGACTTAACAATTTATAAGCAAGTACTTAGACTTAGTTCCTGTGGTCCCATGCCAGTAAAAGGGCAGCAAGACTCCACCACCGGCCCCTGTCCATTGCAATCTCTTTAGTTCCAGTCCAGATGATGTCATGCTCTCAAAGGTCCTCCTTAAATCACTGTGCCAGATCTTCTTCGGTCAGCCCGGTCGTCTTTTCTCATCTGGTGGTGTCCACTCTACTGCCAGTCTCGCTCATCTCTCCATCATGATGTCCCAAAGGTGCTTTTGACCAGTTCTCTGTAGCACTTTGGTGGTGATGTCTCCATGCGATGCCCAGGATTTTATGTAGGCAATGATGGTGAAAGCTGTCTAACTTAAATGACACCTTTGCTGTTCTCTTCCATGTCTCGCTGGCATAGATCGCAGCCAGTACTACTATAGACATGTAGAGTCACAGCTCCATGGCCATGTTGATGGTGCTGGATGCCCAGACTGTGTGGAGCTATTTGAAGACTGATGCTGCTTTTCCAATTCTTATGTGGACATTGATCTCTCCACATCAGCTTCCCTGGAGATGTTGCTCCCTAGGTAGGGGAAGTGGTCAGTGTCTTCTATGTTCTGTTCGTGGTGGGAAGACCTTGTTGCGTTCCAGCTGTCCCTGTCTTGCTCTTCTCAAGTACAGAGCCAGGGAAAGCTAGTGAGAAGTGAGGAAAGAACCGAGGTGATGGTCTATGATAGGTTGGATGCCAGGAGCCATTAAATGGAAAAGGGATGATGGTGCAAAGCCAGAGTGGATGGCAGTGGACAAGAAAAGATATGTCCAGAGGAAATGTTGGGCATTTACAGCATTCTGGCTTCAACATTGAAGTCACAACTTTAAATTAAAAGAAAGACTTGCAATTAAATAGAGCCTTTCATGTCTCAAAGCGCTTTAAACCTAATGAAGTGTGGCAGCCAATTTGTACACAGCAAACTCTCTCAAAAGGCAATATAATGACTGGATTTATCATGGAACTATTATTGTATTGATTTGAGGGATGAATATTGGTCAATTCCCTCAGGGATAATTCCCCAGCTCTCCTTACAAATTGTACCATGTGATTTTTTTAAAAAAAACAGCTGGGAAGCCAGACGTGGGCTCTGTTTAACATCTCAACTAAAAGAATGTAGATCCCAGCAGTGCAGTACTCCAACATACTGTACTAGAGAGGTCATATGAACCCACAACCTTCTGATTTAGAGGCAAGTGTGCTACCAGCTGAGTCAGTACTGTTACCTGATCATAATCCCTGCTCCTGTTTTCTTGAGAAGCATATGCTGATTCTGCTAGAACCATTTACATCTCCCCCTCTGGTTTTTGTATGTTTTTTATTTAATAACTTTCAGGGAGTCTGCTCTGTATAACTCATCTCAATTCATAGAGATTTGGGCTGGGTGGGCTTGCGGGTGCTCAGTTGGGAATTGAGCAGAAATTGGAAGCATTCCAAGGAGGAAGCACTGAGCAACTGAGACGGTGTGGAATGTGTGAAGGCTCTGAAATTTGTACAACTTCAGCCACAAACCTCCAACGCCTTTGGAAAAAGTGTTGAATTCCAGCACTTGTTCTGGCAAAGCTTGAACATATGGGAGGATGAACATTCGCCTCTGAAATGATGGGTTAATGAATAGGATGGAACCCTTTATCCCAGCTGGACAAAGGAAAAAGAGTCCTTTTTGGAGTGTGAACAGTCAGATATGCTAATTACCACTGGAGAGGCAGATAATGGTTAAAAAGCAAAGAAACGCAAAGTTTATTTCAGTTAGGCTGTGTGTAAGGGGGTGGGGATTTGTGGGAAAGCATTAGGAAGACAAAAAGTGAGGGTTAATGGCACGGATGAAAGGGGTCATAGTTTCAATGTGGATATAAGCTGCAGAGGAAAATGGGGGAGATATCAGGGACTTGGCAGTACTGCCAGAGATCTTGCGTGGATGCTGGTAAGGCCAAGTTCCGACTTGGCTCCGATGCCTTATAACCCTCTGACAATCACTGTTTGGATTTGGTGACAAATGAACCATGTATTGCTGGCACTTGGGGGAGGAGGGATGTTGCCGGTTGCTGTGGAACTTCAACTCCACAAGAATCGCCACCTTCAGGGGAGGTGAAATAAAAGGGGAAATTATGTCTTATTGCTAGTTCCAATGGCAGCTGGTTTGGCATTGGCAAGTCATTATGTATAAATAATATATTTAAATCAAACTGTGCAATTAAATATAATTGATCCAACAAGGCTTGAGTGCAGTTTGTACAGATTACTGAATTCATATGGCCATACTATATTGACATAAGCTAGCTAACCTACATTATTTCTATTTTCAGTTAACTGGGTGATTTCTTCGAGTGGCTGGAAGTAGGTAATGGCGGTCCCTCGGGATTCTGTTCTGCTGACTGGTTTATAATCAGTGATTTGGGATTAGGCCTAGAAGAAGTGGCAAAACTTGGCACCAAAATGGAACCTATTCAAGGTGTTTGGAAAGACAAGGGAAACTTGCAACGAGAGATTGAGCTAAAAAGTGGCCAAATGAATTCAATGGCTGGAATTCTCCCATCCCGCCTGTGGCAGGGTTCTTGACGGGCAGGAGCAGAGAATCCAGTGGCAGGCAAAAAGTCGTAAACCCGCCGTCATTAAAAGTCACAATTCTCCCACTGGCGTGTTTATGGCAGGTTGGTTATCCCGCTAGCTAGTGGCGCAAACGCCATTTGCATTCATTTAGCATGTCACGAATGCTCATTAAAACAGCTACTCGCCGGAATCTTGCCACACCTTCCAATCTTCCGTCACGCAAGCAGGAAATTATGTCTGCTTCAGACCTGTTTGAAAAGGGGTGGTGTGCGCAAGTCTGACCTCAGTTCGCTGGTAACTTTGACCTGAGTGGAACATATCTGCCATAGTGCTGCGCTGGTCTTAATGTGATGAACACCACTCTGCTGGTTGCACTGCTCCTTCTCTTTGGTGTTCCTTGGGACAATGAAAGCACTGTGCTGTGGTACTCATTCAGGCCTCCACTTTCAGAGACTAGCACTTCAACCAGGGGTGGGCTGTTAGGTGAGGGTTGGGTTGACGAACACAATGGGGGCAACGAGGAAGGAAGGTGGTGGAATGCTAGTGAGGGGGAAGGACGAACACGGTGAGGACCATCTTGGGGTTGCCCTCTAACCTCTTGATGCCATAGGATTGAGCAGGAATCTGCTTCGAAAGGAGGAATACCTCCTTGCGATGAAAGCCACTTAAAGTCAATGGCTTCGTTAGCACTGTTAAAGGGCTACTCGGAACTCAATGGCTACACATCAGTCACTGCATCTGAAGAGTAAGACATTGGAATGTATAATTTGGGAATGCAGGCAATAGTGAGGGAGACACAGCTGTATCATATATGGCATTCCATCAATGAAGGCCTGTCACATGCTCACTAGATGTGACACTCCTATTGGGCCAAAGGGCATCCACTCATTGACCATGAGCTACTGGTCTTTGATATGCCACATCAGAGGTTGGAGTACAGAGGCTAGGTTGGGTCACCCATCTTGCTTAAACTTTAGCATCCCTTGCAGAGCTCAAGATGTTACATCTGTGATGCCATCTTGGTCACCTCGATGTGTGTCTATTGTCTCCGGGACAAGGTGGCATCAGCCTCTTTGCAAGCAGGGCAGGAAAAATTATGGACCCTTACAGTCTCCAAATGTGTTATCTTCTGAGCTTTGTTTCCTTGACCTTTGAAACATTGAAGACATTAATGTTTCCTTTCAGAGAGAAGGAAAAAAAGCAGATATGGATCAGGGCTCAATGCTGCTTTTGTCAAGATCCTAATGCAATGAAAGAGGAAGAGACAACTCCATGCGCAGCTCCAACAGGAGGGACATGGTCAAGCAGAGCCACAGCATGAACAAGGAGGGTCAGGAGAAGAGACCTAGACAACGGGGGTGACTTACCAGAAATAGGGTTTATTGTCCAAGTGTCTCCTATTTACAAATGAATGAGAGGCAATGCTGCGCATGTCCCCAGATTTGGTATGTCGTGTATGCCACATTCTTCACAGAGACCTGATGCCATGTAGAGTTAGAGAGTATCCCCTGCCAGTGGCTTTGAAGGTGACTGCTGCACCCAATTTCTTGGCCTCTGGGTCTTTCCAAGGATCAACAGGTGACCTGTGCAGTATCTCTCAGTCTGTAACACATTGGTGGCTAAAGGAGGTCACAGATGCCCTATATGGGCAGGCCCATCATTGTCAGGTTTGCTGTGGACCAAGATAGCCAGGCTATGAGATACACTGGCCTCACTGCCATCTTAGACTTCCCAAGAGTGCAGGGTGCAATAGACTCATCCATGTGGCTATATGGGTTCCATGGCAGCAGGCCCTAATGTTTATAAACCACAAGGGCTTTCATTCCATCAACAAACACATACTGTATGTTTGTGCACAGTACCCTGGGAGTTGCCATGACTCCTATATCCTGGGTCACTCCCAGGTGCCTGAAATTTTCGAGAGGCCAATACATCTGCAGGGATGGCTGCTTGGGGATAAGCAGTACCCACTGAAACACTGGCTGATGACACCAGTGCGTTGCCCTGAGTCATTTTGAGGAGAGGTACAACGCTGCTCACAGCTCCACATGCGCCCTTATAGAGCAGACCATAGGGCTCCTGAAGATGTGTTTTCAGATGCTGGGACCGCTCAGGTGGCTCACTCCAATACACTCTCAACAGGGTTTCCTGCATCATGGCAGTATGGTGCACCCTTCACAATCTGGCCATTTAAAGAGGTGACCCCCTGCCAGAGGATGACCTGGAGGAGGATGAGAGCTCATTGGAGGATGAAGATCCGGAGGCCCAAGAGCCACAGGAGGTTGCTGAGGGTCAGTGAGTGCAATCACACCATGGAGGAAGGAAGACATGGGAGGTGCGGCGATGATACATTAATCACTGACAGGTCCCAGCAAGAGTAAAGTTAAGTGAGGGAATGTGGCCACATCTCTCCTCGCCCTCAACGCCATTTTCTTTGATCTCAGGGGATGTCCATGCACTTGCATCCCACAATCATACTTACCCCATGAATCGCCAGACCATGATCTTTGCTTGGGTCTGTGGGGCCCTGTGAGTGAGCTCACTCTGGGAACTGAGAGCCCATTTAGGAACAAGAGTGAAGTGAGAGAAGACTTGAAGCCTTCGCCACCATCTAATGATGCAAACACTGCTGCAGCTGAGATGTGGACATGCCTAGGGATCTCCTCCTCCTGGGCATGTCTTTCCTTCTGCTACCACCACTGAGGAGACACAAGTGCTGCTAGATTATCAGTGCTGATGAACTGCCCTCACTCAGTGGTGTTCTTTGAGGAAGAAGGGTTAGAAATCTTACATCACCCACTTCCAATAAAGATTCAAACACATCTCCCTGACATCACACAAGGGTGTGGATACTAGTTCAACTGAGGTTAAAATCACAGGATTGTGAATCTTAGTGAGGGACACTATCACCGAGCGGGAGGAAGGCTAAACCTCAAAATAAGAGGATTCCAAAGTACAAAATCACACACCTTCAGTTGACAGGAACATTCATATAACCATCAAATGTATTAACAAAAGTGCAATTTATTTACATATGCAGCACACCTGTCACCCAAAATTGACATCAATTTTTCTTAACTTTCCTAACTGTAGCGCTATGCCTGGGTGCAGCCCTGATATCTACAGCAGAGGTGGAGGCAGCCTGCTGACCGCTACGTCCTGATGTCTGTGATGACCTTGTCAGAACGTCCTCTGGTGGCCTGAGGGCCCCGGCCTGCTGATGGTCACCTGCTCAGGGTGCCCTAGAAGTGCCCTCGGCAGCCTGAGAAGCTGGAGTGGATGGGGGTCACAGGCAGAGGGGGCTGTGAGCGGCTGCACACTCTTGGAGTGTCCTGAAAGGAGGCCCCCACGATGTCTGGCTGATGCGCATCCTCCCTCTGGGTGCCCGAGGGACCCCTTGACACCTGGACGGAGGTCAAGGTGCCTTGTTCCCATGTCACCTACATCTTGATGGTGCCCACCAGGATGTGTGGCCATGGAGTGCAGGGCCGAGCACAAATCTGGCAAGACCGGCTGGACCACGGTGTCCGTGGTTGGTCGCCAGCCTTTCCATGGTGACCTTGAGGCGCTTGCATGTTGGAGCCACGATGTCAGACACAATACGGATGGACTCCTCCATCGTTCATTCTAGTCTGCTGAGTGACTGACGAATTTCTGCCTGATGTTCCGCTGCCTGTTGTTGTATCCCCAGCATTGATTTGGTGGCTGCTTCCACAGGCTCATCACCTGACTCGGACTGAGCTGGTGGCTGGTCTCCAGCAGTCCTCTTGAGTACCAGAGACCTGGGCTGTTCCTGCCTCTGACTGCTGCGGGGACGTGTCAGTGAGGTATTCCCCAGAAAGTGAGCCCGAGCCTAATCTGCAGCTGTGCCCCACCGGAAATGTGTCTCTCTGAGCTGGAGGAGGGTGTGTGTGAGTGCCATGATGGTTCTTCCAGAGCTTCCTCCTCTGATGAAGTCTCACAACTGGTGCTGGAATGGCTTTGGGGCCTCGATGTGCTTGGGCCTAGAAAATAGAAAAGGGAGTTTCAGTCAATAAGCATGAGCTAGATAAGACTGCATGTGACTCACTGTGAATGTCAGGATTTGATGAAGAGATGGAGCTGTGATCCGTACTGGGTTGGTGGGAGAGGCCGATCTCCCCTTCCCCACAGGAGCGATCCCTGTTCCCACCTCCCCCTCCCAGCCAGCTCAGCTGCAGCCTCCTCACACTCAATGAGGGCAGTGATGTCAGCCGTCCCTCCCCCATTCTGTGCTCTCTCATGCCCACTGTGCACCAGCTTGGCCTGTATGAAGAAAGAAAGGCGTTTGATGAGAGAGGATGGAGCAGAGGTTTTGTGAGATGTTCCCTGTGTTTGATGAGAAGGGCCAGAGGACAGGGTGTGAGCAACACGACCTGATGGGACGGTGGTGATCTGAAAGTCTCGGTGAGAGAACGAGTGTTGATGTGTCTCCGCTAATGGTTGTGAGAGACCCCTGAAGAGAGCAGCCATTTGGGTGCACGATGTTATTATGATAGTTTGATATTGGATGGAGTTGAATGATGATTTACCCTGGTGAAGCGGATGAGATCATTCATCCTCTTCCTGCACTGGGTGGCACTTCAGGTGCGGGTGCCAGCTACGCTGACCTGCTCTGCGATGGTCTCCCTGGCTGGAGAGGTGAGGGTGCTGTGCTTCCTGCAGCCATTCCTGGGATAGAGCACTTGCCTGTGCGCCTGCATCCCTCTGATCAAGGCCTGGAGGGCCTAGTGTGTGAAGCAGGTTGCTGCCACCTTCAGGCTTTCGGCCTTCCTGCTCTGGCTGCTGAACATCTCTGGTGGGCTGGAGAGAGAGAGATTGTGTGTTGGACTGGCCTTTATATATGGTGCCCGGACCTCCGCCAAACGAATCAATCCAGGTGATTCGGACCAATACGCGCCTTTGCCTAATTAATGAGGCTTCAAGCGCAGAATTGGGTGCAAGTTCCTGCCACTCAGGTTGGCAGGTTGGGCACTGCCAAAACCACCTGTTCTGGCACTTAGTCTCATTTATATAAAATTCCACCCAATATCTGAGTGTAGGTGGTTCTTATTTTTAAAAAGTAACAGCACTAATTATACTCTGAATTGCTCAATATGATGGCCGAGCAGAGAGACTGAGGGTGACAGATCACGAGAACTTTAAAGACAGCACCTTGGGTCGATAAAGCTGTTAACTAATCCAGTTGCACATGGTATAGAATCCATGGATATTGGATTAAAAGTAAGGGATTTGCAACAAGCGACAGGAGAAGCTTTGTAAGTGTGAGAAACGAAGTCAATGTTGGAGATTAGATTAGATGGGTGGACGAAGAAGCAAGGGTTGAAGGGAATTGGATGGGTAAATATAATGGGAGCTATTTGCTCACGTGAAGGATAAACAATGACACAAACTGGTGGGGCTGAATGGCCTATTTCTGTACTGATATGTGTACCTTTATGACAGCGCCTTTGAATGGAGATTGAAGGTGGTTGAATTTAGTTGTTTTGGTAGTTGGATTTGTGGCCAGCTATTGTTAAGTTTGCTTTCTGCACTATCCTCTGCTCTTAAAATTAGAAAGACGATGACTGGCACTTGTATAGTGCTTTTCAAACATGGACGTTACAAAGAACTTTACAGTCGATGGAATGCTTTATTTGAAGCGTAGTCACTGATGTAATGTAGGATTAAGACTCTGCTCCTTTTGTAACCGGAAGGATTGTGTTATTCAAAAATGTTAGAATCGTAGGCTGGTGGACAGAAGGAGGCCTTTCAGCCTATTAATGTCCATTGCTGGCCCTCGGCAAGAACAACTCACCTAGTCCCATTCCCCTACCTTTCCTCTGTGCTCCTGAAATGTTTTTCTCTTCAGGTAATTCTCCTTTGAAAGTCTTGATTTGAACCTTCCTCCAGCACACACTCAAAATAGTTTCGGGCCAAGGTGTCTAAGCTTTTACCTTCAATTAGTTTATTGCTTTTGTTAAACGGATTTGACTCGCTGATTTTTTTTTAAAAAAGGATCTTAATCTGTCGTGTTGCTTATACTTATGGCAATTAATTGCTCTAGAAGAATGTTGAGCTTTGTCTACATGGCTTCTCATGGGGCAGTCATATGATACAAGTGACAAGCTGCAGTATGTTGCTCTGCCTTCCAAAGCGCCCTGTGTTTACTCATATCCAGGAGACGCCGGATTTTGGTGCCCGTGGCTAAGAAGGCCTTGAGTATTTCTGGCATATTCTGGTTCACATGGATGGCAGGTTGTCTTTGTGGATTTGGTTGTTTTAGACACAAAACAAATGGGGGAGTTGGTGGAGGGGAAATAAACTTATTCCGGAGAGTTCTTGTGTTTTGAAGCCATGTAGCTGATGGCACTGATGATACCTTCTCTCTTTGCTATCGATCAATTTCACTTCTCAAGAAAACCTGTGAATACACTTGATTTGTATTAGACTCAACACACACACTTCCCAAGGATGGAGTTATCTGCCAATTGCTGTTCTCTCCACCCTTGGTCCTCTGTTTAGATACTGGAGATGCCACGGTGTAAGTATCAGTGGGGAAAAATCCAGCTGAATGCATTTTGAAGGGGTGATTGGGATGGGCAGATAGGAAGAGAGAGAGCACAACACCTATTTCTGGGTCAGAGTCTCTTTAAAACCATTTTCTTCTTCATTGCAGGTCAGCATTAAGCTTTCACTATGTCTGATGGAGACTATGATTACCTCATCAAATTTCTAGCACTCGGTGATTCGGGAGTAGGAAAAACCAGCTTCCTCTATCAATACACAGATGCCAAATTCAACTCCAAGTTCATCACAACAGTTGGCATAGACTTCAGAGAAAAAAGAGTGGTAAGTAAATCAGAAGCAGCAGACTGATGGTTCTACCAACACTGCTTTTGCTTGATAATTGTAGCTGCCATAAGAACAACGCCTTTAGCTGCCTCCTGGGGATGTGGACCTTTTGTGAGCTTTGATTATTTTTTTTCTCTTGGGATCCCTTTTATTACGTTTTGTGCCTGTATCTGTAAATCAGACTTTATGTCCCTGTTCAGGACATGATGATTATTCCTTCAATTATCCTCTGACTCCAAGCTAGATTTTTTTTTAAAAAACACACACGACTATGATGCTATGTGATATCTCCTTAACTACTGGTTTCTTGCTTTTCTCCCTGAAGGGATTGACATGTTGCTGGCTCCAATACCTTACTTGACTGGCCATTTACACATGAGCCTCTGCAGTAAGTGTTTGCTCATTTCTGGCATGGCAACGGAGGCATTACATTAGAACGCAAGTTCTACTCTCAGCTGATATGTCCTCAGCCCTGTACTGAAAATGTAACTGGTAGACGTGCCTCTCCCTCGATCAGAGGATCCTCTGTAGCTGCTGAGGTCCGCATCAGTTAGTGCCATTTTCTTTTGTGGGTTCTGTCCACAAGTCAAACTCTGATCAGATTATTGATGTTTCCACAACATAGCTTCTGTCAACATTGCTTAATCTGAGTGTGGAAACTCTTCACTACTGCGTTTGTAGAAAATAAATCTTCACATTCACCTATTCAGATCCATTTCTCACTTCAGTATCCGCTCTATAACATGAGATTTCCGCAATGATTTTAAGCTTGATTTTAATTTTTATGCCGCTTCAAGGGGAGACTTGAATCTGTGAACAGTTTCAATTCCATCCTCTGCTTTTAATTTCCTCTAAATTGCAATTCTTTAACGACTTTGGCAAAGCTTATCACTTCTTATTGCCAGTGCTTGCTCTTTTATTAAATTCCATTAATACTAATTGTCAGATTCAAGTCAACAAATCAGATAATTTGTGGATTGAGAAAATAACCATGGATTGATTTATTTTTTACGCACCCGCACACACACGCACACCACAGGGGGACCCACCCGGCCAGTTGTCCGGAGTATAGC
Organism: Carcharodon carcharias; assembly: GCF_017639515.1. Classification (NCBI taxonomy): domain Eukaryota; kingdom Metazoa; phylum Chordata; class Chondrichthyes; order Lamniformes; family Lamnidae; genus Carcharodon; species Carcharodon carcharias. Next base: position 20,501,983 of record NC_054492.1, on the reverse strand, counting down.
AGTACTGTGCGAAGGTTAGCATTGGAGCCAAACGTTACAAGCCCTTAGAAGCATTGCATGCCTAGAGTTGCACCCCTAGTTAAGGCCCACTGTCTGCATACAATTAACTACCTGACATTCCTACCTGACTTTACCTCCCGTATGACTCCGGCACCACACTGTAGTTGGCTCAGTGCCTTAAGAAATGGCATGGCAAAACATTGTTATAAAAACAATTGTCGCAGCCAAAGACCACTCGCCACCTCCTGTATCCGGGGATGAGGAATAAATGTGACTTTATTTAGTGTCAGCCTTGCCTCTGAGAAGAAATTTAAAAACAAAAAGGCTGAATGCTAAGAACGCTTCCTTGCTGACTGGGGAAAGGAGACTTGCTTGTCAGCTAGATATTCATCGACTATGGTGCTGCGGCCAATTGAATTCAGCTCCCAGCACCCTCAGCTGACATCAGCGAGCTCCACTTGGATCAGGCCTTGAACTTCAGATCATCCTGGTTTATGTGGGCTTATTTACTCTTGGATAAACTTGATTCAATACCTACTTGTCTCACTTAATTATTTCAGATGCCTGTTCCTCCTCATATTTGGGTTTTTCACATCTTGTCCTTTTCCACAAGTAGAAAGCTGAGCCTCGAAGCTCTGATGTTTCAGTACGTAACTTGCAGGGGCGCTTGGCAAGGATAGGGATGATGAGAGGGAATGCACTGAAACACTGGCTGCAACGTTTTGAATTATGAGCTTGTGGAGGAGGAAAGGCTGGTGAGGGGTGGCAGAGAGGAGGCTGGTGAGAACATTTGAGATGCAAATTATCAACAGGATAGCACAGGTCAGGGTGTTGAGGCAGATGGAGGGAAGAGGGATGTAGGCAGCCATGTTCTGGTGGTGGGAAAATGCATTGTTATTGACTGGCCTGAATATAAAGCTCAGATGCCAAGGTGGTATTCCAATTGAGCTGTGCCAGAGGTCCACACTATCCATAAACTGATATAAACTTCCCTGCATAGCATTTGGAACATTGATATCACTGCACTGTGTGGCATGCAAGAGATCCTGACCAAGCAATACTGCTTTCATCTTTGTAATTAGAATATTTGTCTTGAATATTGTGCACACATCTACTGATTTTGCCACCCTGGGCCATGTGCTAATCTCCATTGGGCACTGAGCTGAAGAGGAACTAGCACAAGTTGCCAAGACTTAAACTACTGCTGGTTTGACAAGGTGTCAAGTTCAGATCGGTAATTGATAGTAAAGAATTGCGATTTTGATTGACTGCTGCTGTTAAATGTAAAGTTCCTGTTAATCTCTATCTCCTGTATTATGATTGTCCAGGCAGCAACCCTTCAGAAACTCATTCATCAAACTTATTTGATTCTTTCTATATTGTCAGGCAGAGTTGGAGAAACACAAATCCCAAGGCTGCGATTTCACGGGCCACTTTCCCAAGCTGCATAACGTGTTCTTAAATTATGATGTACAGCTGAGAATTAATTTTCTGTAAGAGGTTTCAGATCTCGGCTCTGGTCTGGAGTTGATTTTTATTTCCTCCCTCTAGACAATTTTATGTGACTCATTTTACACTGTTCAAAATGATGTTGCAAACGCCAATTTTCTAATGAACGGGAAATTGATTTGTTTCATCCTCAAGCTGCATGATCTACATTTTTATTTTTAGGCTGCTGGAGGAGGACATGGTAACGTGGCATTTTGCTTCAGTGACCTCCAACTTAAAGGCAGGAAAGGTTGAAAAATGTTCCCACTCTCCATTATCCAGTGACACCTTCTAGAAGTCTGTCAGGAGGGGAGGATGGAGATTGAATATAGGCCCTGTGATTAACTAGCTCTCCAGTATCTGTTCAATTGTCCTGTCTTATTGAAATATGCTATATAAATACAAGTCTTTTCTTTTTCCCCCCGCTCAATTTAAGCCTTAATCTAGACAGTGGAGGGTTGTTAAACACGGGATAACTGTATACCTAACTCTTCAAATTACCTGCTGCAACGGAGTCTCTCAAGTGGGTCTCCCCTTCCTTGCTGAGCTGGTGACGGATGCTCGATCTTGAGGCCAGTTGAGGATGGGCAGTGAATGCTGGCCTTTCCAGTGACGTTCACGTCCCAAGGGTGAATATATTTAAAACTAAAACATGCCGGAGTTTCCACTCAACCGGTTGAGGTGCAACTTCAATAGATCCAAGAACTCCTTCAGGCTAAACAGGGAAACTATGCGATATAGGATGTGGAATTTGTTGTCGAGGTGGTTTATAATCTGGCTTCCCAGCATCGGGCTTAGACTAGTTTGAAGTTGTGCCTTTCCTTTAGGCCCTCCCAGTTCTGGAAAGCTGCTCCAGATGTGTCTCATAATTGATATCCAAGTAGCCCAACAGGAAAGGATACTGTCCCGTCATGGGAGGAAGGTAAAAACCTTTTTTAAAGAAAGAAGTCAAAAGAATCAATTGAAGAAAATGGTAGTCCCCCAGACTGACTTTCCTTCCCCTTTTTTGAAGTGTTGGTTCAGACACTGAGGAATTCCAGTGGTCACTGATCATCACTACAACTGCCCTTCATTGATGAAGTTTTCCCAATTCTGCACTTCAGAAGATTTGTGGATCAGTTGGACAGACTCTGCTGATTAACCTTTTAAAACCAATGTAAAAGGCAGGGAAAAGTCCTGTACTAAGTAGTATCACTGCTGACTTCTTTCTGAATTTCAATGCAGTGGTAGTAATTGCTAAGGTACTTTGATTTGTGTAGAACTGCAAGTTTAAAATATAATCCTATTGTACGGTATGGGAGCCTCCTGTGTAAGCTGTTGGGTGTAAACTTAAGTGTTGTGCTTGTGCACTGCATTTTTTGAGGGCCGTTTGCCCTGTTACATTTAATCTGGCTTTTGTGGGATGATTGTCAGCTGGTGCTGAAGAGTGCCCAGTGATGAGAACACCATTTGACCCCTTAACAGTCTGCCTTACTCTCCTGTGGGTGGTTTATTGTCAGATTGGTTTATCTTGGCTGTTAAAACTTGTTCTAAGGTCCTCTTTTTTTAAACTGAGAGAATACTGTTTATGATAAATGCATATTGAGTCGCTAAAGCTGAAGTAGTCAGTGATTGGTCTTAAATACAAGTACATCGAATGTAAGTTTGCTCATGAGCGGTCACATTTTAAAATCAAGATGTCGTTTGACCAGGTGCCAGGGTAGGTCAGCGAGCACAGAACCGATGGGAACATGTCTTGGTGCGAGTTAAGACATGGGCAGCAGAGTTTTTGATGACCTCAGGTTTACAGAGTACATTGTGATAGTCAAGTCTAGAGGTAACAAAGGCATGAAAGAGGGGTTCAGCAGCAGATCAGCTGAGACAGGTGAAGTTGGGCAGTGTTACGCAGTTGGAAATAGGTGGTCTGAGTGATGGGTCAAATATGTGATTAGAAGCTCATCTTGAGGTCAAGTATGGAAATTATTGTGCATTCTTTGGTAGTGACCTCTGGTGAGTAGCACATGGCGGGGAGGTGGGCAAGAGATTTTCTAGTTACCTTGAAGCAACAGTATAGTCATGGGAGTCATATTTAACACTTCTTTGAATTATCCAATAATTTAAATGAAGCAATATAAGTAAATTTAGGGCTGAAGAGGATTTTCCTTGTCAGATAATTCAAACTTTAAATTGAGAGTGTAATTTCCAGTAGCCTATGTTTCACTTTTTTAAAAACAAAATTTAATTTGTTACCAGCTTCAAGATATTTGTCGCACTCAGTCTGAGTCCCTGATATGCTTCTAAGCTTAAAAACTATCAGTTTACCTTAAGCCAAGACTTTCCAAACTGTGGGTTGCGACTCCCAGTGGGGTCACGAGATGGGATTTTGGAGCTACAAGCTCCGGGTAGCATTCCATCTTGGATTAAGCACTAACAGCTACAAGACCCCTCAGGTTTTTCTCCCACTGGTAGTCATGACCTAACTAACTGACCTTTGAGGCCTGGTCCTGCTCCAAAAAAGCCAGTGACCCTCCACTCTCGCAACTCTAACCTCCCCCCCCCACCTCCTGGCTCACCAGGTCAGGGCAACTTTCAAGCCTCAAAATGAGTCACAGTGAGGGAGAAAGTTTGGGAAGCACTGCCTTAAGCCTAGCGAGGTGAAAGGTCAAGTGAGATGGGAGTTGAGGAAGTTGTACAGAGAGAAGCAGCAAAAAAAATTCTGACTGGGTCCTAGGGTAACCCAGTCACTTGAGTCTCCCAAAGTTGAGGATCTGGTTTAGCAGCCAGGATTCAGTTCCAGGCAACCCAAATGCAAAGCAAGATTATGGGATTTTTCATTTCATTTTTCATTTCACTTTCTTTAAACGCTTCTGTTGGTGAAAATAAACTCACAGTCGAAGTTCGCCAAGTTGGGTAATGGTCTGCTCCCTTTCCAGTTGGTGAGGGAAGCCTGAAGGATGCAGCAATAGCAGGGGGATGGGGGCATAAAACATAAGAAATAGGAGCAGGAGTAGGCCATTGGACCCCTCAAGTCTACTCCATTCAATACAAACATGGTTGATCTGATTGTGGCCTTAACGCCACTTTCCTGCATGACTCTTAACTCCCTTAAAATTCTGTCTAACTCAGCCTTGACTATATCCAGTGACCCAGCCTCCACTGCCCACTGTGGAAGAGAATTCCAAATGTGAATGATCCCCTGAGAGAAGATGTTTCTATGGGAGATCCTTATTTTGAAACTATGCCCCCGCCCCCAATTCTAGATTCCCTCATGAGGGGAAACATCCCCTCAGTATCAACCCTGTCAAGCCCCCACAGAATGTTATGTTTCAATAAGATTGCCTCTTATTCTTCTAAACTCGCTTGAGTATAGGCTCAACCTTCCCTCATCCCAGGAATCAGCCCAGTGAACCTTCTCTGAACTGCTTCCAATGCAAGTATGTCCATCTATAAATAAGGAGACCAAAACTATAGACAGTACTCTAGGTGTAGTCTCAGTTGTAGTAAGACCTCACTACTTTTATACTCCATCCCCCTGCTTGCAATAAAGATCAACATTGGGGGAGGCGATGGCATAGTAGTACTGTCATTGACCAGTATTCCAGAGACCCAGGGTCATGCTCAGGGGGCACGGGTTCCAATCCCACCATGGCAGATGGTGAAATTTGAATTCAATAAAAACCTGAAATTAAAAGTCTGATATTGACCATGAAACCATTGTCAATTGTTGTAAAAACCCATCTGGTTCACTAACATCCTTTAGGGAAAGGAAATCTGCCTTCCTCACCTGGTCTGGCCTACATGTGACTCCAGACCCACAGCAATGCAGTTGACTCTTAAATGCTCTCTGAGCAAGGGCAATTAGGATCGGGCAACAAATGCTGGCCTAGCCAGCGAAGCCCACATCTCATGAGCAAATAATTTTAAAAATTCTATTTGGCTTCCTAATTGCTTGCTGTACCTGCATACGCAGAGTGATTTGTGATGGGAGGTCATGTAATTAAATCTTCACCCCACCAGAAATAACAACCCGGTTGGGGTCTCAGCATTATTATTGCGCATCCCAGTTCCCCTGCAAGGATAGTGGAATTTTGTGTGTCCATGTGTTGCTGCTTCTTGTTTTTAATCATGCCTTAATGGTTAAAAGGTGGGTGGGGGAGGGGAGGAAAGCTCTGCACATCCAAATATCTTGTATTTTGCAAATGGTTTAACCTGCAATTTATTGACCATTACGCTGGAATTCCACAAAGAGATATTTTGCACTGGCCCAGAGCAACATGTGCTTCAAACCCAAGGGTAGCGTGAAAGTGAATATATCTGAAGCCCCGTTCCCTGGAACTATTGTAAATCTCTTTTGCACCCTCTCCAATTCCTTTATATTCATTGAAGTGCGGTATCCAGAACTGGACACTATTCCAGTTGAGGTATAACTTGTTCAAATGCAAATACAACCAGTTTTCCACAGAAGTTTATAAAAAGCCTTAGTCTTGTAGAGCACTTATGCTAGAGATGTCCTAAAATATTTCACACCTAATTAATTATCTTTCTGAGGCCAAATCAGTGTTTCATAAAGGTTCATCATAACTCCTTTGCTTTTGTATTCTATGTCTCTAGTTGAAAAGCCCAGGGCCTCTTTAATCACCACCTTAACCTGCCCTGCCACCTTCAACAGTATGTGTACATATACACCCAGGTCCCTGTGCTCCTGCTCCCTTTTGAATTGTAGCCTTTTATTTTCTAGTGCCTTTCCTTGTTCTTCCTATGAAGATATATCATTTCACCAACATTTATTAGAATTCTTTGGGGATGTAACGAGGAGCTGGGTAGACAAAAGTATATGTGGTGTACTTGGATTTCCAAAAGGCATTGGATAAAGTGCCTCATTAAAGGTTACTGCACAAGGTGAGAGCTTGTGCTGTTGGGGGTGATATAGTAGCATGGATAGAGGATTGGCTATCCAACAGAAAACAGGATAAATATGTCATTTTCAAGTTGACAAGCTATAACTAGTTGAATGCCACAGGAATCAGTGCTGAGGCCTCGACTATTTACAATCCATTTTAATGACTTGGATGAAGAGACTGTCTTTTGTAGCCACATTTGCTGACAATACAAAGATAGGTAGGAAAGCAAGTTGGGAGGAGGACACAGTCTGCAAAGGAATATAGATTGGGTTAAGTAAGTGGGCAGAAATTTGGCAGTGGGGAAATGTGAGGTTATCCACCTGGGCAGGAAGAATAGAAAAGCAAAATATTACTTAAATGGAGAGAAACTACAGAACACTACTGAGAGGGATCTGAGTGTCCTCATACATGAAATCCAAAATGTTAGCATGCAGGTATGGCAAGTAAAGAAGGCAAGTGAACTGTTTGCCTTTATTGCACAGAGGATAGACTGTAAAAAGTCGTCAAGTCTTGCTGCAGCTGTATAGGATGTTGGTGAGACCCCACCTGGAGTACTGCATACAGGTTTGCTCGCCTTACCATATACTTTCATTAGAGGCAGTTCAGAGAATTGATTGCTGGGACAAAGGGATTGTCTTATGAGGAAAGTTGGGCTGGAATGAGAGGTGATCTTATTGAAAGCTATAAGATTCTGAGGGGGCTGACAGGGCAGATGCTGAGAGGATGTTACCCCTGGAAGTCTAGGAGGGTTGGAGAAGGGCAGAATTAGGGGTTGCCCATTTAGGACTAGGATGAGGGGGGAATTACTTCTGAGGATTGTGCATCTTTGGAATTTTCTACCCCAGATAGCAGTTGCTCTCAAATGCAGCAAGACCTGGACAACATTCAGGCTTCGGCTGACAAGTGGCAAGTAACATCCACGCCCCACAAGTGCCAGGCAAGACCATTTCCAACAAGAGAGAATCCAATCATCACCCCTTGACACTCAATGGCATTAACATCGCTGCACCCCCCACTATCAAAATCCAGGGGGTTGCCATTGACCAGAAATTGAACTGGACTAGCCATACAAATACTACATCTACAAGAGCAGGTCAGAGGCTGGGAATTCTGTAGTGAGTAACTTGCCTCCTGGCTCCCCAATGCCTGTCCACCATCTACTTTGCACAAATCAGGAGTGTGATGGAACACTGTCCAATTGCCTGGATGAGTGCAGCTCCGATAACGTTCAAGAAGCTCAACACTGTCCAGAACAAAACTTGCTTGATTAGCACTCCATCGACCACCTTCAACGTCCACTCCCTCCACCACCAATGCACAGTGGCAACCATGTATAACATCCCTAAGCTGCACTGCAGCAACTCACCAAGGCTTCTTTGATAGCACCTTCCAAACCTGCAGGTTGCCACTTAGAAGGACGATGGCAGCAGAAACATGGGAACGCCACCACCTACAAGTTTCCCTCCAAGCCACTAACCATCCTGATCTGGCGCTATATCCACTGTTCCTTCGATGTCATTGGGTCAAAATCCTGAAACTCCCTCCCTAACAGCACTGTAGGTGGACATACACCATATGGACTGCAGCGGTTCAAGAAGGCAGCTCACCAGCACCTTCTCAAGGGCAATTAGGGATAGGCAATAAATGCTGGCCTAGCCAGCGATTCAGACATCCCGTGAAAGAATTTTTTTTTAAAAAGCTGAGGCTGGGTCATTGAATGTATAGACACATTCTTGCCTGTTGTTCATAACTCTTGACTCCCCTGTGGTTCAGGAAAGCGGAGTTGAGGCCAAGGCAAAGATCAGATCAGCCATGAACTTATTGAATGGTGGAGCAAGCTCGAGAGGATGTTGGCCTACTGCTCCTATTTCTTATCTTCTCTGCATTAAATTTCACGTTTTCCACCAGCCTGTCTATGTCCTCTTGAGGTCTGTCACTATCCTCCTCACGGTTCACTATACATCCAAGTCTGTCATTTGCAAATTTTAAAACTGTGCCTGTACACCTAAATCCAGATAATATATAACAAGAAAAACAGTAATCCTAGGACAAATTCCTGAGGAACCCCACTGTACGCCTTCCTCCGGACCAATAAACAATAGTTCATCAGTTTCCTGTCACTCGGACAGTTTGTTATCCATGTTATCACTTTTTCTTTTATTCCATGGGTTTCAACTTTGCTGGCAAGTCTATTATAGGTCACTTTATCAAACTCCTTTTGGAAGTTGACACACACCCCATCAACTGCACTGACTTCATCAATCCTCTGTTACCTCATCAAAAAAACAGTACTATGTGTAGATTCTAGGTACGTGTGTGTAAAATGACAATTGGGAATTACTTTAACTTATTTCTTTTCATATAAAATGAAACTAAATCTACTTTAATAACTGTATAATTTAAAAAAAACTTGAGATCCACATCTCAACACACAGCCACATGGACGGTAATGGTTCCAGAAGGCAGCTCACTCCACCTTCTCGAGCAGTTAGGGATGGGCAATTGTAACGGTCACATCTCATGACCGAATATTTTTTTTAAAAATCCAAAAGTTAGGTTATGATTGTTATTCTTTGTTGCTGTGCATTGTTTATCTTGACTTGTATTGTCCAAAACTCTGTGCCCATATCCTAACTCTCACTATATCCCCTCACCCATCACTGATCTACATTGTCTCCTGGTCCAGCAATGCCTCAATTTTTAAAATTCTCATCCTTGATTTCAAATCTCTCCATGGCCAGGCCCCTCCCTGTCTCAAATTCCCTCCAGCCTTACAAACTTCCAAGATCTTTGTTCCTCCAAATCTGGTCTCTGAGCATCCCAAATTTTCATTGCTCAGACATCAATAACTGTCTTCAGCAGCCTCAGCCCTAAACCTCTTAAATTCCACCCCCACTTCCCTCAAACATCTCTGCCTACCCACCTACCTCTCGCTTGCTTTTAAGATGTTCTTTACGACTATCCCTTACATATAATACATACAAATTAGGGACAGGAGTAGGCCACTCATCTCCTCGAGCCTGCTTCGCCATTCAATAAGATTATGGCTGATTTGATTGTAACTTCAACCCCACATTCCTGCCTACCCCTGATAACCTTTCACCCCCTTGTTAATGAAGAATATATCTAGCTCAGCCTTAAAAAAAAAATTCAAAGACTTTGCTACCTTTTGAGGAAGAGTTCCAAAAAGAAAATTTCTCCTCATATCTGTCTTAAATTAGCGAGCCCTTATTTTTAAACAGTGATACCTAGTTCTAGATTCTCCCACAAGAGGAAACACCCTCTCTACATCCACCCTGTCAAGATCCCTCAGGATCCTAAAGGTTTCAATCAAGTCACCTCTTACTCTTCTGAATTCTAGTGGATGCATACCTTTGGTCACTAGCTCTAATATCTCATCATGTACCTCATAATGGCAAATTTTGTTTGATCGTGTTCCTGTGATGTGTCTTGGGACACTTTACTATGTTAAAGGCTCTATATAAATGAAGGTAGGAGACAAGATTCCACTTCAGCTGCTTAATTAATGGTAGACACAGTGGGAGTGGATCTTCCGTTGACTTGGGACCTACTGTAACTGATGTGTTAGGTTTTTTCCTTTAGTCAATTTAATGAACATTGAGGTGCGGAGTGGGCTGCTGTGGAGCTCCCTCTGTTGGAATCATTGCGACTGGCTTTTTCTAATGTCTGATTATTCCTAGTATAATGTTTGTGCATTTTCTGCTGCCAGAGTTGTTCCATTGGTAAAATGATTTCATATTTCACAAATTGGTGATTGAGGAATAAAATAGCTGAGATACTATCGAAACAGCAATATTCTCTGTCTCCTTGTGAATTTTTAAGATGGTTTCTGGATGATGAAGTTTCTTGGTTGCAAAGATTCCTTTAAGTACTAATGTCTGGGTTGACAGAATGTTGAGCTAGTATATTGCACTGACATTGCAGACTGCATTGACGAAGTCGGCAACTGTTACAAGGTATATCCTTTTTTTATCCAGAATGAATCATAACCACAAAATGATCATGGAAAATATGACAAAGCCTTGCATCATCCTGAGTCATGTAAATGCGTTGATGCAAATCTGCTTCCAGAACTCTGTCTGTGCTACTCTGCAGCAGCTTTCCAGCAATTGTATGAAAATATCTCCCAAGTGGTGACCTCCGTTCACTTTTACCCTCTTCCTGTGATCGGCTCTGCTTGGCGTTGTGACTGCAATTGGGAACTTGACAAGGGGCATTGTTCTGAGGGATCATCCAGCACATCACAACTGCAACAGAATTATTTTTCTCTTTTATAACTGATGTAGACAAACTATCCGATCTTAATTTGGCTGAAGTGATTAAACTTTAGCTTGCAAACCTTTTTCAATTGTAATTTTAAGTTCGAGAAGCCATCTCTCAAATGACCATGCAGAGTTTTGACGCTGGATGAAGTGTTCTCATTGGACTCTGACTGGTGGGGCCAAGAGTTAGGTGACACAACTGGGCTTCCTGCAGATCTGCACACCCATTTCCAATGATTTATTTTAATATAATAAACCACACTAATGCACTTGTATATAGATAGTTGCCTGTCCTATTTCTGTACACTTGCACTGTGTGCACTCAGCAGGCTGATTTTTATGACCGGGGTGCCCGTCTAGCAATTAAACACCTGATTTGGGCTGCAAGAGACTCTTGTCTGTGCAATGACTTCAAATGATGCTCAAAGCACATTGTCCAGGCTGGCAATTGACCAAAATAAAATGATGTGTTTACCACAAGCAGAGATGCAGGATGTCAGAGAGCCTCTGCTCAGCTCCATGTGCCCTTAAAGGAGAAAGTAAGCAAGGTTTAAGCTGCAAGCTTAGGCTTTCCTTAATCACTGCAGTTTGCAGAAGTTGGTTGAAGCAAAAGTTTATACCCACAGTGAAATTTGCTTGATATGCAAATATATTGGTTGTTGCCAAATGAATCACAATCCATATAGACAACAGGTACAGCGGATGTTATTTTATCATGTTATAAGCTCAGATAAGTGAAGGATTTTGTTTCGGTGCTTCCTGTTGAGCAATACTGAGCTGTTTTTTTTTTGAGAAGCTTCTCCAGATTTGGAATTGCGAATACAGCTATTAAGGTACAAGTGAATGTTTATTTTGTAATGTGTCTATCAGTTGGGGGGTGGGGGGAGGGGAATGTTAAATGAAGGTTGGTCTGCTGACCTGCAAATCCAGAGTAATGGCACATTTTTGAAGATTGGAAAAGACTGTATTCTACCTTAACCCATACAATGTGCTGATTAGTGCCTGTATGAACTTAACTTGAACCCACTCCCTTCCCCCATTGACCGGTTTTGCTAATTCAGATTCCTAACAATAGCATAACCTAAGAAATTTCTAGGGGTTCCTATCCTCCTGCTTTCTTGCCCGTCCTTCCATTTTTCTTCTGTCCTTTGTTTTCCTTGGGGTCTCCTTTTTTTTCACTCCCTTGCTCTCTATCATTATTTTTTTCTTGCTCTCTCGTATGTGTCTTGGATTGTACATTTTTTCTCATTCCTATAATACCTCCCCAACCACCTCAAACAGGTGCCTCCATTATGCTGAAAATGGTTCTGATTACCCATTTACAATTTACCGTGGCCTGGGATTTGGGTGGCGCCAGGGGCATGTTCACACTAGTTCTACTGCAAAAGCAGTCTGCTGGAATTTCAATCCAAGTCTCTCGAGATTGCCGAAAATTATGCCGCTGAACGAACCCTCCCCTGCCCCACAAAATCAGATTGCAGAAGAGGCCCTTCAGCCCATCGAGTCTGCATCGACACATGAGAAACCCCTGACCTACCTACCTAATCCCATTTACCAGCACTTGGCCCAGAGCCTTGAATGTTATGACGTGCCAAGTGCTTATCCAGGTACTTTTTAAAGGATGTGAGGCAACCCGCCTCCACCACCCTCCCAGGCAGCGCATTCCAGACCGTCATCATGCTCTGAGTAAAAATGCTTTTCCTCACATCCCCCCTAAACCTCCTGCCCCTCTCCATGAACTGACCCTTCAACTAAGGGGAACAGCTGCTCCCTATCCACCCTGTCCATGCCCCTTATAATCCTGTACACCTCGATCAGGTCGCCCCTCAGTCTTCTCTGCTCCAACAAAAACAACCCAAGTCTATCCAACCTCTCTTCATAACTTAAATGTTTCATCCCAGGCAACATCCTAGTGAATCTCCTCTGCACCCCCTCCAGTGCAATCACATCCTTCCTATAATGTGGCAACCAGAACTGTACACGGTACTCCAGCTGTGGCCTCACCAAGGTTCTATACAACTCCAACATGACCTCCCTACTTTTGTAATCTATGCCTCGATTGATAAAGGCAAGTGTCCAATGTGCCTTTTTCACCACCCCACTAACATGCCCCTCCGCCTTCAGAGATCTATGGACACACACGCCAAGGTCCCTTTGTTCCTCAGAACTTCCTAGTGCCATGCCGTTCATTGAATACTTCCTTGTCAAATTACTCCTTCCAAAGTGTATCACCTCACACTTTTCAGGGTTAAATTCCATCTGCCACTTATTTGCCCATTTGACCATCCCTTCTATATCTCCCTGTAGCCCAAGACGCTCAACCTCACTATTAACCACCTGGCCAATCTTTTCCACTTGAACTTTTTTTTCAATTTAAAAAAAGCAGTGTTTCTGCAAAAAAAAATTATCTCCTCCATCTTGAGAAACCAAGTGCACATATCCTTGCAGCAAAATCCAGATCTGAGTATAATTTGTAAAGAATGTGGGAACTTGCCTAAATATTTGTTGAAATGACTTATTTGTGTGTAAAGAGGCATTCGGAATGATTTGGAACTACAAACTCAACAGGACATGCGTTCTATTTACCTCCCAGTGCAGGTGATTTTTAAATCTGACCCACTTAATTTTGTTTTGTTGACTCCCATACTAAAGAAGTTTTGAAAAGCATTTAACCTTTATAAAATATATTCAATACTATTTTTATAGTATGCTTTTGCCGTTCTTTTCCTGGGCTCCCAAGCAACTCTCTGACCTTGAAGTCTGCCAAATGGAAGTAGTGTAGCGAAGCTGCAACCCTTGTCCTGCTCCTCATCCAGCTGTTTATCTGTGTGTCTTACCTTGGGATTTATCGATGTTGGGTAAATAGTTTTGCAGTGGTTGAACTTTACTTCAATCTTAATCAAATTAACATTTTCTTTGTTCTGCAAATCTCTTTCTGTAATTCTGTCCACGTCTGTCTTTTTTAAGGCCATGAGTTTGTTAGCCAACATAGTAAAGTTCCATTTTTGTCTCAGTTGATATCCTGGTATTTCTCCCAGTGGGTTGGCATCTCTGTTTATAGTTCCATCATTTTACTGTTAATGTCCTCAATGGCCTTGTCAATAAGATATTGGCTGCTGCTGCTCAGTCACCACAAGTGGTTTGCTGAGTGCAGCAGTTGATCCATTAGGAGTGAAACTTTGTCTCTGTTAGCTGTTAGTGTGATCTATGTATGAATTGGCTTCCCAGATGGCTCAATGACTAAGAGGTTTTCATCTCTGAAACGTATCATGGTGCAGTGCACATTTTGATGAATACCTCAATTAATGTCATGCTATTGCCTTGCCAGCTGCAGTCTTGTGGCAACATGAAATCTGACATCGGAGAATTTGATTCCCTAATAAATCAAAAGCTCAATTGAAGTTAACTTTTAATTATAGTAAATGCTTTCGAAAGACTTGTGTTGAATGGGATGTGTTGACTTTTTTTGTTAGTATATCTCTGTTTTCACAGTTTTTGAGCTTAAAAACATTGCTTTAAATTTGGTCTGCTCACATTTATAGTCTATGTAATTCCATGTATAGTTCTGGTTATCGCAACACTGGAAAGATGTGATTGCACTAGAGAGGGTAGAGAGGAGAATTGTGAGGATGTTGTGTAGGATTGGAGAATTTTAGCTATGAGGAAAGATTAAATTTTTTTAATTCATTCATTGGATGTGAACGTCATTGACTCGGCCGGCATTTATTGCCTATCCCTAATTGCCCTTGAAAAGGTGGTGGTGAGCTGCTGCCTTGAACCACTGCAGTCTGTGGTGTAGGTACACCCACAGTGCTGTTTGGGAGGGAGTTCCAGGATTTTGAGCCAGCAATAGTGGTAGAATGGTGACATATTTCCAAGTCAGGATGGTGAGTGGCTTGGAGGTGAACTTCCAAGTGGTGCTGTTCCCATGTAACTCTTGCCCTTGTCCTTCTAGATGGCAGTGGTTGTGGGTTTGGAAGGGGCTGCCTAAGGAGCCAATGAGTTCCTGCAGTGCTTCTTGTAGATGGTACACACTGCTGCCAGTGTGTGTTGGTGGTGGAGGGAGTGAATGTTTTTGGATGTGGTGCCAATCAAGTGGGCTGCTTTGTCCTGGATGGTGTCAGGCTTCTTGAGTGTTGTGGGGGCTGCATTCATCTAGGCAAGTGGAGAGTATTCCATCACACTCCTGATTTGTGCCTTGTAGTTTGTGAACAAGCTTTGGGGCGTCAGGGGATGAGTTACCTCTCGCACGATTCCTAGCCTCTGATTTGCTGTTTTAGCCACAGTATTTATATGGCTAGTCCAGTTCAGTTTCTGGTCAATGGTAACCCCCAGGATGTTGTTTGTGAGAGATTCAGTGATAAAGATGCCATTGAACATCAAGGAATGATGATTAGATTCTCTCTTATTAGCACTTGTGTGGTGTGAATGTTAGTTCCCACTTGTCAGCCCAAGCCTGGATATTGTCTAGTTCTTGCTGCATTTAGACATGGACTGTTTGAGTATCTGAGGAGTCACAAATGGTGCTGAACACTGTGCAATCATCAGTGAATATCCCCACTTCTGACCTGGGACTGTTTGCTTTGGAACACTGGGTTGACCGACGATTTATTTGGGGTGCATTAAATGATTGTGTCTAGATGGTGAATAGGAAAGGGGTCAGTAACCGGAGGCATAAATTTGAAGAAGGATTAGAGGGGAGCGGAGAACTGCCTGAATAGGTCACTGAGGCAGAAACCCTCATCATATTTAAGAAGTACTTGGAATGGACGCTTGGAAGAGCCTTAACCTAAAGGGCTACAGACCAAGTGGTACTAGGCTGGATAACTCTTTTTCGGCCAACATAGATAAGACTGACCAATTGGCTTCCCTCTACACCGTAAATTTTCCACAATTCATTGACGGGCAGAATGGGTTAAAAAAGTTGTGACTGGGTGTCTGAAATAGTGTCAATAGGTGGAAATCTGCAGTGGCCTTCAGTTTTATTATATAAGATGTATTGCTTCTTTTGGTGTTTCCATCTCTTCAAGAAGGGAGACAAATAAAATTGAAACAACCCGGGGACCAACAGTAAAGGAAATGTTATGACAATTTTAGAGCATATGCTGCTTTTTTTCTGTGTCGTAAGTGATAACACACCATTAAAAGTGAAGGCAGGTTGAAGTGGTATGGGCAGAGAGCGGTTTAAATACGTTTTCTCTCTATTCCGCCACCCCCCCCCCCCCCCCCACCCCCCTCCAAACTCTTGAAGTGGATACCAGCAGGGGTTTAGATCCTTTCACGTTCACAATCCTCTGCATTTCACCTAGGTGCTCAGTGTGCCATGTGACAACCGAGACCATGGTATTTGGTAATGGTGGGCACCATGTTGGTGCTCTTTTCAGCAGAGGTCACTAGCATTTCTGGCAGATTCTCTTTTGCCCAATAATAGCACCACCTCCAGTGCAGTTCAGCTAACTCTCCAAAAACCCAGGGGTTGAACCTAGATCCTTTTACTGTTGTATCTTATTGCCTTAAAATCCACTTGGTCACAGAGCCTTTGGGTAATTCTTAAATATGAACAGGCAGCTACAACCTTAAGATTTATTTGTACTTTCTAGGCAACATCATCACCAGCCTATCTGAAATAATTGAATTAATTTTTGACATTTTCCTTTTTCCTTTCTATACTGTTACATGTTTGGGCTGTTTTTGTTTTACAGTGAATGTTGATAACATCGGGGAGACTAGATTTAAGTGTATTGCCAGCATGTTGGAGCTGAATTAATAAATGCCATTGAAATTTAAGTCTCTGATCAGCTCTTGGTTAATGACTCCCTCTACTAATGTTAATTTAGCTTCCTCACATTTGATAGCTCATTAACTTCTCTCAGCTAAATGTTCCCCTCTTGTCACTTTGATAAATGCGGATGATATCCCTCCTCCCTGCCCCCTCAAGCCCCTGCCGCCAAAAAATATTTAAAGAAAATCTTTAGGGGTGCTCCCAAACATGTAGCTGCCTTATTGTATATTTTAATTGAGTTCACAAGCTGTTGTCCTGTGTGGATGGGATGATTGCAGACATCAGACTACCTGAAGGCCACAATAATGAGCTGAAAGTTGACTGAAAATATTACTATCATACAAATCTCATTTGTATCATTTGGAATTGGAAGGTTATGTTGGTGAACACTGTTCAATTTTTCCCTAGACTTTATTTCAAAGTCATCATCCTTTCATAATTTTTTTAGGTTGCTGATATACCTCCTGCAGTTTAATTTGTGCATTTTGAGGTTATGCTTCACATTCTCTTTGTGCTGTATTACACTTTTCTGTCTCCAAGGCATGTTCTTGTGCCTCTCCCAGCTCGCCTATTGGCTCTGCTGCCATTTGCTTTCTATGTCTGCTCTCCTTTTTAAAAGCTTGATCGTGCTGAATGGTGGAGCAGGCTTGAGGGGCCATGTGGTCTACTCTGCTCATATTTCTTATGTTCAAAACAAACCTCTAAAATACACCACTGCAAATCCTGCTGTTTCCCAATGGAGATTTGGGTGGTGCTACAATAAAAGCAGTGTAAGCATTAGTTGCATTGCCGGAAATGTTGAGGCTGGCTGGGCCCAAATGGAAGAGGATGGTGACTTTAGCACAGATCTTTATTATGAACTAATAGGTGTGGAAGTTTAGATTTATAATTGGTCAAGCTCTAACCTGCCTTTACAGGACCCTGGGTCACTGTCAGTAATGAAAACCCATGTGATTATTATTGGTAGTGTGATTGCTGAAATTGAAACCGTGGCCCTAGTTACTTATAATAAATTGTCTCAAAAAGTCTGATTTATTAAAATATAGCATTTATATAAAGGGGAACCAGGTACACAATGAATTGAAGCATTGGCATTTCCTGTCCAGGAGCTTTATTCTAGCTAGCTGAAAACCTTTTCTTCAACAAGCCACTTCGTAATGAGTTAACAGCACAGCACAGAGTCAGTTCCAACTTGGCTCAGTCTCAGCTGGGCCACAAGGATCGCTTGTGTAAAAAGACAATGGTGGTCAAATGAGGCCGATGAGTGAAGTCCATTGCTGGGGAAAGAGTGGAGGGAACTCCCCCTGGCTAGTTTCCCTGATTTGCTGTATGCTTTTTTGCTCTATGTATGGTCTGAACAGCTGAGGGCAGGAAGGTACCTGGTTGGGTCTGCAGTCTGTTGCCTTGGTTGATCTGAGCCATACAGGAGTAGGTCTCTATAATTAGCCCTGTGTCCAGGCAGTGGAAAACTAACAAGGATGCTCACACTTGTCGCCTGTCCGGTGGCCCCTACAGGAATTGCATGAGTCTGGAATATGGGTGAAGAAACCTTGGCTGTAAATTCCCATTGGGCGAATCACAGCTCTGAAGTACCAATTGAATCCTGACCCAACATATTTCAGGAAGGCACAAAGTTGCTGTGAATTTTTTTGTTGAACATTGCGTAGTGCCATGATAAGGAAGGAAAAAACACTGAATGGCACCTGGAAATTTTAGACTTTAAAAATAAGACCTGAGTTTTTAAAAATGCACACAAGCCACTGGCTGGAATGCTGCAGGGCAACTCCCTAAGAGGTAATGGAACCCCTCCCTGTTGCCAGACAAGCTACTTTTAAAGACATCGAGAAACTAATTGCTCCCTCTGGTAGAGACAATGGGACATAATGGGAGATGAGTATCATCTCATCAAGAAATCTTGTGGGCAATGCCCAGGCAGATTTGTGAATTTGCTTCCCACTTGGAATATACAAAGGAGGGGTTAAAAGTGAGCTGAAAAGCTGCCCTGGTGTCTGTCTGTCTGTCTGCCTGTCTGGTGGGTGTTCTGAGAGAGCAAGTGCTGAAAGTTTGACACCGAAGTAATGGCCACACTCACTACCCCTCCAAATTGCCATTTGGCAGGTATCCCAATTTCTCTCCCTCTCTACTGAAATCAACACTACTGGAACTTCAAAACCGACAATTTGCATTCTTTTAACCTGTAAAATGGTACATACATGTGTTTTATCCTTTCTTGCCTCTGGTAGTTAATAAATTTACTCTTACCTTCAACTCTAGAAAGTCTGATCAAGTTGACTCCTTCAAAACCAGAATGATTGGGTCTGGGAAAAAGATATCCATGAAAGGGATCCTTTTTAGATTAAATCTTGTTGCGACCAAAAGGGGGAGGGGGGTTGCTGAATAAAAACAGGGAGCCAGTTCATTCCTCCTCACCTGGAGCATAACAATTTAGGGATGTCCCAGCCAGATGGTGACAAATTGAGGGATCTCGCTTTGGGGAACCTCACCTGAGGGTGGGTCGTAGCAATAGCATCAAATATTACTTTCTTTTTTTTTAAGAAGACATTAATTCTTAAATGGTGGCTCAAGAGCATGTGAAGCACTGGAGATTTCAGCACTTGATTCTGGAAGTTGCAATGTGTTCAATCTAAAGTGATATCGGTCTCTGTCCTTTCAAAGGCTTTAATGGAGGGTGGTGAGGGGATTAAAGCACCATTCACAAAAGGGAGAATGAATTCTGTAGTTTTAAATACACAGCCAAAGTTCTTCTTTTAACATTTCTGAGGAGGTTGCATGTAACTTCACTTCAGGCCCCTCTTGCAAGTAATTTGAGTAAGAAATCCAACCATCCATTGATGAGTGTAAATTGGGCTTGCTGCAGTATCAAATACGCTGGAAGAGAGAGGGGGCTGGAGATGAACTGCAGTTTGCAATACTAGCATTTTGCTATCGTCAATGAGGTTCTTTTTCAAAGTCCTTTTGACAAAATTGATGTTACCTCCTTCTGTTTGGAATGTATTGGATTCCGACATTTAGGGACATTTTGTTTCTGTAGATGTAACCATGTGTCTGAACTTCCTGTAACTATTTTGATTTGTGTGAGCAATAGAATATGATTCAGCTAGTGGCTGAAGTGCTAAATCTATATTTTCTGCTCTGCTTTTTGAAGTGCTATAATTAAAGCAATTGACTTGCTTTGTGGTTTAATAGTCATCTGTCTTGATTTCAAGCAGCTAATTATTGTCTGATTATTCTGAGAGCTGTTTTTGCTGACTTGTAACTGCTTGGTTCTTTGTAGTTAGTTCCTTGTTGAATTATTTCCATTATCTCCAGCTTTTTATTGCAGTCGTTTGCTCTCTAGTCATTTCTTTCAAAATCTGTAACTGGAAGTGCCTCCTGGGCTATGCCTGAGTTCTGATTTTCTTCATGTTTCATTGACTGACAATGGAGTGGGTGAAACAGTTGCCAGGAAGCACTTTCAGCTGCCATTTGGTCTTTAGCTGTCAGATTTTTGAGGAAACAGGTTCAGTAAGAACATATTGAACATATTGAACTTGAAGGATTTATAGAACTTGTTTTAATCAAAGAGATTTTCCAATTAATTACTGCTGGAACTGAATTGCTCAGTAAGATAACCTACCAAGACTTAGAATTAGGTTTATTGCAAAGCTAGTCATTTTCTCTGCCTTGTCTGTTACCACACAGACCCAGCCGACCTTCTGCCTACTTTGCTACCTCCTTGATACCTCCTTTCTATCCTGACTTGTGCTGGCCACATTTTTGACCCCACTCCCTTGGACTTGATGTTTAACCCACTCCTTTTGGTTGCAAACCAGAAGTTCGTAACCCACGTCTCCAACTAACACATGTCTCCACCTGGAAATCACCACTTGAGGATGTCCAGTTTGTTTAAAATTAACAAGAACAGAAAATGCTGGAAAAACTCAAAAAGTCTAACAGCATCTGTGGAGAGAAAAAAAATGGAGTTAACGTTTCGAGTCCGTATGGCTAAATGCTCTGAAGAAGAGTCATACGGACTCGAAACATTAACTCCATTTTTTTTCTCTCCACAGATGCTGTTAGACTTGCTGAGTTTTTCCAGCATTTTCTGTTTTTGTTTTGGGTTTCCGGCATCCTCAGTATTTTGCTTTTATCTTTGTTTAAAATTAAGGCTTATCAAGATTTTTAACACTCTGCAAACTGGCAGTCAAGAAAAGGGATAAAATAATAGTGTGCAATTGCAAATGTTTCACTTTAGACACTGCCTGAACTCTGTTATTCACACTTTACGTGCAGTGAGCACTATGTATATATGATTTTCAGCACAAATGGGCTTGTTTCTTTCATGACCATCTGTGATGGATTTGGGTCCACAGTGCACATTGGCCCACGATTAGGGTGAATTATGTGGCCTGACATATGACTGATGCTACAAATTTCTACACTTTGCCTTTTGAAGTGCTTTTGGTTCATGATTGCTGCAAATTTACTTCTTACATAAGTCCCCAAGTTGATGAAAACATCCCTGTCTGGTTGATGAGCTGCTTGGCCTGCAAAATCATCAATTTCACTCTGGAGCTATATTAACAGAATTTGGGGATTGTTGTGGCCAGTGCTGCAGTAATGGCAACTTGTCTGAGGGTTTGGAGAGGGGAAAACCCTTTTAATTTGCACGTATCCATCCTATACTTTACCTGGTACTAGTTTTGAAGCTGTGGCTGAAAGCTTGGAAATATCCTGATCTCCAGCACTAACGTCTCTCTTTTGATGGATCTGATGCAGCAAAGCAGATTTGGAAGAATGTGTAACAAAAGCAGAAAATGCTGGAAAAACTCTGCAGGTCTAACAGCATCTGCGGAGGGAAAGACAGGGTTAATGTTTCGAGTCTGTATGATTCTCCAGAGCAATACAGACTCAATTCAATCTGTGGAGTTTTTCCCGCATTTTTGGTTTTTGTTTCAGATTTCCAGCATCCACAGTATTTTGCTTTTATCTCGGATGAATGTGTGCTGTGTATGCCACCTTCACTGAGTGTGTTGGAGACATCTGCCTGCCAGCTATAGGATACTGTAGAATGGGGCCCATGTGCGGACTCTCTTCATGAAGGCTACTGACTGAAGGTGCTACATGTAAACAAATATTGACTTTTCGGATAGTAATTGCTTTAAAACCATTGTTGTGAACACCACCCTTTGGCAAAAACCCAAGTTGAATCAGCTGATAATTTGTACTGAGATGTGCTATGTTAAACCTCCTTGACCTCATCCCAAGCTTCGGCTAGCTTGCTTGCTGCTCTGCTATTGTAACCTATCTTTTTTTAAAATAAAATTTTAAATCTTTTCATAGGTTTATAAGCCCAGTGGCCCAGATGGTAATACAGGGAGGGGACAGAGGATACACCTTCAGCTGTGGGACACAGCTGGTCAGGAGAGGTGGGTGTTTATCATTTTCAAGGGTTTTTTTGGAAGGATTATGAGATGAGATCTATGGGAACTCTTTGCACTTGATTCCACTATTTTCAGTATACAATATTGAAATATCTCCTCCTCCCAACCAGAGGCTCCACCATTCTGACCACGCACAGCGTGCACACACGATTTTCATTAAAGTTGTTCAATCCTGCAGCTTATCTCTAAGTGGAACCAAGTTCATGTATGTCTGTAGTTATTCTATACAGGAAACGGCACCGATTTGCACTGTGTGGTGAAGCCTATTTTGTTGCTCTTCCAGCTTGAATTGGACTATTGGTCTTATTCCATTACCTGTCACGTAAAAAATTCTTGCTTCTTACTGCAACAGGCAAGACATTAACAGATGAAAGAGTAAGACAGTGAAGCTGTGAACCTGGCTGATTTTGTTCCATTAATGAGACATATTTGACCAGCCTTGAGCCCAACCCCTCAGTCGTCTCTTCCATCAGGTGTGCTGTCGTTTCCCCAACTCCAGTATATCAAGTCTTTTACCTGGGCCTTCCCCTGTGTTCCCTCAGAAACTTGCATTCATATAGCATCTTCCACTGCCTCTGTCCCAAAGTGCGTTACAGCCAATGAAGAACTTTTGAAGTATGGTTGAGGGAACCAACAAGAGGGAAAAACATACCTGACCCCATCCTCAGCAACCTGCCTGCTGTAGCTGCATCTGTCCACGACAGTATTGGTAAGAGTGACCACCGCACAGTCCTTGTGGAGACGAAGTAATGTGGGAAATGTGGAAGACACCTTGTACAACAAGGCACACCAAACAATCTTTGCTAATGACCAGATAATGGGTTGGATTTTACAAGCCCTTGTTGGGTGTTTTCGACAGTGGGGGGGGGGGGCGGGGGTGGAGGGGCATGTAAAATATGATGTGACCTTCCCACCTACCCCAACCCGGTCCTCATAAAATGGGGGTTGGGTAAGGGGCCCACTAGCCCACAGGTCCTTGTGCCTATTGAGGCCCTAAGTGACCAATTAATGGCTGCTTAAGGATCTCAATCCGTTGGCGAGAGTAGAAAGGCTATTTTTTTCACCAAAACTGGTGAAAGGGCAGTAAGGATGGGGGAGGGGTAGTGTACATACTTTGGGGGATTCCCCCTCCCCCCCACCACCAAGATTGTAGACCCTGCCCTACCTCTAAAACCTGGTCCCCCACCCCTTTGCCACTCTCCTGATCCCTCCCTGCCCAAAAAGTGGAGGCGATTGTGGTATTGTCACTAGACTAGTTACCCAGAGACTCAGGGTAATGCTCTGGGGACTGGGTTCGAATCCCACCACAGCAGATGGTGGAATATGAACTCAATAAAATACCTGGAATTAAGAGCCTAATGATGACGATGAAACCATGTCAAATATAATTTTTTAAAAATCCATTTGTTTTACTAATATCCTTTAGGGAAGGAAATCTGCCATTCTTACCTGGCCTAACTTACATGTGACTCCAGACCCACAGCAATGTGGTTGACTCTTAAATGCCCTAGCAAGACACTCAGTTGTATCAAACTGCCAAAATCAAGTCAATAAGAAGTAAAACAGGGCGGACCACCCAGCATCAATCTAGGCACCGGAAATGACAATGGCAAACTTACTTCTGTCGACCTTCCAAAGTCATCCTTACTAACATCTGTGGACTTCTGACAAAATTGGGAGAGCTGTCTCACAGACTAGCCAAGCAACAGCCTGTCATAGCCATACTCATAGAATTGTACCTTACAGATGATGTCCCAGACACCATCATCACCAGCCCACCAGCAGGACAGGCCCAGCAGAGGTGATGGCACAGTGGTATACAGCTGGGAGAGAGTTGCTGTGGGTGTCCTTAACATCGGCTCTAGAGGCCATGAAGTCTCATGGCATCAGGTCAAACTTGGGAAAGGAAACATCCTGATTACCACGTATCGTTCCCCCCACCCCCCACCCCCCAGCCCACCCCACTCAGCTGATGAATCAGTGCTCCTCCATGTTGAACACCACTTGGAGGAAGCACTGAGGGTGTCACAGCTGCAGAATGTACTCTGGGTGGGGGACTTCAATGTCCCTCACCAAGAGTGGCTCAGT
Source organism: Carcharodon carcharias (assembly GCF_017639515.1). Lineage (NCBI taxonomy): Eukaryota > Metazoa > Chordata > Chondrichthyes > Lamniformes > Lamnidae > Carcharodon > Carcharodon carcharias. The sequence goes on along the minus strand of NC_054492.1, from coordinate 20,478,018 downwards.
AACACCACTACAGACCAAGATGGCTGAGTCCTAAATGACATAGCTGCAGACCCAGTCTAGCAGCTAAGTGGTGAGGGAACCAACAAGAGGGAAAAACATACTTGACCCCATCCTCACCAACCTGCCTGCTGCAGTTGCATGTGTCTGTGACAGTATCGGCAGGAGTGACCACCGCACAGTCCTGGTGGAGACGACGTCTTGTCTTCACATTGAGGATACCCTCCATCCTGTTCTGTGGCACTACCAACATGCTAAATAGGATAGATTTCGAACAGATTTAGCAACTCAACACTGGGCAACCATGAGGCGCTGTGGGCCATCAGCAGCAGCAGAATTGTACTCCAGCACAAACTGTAACCTCATGGCCTGGCATATCCTGCACTCTACCATTACCACCAAGCCAGGGGATCAACCCTGGTTCAATGAAGGAGGGCATGTCAGGAGCAGCACCAGGCATACCAAAAAATGAGGTGACAACCTGGTGAAGCTACAACACGTGACTACTTGCAATCCAAACAATATAAGCAGCAAGTAATACACCAAGCTAAGTGATCCCACAATCAACGGATCAGATCCAAGCCCTGGAGACCTGCCACTTCCGGTTGTAAATGGTGGTGGACAATTAAACAAATCACTTGAAGAAGGGGTTCTACAAATATCCCCATCCTCAATGACATGGGTGCCCAGCACATCAGTGGAAAAGATGAGGCTGAAGCATTTACAACAATCTTCGAACAGAAGTGCTGAATGGATGATCCATCTCTGCCTCCTCCGGAAGTCCCCAGCCTCACAGTGCCAGGCTTCAGCCAAGTCACTCCACATATCAAGAAACGGCTGAATGCACTGGATACTGCAAAGGCTATGGGCCCTGGCAATATTCTGGCAATAGTACTGAAGACTTGTGCTTCAGAACTTGCCGCATCCCTAGCCAAGCTGTTTCAGTACAGCTACGACACTGGCATCTACCCTGTGATGTTGAAAATTGTCCAGGTATGTCCTGTACACCAGAAGCAGAACAAATCCAACCCTTCCAGTTACTGTCCCACTGATGCTCAGTTTGGGTTCTGGCAGGGTCACTCAGCTCCTGACCTCATTAGAGCCTTGCTTCAAACATGGACAAAAGGGGTGAACGTCCGAGGTGAGGTGAGGGTGACTGTCCTTGACATCAAGGCAGCATTTGACCGAGTGTGGCCTCAGGGAAAAAGCAAAACTGGAGTCAATGGGAATTGGTGGTAAGTGGGTGCTGCTGGTGGCGGGGGGGGGACTCTCTGCTGTTTGGAGTCATATCTAGCATAAAGGAAGATGGTTGTGGTTGTTGGAGGTCAATCATCTCAGTTCCAGAACATCACTGCAGGGAGTTCCTCAGAGTAGTGTCCTAGGCCCAACCATCTTCAGCTGCCTCATCAATGACCTATCCTTCCCCCCCACACCCCCCCGCCCCCCCATCAAAAGGTCAGAAGTGGGGGTGTTTGCTGATGATTGCACAATGTTCAGTACCATTCAGTGGCTCCCCTGATACTGAAGCAGTCCATGTCCAAATGCAGCAAGACCTGGACAATATCCAGGCTTGGGAATGTTACTTGCCACTTAAGTGCCAGGCAATGGCAGCAAGTTAAACAGACCCAGGGCAATGCTGTGGGGACCCAGATTTGAATCCCACCACACTAGATGATAAAATTTAAATTTGATTAAAAATCTGGAAGTAAGAGTTCAATGATGACCATGAAACCATTGTCAATTGTTGTAAAAACCCATCTGGTTCACTAATGTCCTTTTTAGGGAAACAAACCTGGTGTCCTTACCTGGTCTGGCCTACATGTGACTCCCGACCCACAGCAATGTGGTTGACTCTTAAATGCCTCCTCTGAACAAGGGTAAGTAGGGATGGACAATAAATGCTGGCCTAGCCAGCGATGCCCATATCTCATGAATGAATATCTTTTAAAAATGACCATCTCCAACAAGACAGAATCTAACCATCGGCCCTTGACATTCAATGGCATTACCATCAATGAATCCTCCACTATCAATAGCTGGGGGGGTTACCATTGGCCAGAAACTGAACTGGGCTAGCCATATACTGTGGCTATGAGAGCAAGTCAGAGGCTAGGAATCCTGCGGCAAGTAACTCACCTCCATACTCCCCAAAGCCAGTCCACCATTTGCAAAGCAGAAGCCCCAATTGTGATGGAAAACTCTCCACTTGCCTGGATGAGTGCAGCTCCATCAACAGTCAAGAAGCTTGACACCATCCAGGCAAAGCAGCCCACTTGATTGACACCCCTTCCACCAACATTCACTCCCTCCTCCAGTGACGCATAGTGGTACCAGTGACGCACAGTAGTAGCAGTGTGTACCATCTACCAGATGCACTGCCAGGATTCACCAAGGGTCTTTAGACAGCACCTTCCAAACCCATGACCACTACCATTTAGAAGGACAAGGGCAGTAGACATGGGAACATTGCCACCTGAAAGTTCCCCTCCAAGCCACTCACCATCTGACTTGGAAACATATCGCTGTTCCCTCGCTGTCGCTGGGTCAAAATCCCAGAACTCCATCCCGAACAGCACTGTGGGTGGTACCTACACCAGAGGTTCAAGAAGGCAGCTCACCACCATCTCAAGGCCAATTAGGGTTGGGCAATAAATCTTGGCCTAACCAGCGAAGCCCACATCCAATGAATAATTTTTTTTTAAAAAGCCTGGGATGTACCTGGGTCCAGGTGCCAGTGATCATCTACATGGAGCTGCTAGCTGTCCCAGCTGCACCCACTAGTGAGTTCTGGCACCTCTGGGACTGCAAGAGCTGCTGGGCCAATCAGATTGGCCTGCAGCTCTCAAGAGTGTGACTTCCTTCCACTGAGGTACAAAAGTCTTGACCCTCTGCTTGTTAAGGCCACTGATGGGCAGTCTTTTTAAAGCTGGTTGGTTTGTGACCGACATCTACGGGGGTGGGGGTGGGAGGATAAGTAATACACGCCCCTGTAAAATTCAACCCAATGCTTTTTGGTGCTGTTTGAGAGATAAATGTTGACCAGAAAGATTGCAAGCCCTCTCTGAAATGTTTACCAAATTTTTAGTCGCACAATTTTGATTTCGTACACACACAGTAAACATCAGTTTCTATGGTGCCACACTAGGCCTAATTCTACTTGAATTTTGCTCGCTTCCTGTAAACAACAACAAAATTGCACCACTGCAAAAGACAAGGAATTGTATAGAGCAAGCCTCCATGTATAATATGTGGGAGAGGTAGCCACGAGCAAGAATTCATAGCGTATTCGGGACAGTTTCCTAGAACAATGTATTGTGGATCCAACCAGAGATCAGGTGATTTTGGATTTAGTCATGTGTAATGAGGCAGGTTTAATAAATAAGATCAAAGTAAAAGATCCCCTAGGAAACAGTGACAATAACAAGGTAGAATTTAGCATTCAGTTTGAGAGTGAGAAACTTGGGTCGGAAACAACTATGCTAAACTTAAAGAAGGGTAATTACAAAGGAATGAGGAGAGAGTTGGCTGAGTGGACTGGGAAAGGAGTTTAGCAGAGAAGATGGTTGATGAACAATGGCAGACGTTCAAGAAAATAGTTCATGACTCACAACAAAGATATATCCCAATGAAGAAGAAGGATTCTAGGAAGAGGATAAACCAACTATGGTTAACCAAGGAAGTTAAGGAGTGTATCAAATTGAAAGAAAAAACATAAGATTACGGTAAGCCAGAGGATTGGGAAAGTTTTAAAAACCAACAAAAGATGACCAAAAAAAATAGAGAGAGAAAATAAATGGGTAAACCAGCAAGTAATATAAAAACGGACAGTAAGAGCTTCTTTAAATATATAAAAAGGATGAGCGAGGCCAAAGTGAAAATCGGCCCCTTGGAGAATGAGGCTGGGGAAATAATAATGGAGAACCAGGAAATGGCAGAAGAGTTAAATAAATACTTTGCATCAGTCTTCATGGTAGAAGACACTAATAGAAATCCAAAAATGCTAAATAATAAAGGGGCAAAAGTGGGGGAGGAAATAAACACAATAACTATCACTGGAGAAAAGGTACTAGGGAAACTAATGGGACTAAAGGTGGATAAGTCCCCTGAACCTGATGGGTTGCATTGTGGGATATTAAAGGGAGTAGCTGCAGAGATAGTGGATGCACTGGTAGTAATCTTCCAAGAATCCATAGATTCTGGAAAGTCCCAGAGGGTTGGAAAATACCAATATAACGCCCTTATTCAAAAAGGGAGGGAGACAAAAAACAGGTAACTATGGGCCAGTTAGCTTAACATCCATCACTGGGAAAATGTTAGAGTCTATTATAAAGGATGTAATAGAGCATTTAGAAATGCCTAATATAATCAAGCAGAGTTAGCATGGCTTCATGAAGGGGAAATCATGCCTGACAAATTTATTAGAATTCTTTGAGGAGGTACAAGCAGGATTGATAAAGGGGAAACAGTAGATGTAATATATTTGGATTTCCAAGTGGCGTTCGATAAGGTACCACACATAAGAGCCTATGGAGTCAGGGATAGTATATTAGCCTGTCTAGAGGATTGGCTAACTAATAGAAGACAGAGAGTTGGGATAAGGGGGGCATTTTCAGGATGGCAATCTGTAAGTAGTGGAGTGCCATAGGGATCAGTGCTGGTGCCACAATTATTTACAATAAATATTCATGACTTGGATGAGGGAAATTAATGTACTATCGCCATTTTGCGGATGACACAAAAATAGGTGGGAAGGCAATTGGTGAGGATATAGACAGGTTAAGTGAATGGGCAAAAACTTGGCAGATGGAATATAATGTGGGAAAATGTGAGGCTATGCACTTTGGCAGGGAGAATAGAAGAGCTGGATATTACTTAAATGGAGAAAGACTGCAGAAAGCTGCAGCAGAGGGATTTGGGGGTCCTCATGCATGAATCCCAAAAAGCTAGCATACAAGTTCTGCAGGTAATAGGGAAAGCAAAGGGAATGTTGGCCTTTATTTCAAAGGGGATGGAGAAAAAAATAGGGAAGTCTTGCTAAGTCTTGCCAAAACTATACAAGGCACTAGTTGGACTACACCTAAAATACTGTGAACAGTTTTGGTCCCCTTATCTAAGGAAATTTGTACTGACATTGGAGACAATCCAGAAAGGTTCACTAGGTTGATCCTGGGTATGGAGGGATTTTCTTGTGAGAAGAGGTTGAGTAGGTTGGGCCTGTACTCATTGGAGCATAGAAGAATGAGAAGTGACCTTTTTGAAACATGCAGGATTCTTATGGTGCTTGACAGGGTAGATGCTGAGAGGTTGTTTCTCCTTGTGGGAGAGTCTAGGACCAGAGGGCATAATCTCAGAGTAAGGGATTGCCCATTTAAGACCGAGATGAGGAGGACTTCTCTGAGGGTAGTCAATCTGTGGAATTCTTTACCACAGACGGCTGTAGAGACTAGGTCGTTAAATATTCAAGGCTAAGATAGACAGATTTTTAATGAGTAAGAGAATCAAAGGTTATGGGGAAAAGGCAGGAAAGTGGAGTTGAGGATTATTAGATCAGCCATGATCTCATTGAATGGCAGAGGAGACTTGATGGACCTACTTCTATTCCTACATCTTATGGTGCCCATGTCTGTGTGTACCATCAACTAATGACTCCAAAAATCCCAATAGTCAAGGGAATCCATCAGCTAATGTGTAAATGTTTACTGCAGTAAAAATAAATTACAGTTTTAACTTATAGCTTGGAAATCAGCAAGATAACCTCTGGCTGACTTCTGATCTTCCAGTGATGCAGAGATAGGATTCAAATTTCTCCAAATAATTTAAGGTAACTCTTGAGTCAAAAGCAGCAGAGCTCATGCTATGAACAGTGAACTCTGAAATTGTAAGAAACAGAGTGTGTGTGTTTGTGCGATTGGGTGTACCTTGGCACTGTTTCTGATGTGAGGCAGTGGTTTTGATATGGGGCTGATGTGACTGAAAGTTTTGCCTTTTGAATTTACCTGATGCCAGTTATGGGGTAAAATCAACATCAATGTGACAAGAGGCCTTTTAGCTATTTAAAATATTTTAGTTGAGAAATTTTATAAAATTATATGGGGATGTCTGAGGTGAAATGGCTTCAAACAGTTTGACTGAATCAAAGTTAATCCTCGGTTGGATGAATGCACAAAGCGAAGTTTCTGCTTGGCTCCTAAAAAAGATGTTTCTCCGTAATGTAACTTCATATTCCCAGTCCCTTTCTCTCCACCTATGTGTTTCCATAATCCTGACATGCAAATGATCAGAAAGACTTCACTTGAGGCCATGTTTCACCAGAGCTGGTTAATTGTCCTATACTTGGCTTTGCAGCCACTGTCGTTAAAGCTACTTGGGTTACACACTTGCTCTCTCGTGAATAGGAAGGGGATAGTTGACACTAAACAGGAGGTAAAAGGGAAAACTTTGAGGAGGAGGAAGGGAACAGGAGAGAGGTTACAATTTGAAGTGGGATTGATCAGGGATGAGGGTATTTAGAAGGTTTGTAAACAAATGGAGGAAACTAGAGAGGGAGTTCCAGAGTACAGTTACTATTGAGGAAGTCTCTAATTCTATGGGCTTCAGATTGCCAAAGTTAACTGAAGGTGGACCTCTTATCATAAAAGTTATTTTAATTCTGTAATTACATTTTTCTAACTTTTCTTTAGCATAAACTGTTATCTGTTTTCTGCTATTGGCAATTGCCGGTTACATAATGCTATTTTGAAGCCCTGTGATGATTTTCCTTTCTTCTCTTAGGTTCCGTAGCCTAACGACTGCTTTCTTTAGAGATGCTATGGGTTTTCTTTTGATATTTGACTTGACAAATGAGCAAAGCTTCCTCAATGTCAGAAACTGGATAAGTAAGTTCAGCTTTTTTTAAAATAGAAGCTTGCCTCTGTTTACTTGAGCTCAAAGTTTGTTTTTTATTGCTTTTGCATGGCTGATGCACAAAAAGGTGGCAGCAGTTCACTGATGCTTAGTTTCTCTACAGTCGGAGAACTGGTTCATACCTGCACATCCTTGGAGCTAGGTTAACCATGGCAGTGAGGAAGTTCACTTTGCCTGCTAACCCACTGATGTCCATGTGGGAATGGGGACATAAAAACTGCGGAGTATGTTGATGTGAATTGGATGGGAGGAGTGAGAGAAATGTCTTTAATTAGTACAGATATAGCAGTTTTCAGTCATAATTTTGTACTATCCTGTTTGACCCAATTGGCTGTTACATTTTCAGCAAGGTTTCTAAGAACTGGTGAACTTTTTTTTATCATTTCAGAAAACTAAATGGTTTATTGATCCCTTCATCTAGGTGTATGTGCAGAGTTATACACTATGTTTCATCTACCTTTTTGAAATTGTAGCATTGACAAACCTGCCAGCATTAATGTGAATTCCCTGGCCTGTGCTATGTATGATATTCTGATTCATTAGCTGAGCTGCACAGGTGCAAGTTCCACTCGCATTCACAATCTTTTCCTGTTTGTAACCAGACCTATGCAGCATAGCAGCAGCCAGCTGTCCCCCTCCTCCACCCCAAGGAGAGCTTCTTCTTCCTTTTGATGCCTCCTGCTCTTGTTTATTTGTTTTATTTCTGCTGCTCCTTTTATCTCCGTGACAATCCCATTAACCATTTTACTCCAGCGCTTGGAATTTCTGAAACTCCTTATGCGCTAGCAGAGATTACTTTTTGATCCTTTATCTGCTGAATTCAAAATGGCTTTACAATAACTTAAGGTATTTCCAGCTATTTTGCAGAACTTATGAGCTCTTTTGAGAGGTCACAGTTTGACAAAATGTAAAAAGATGTTCACTAACAGTCTGAAGTTAAATGGACAGGGAAAACTCAAGTGGCACTTAGAGCATTTACCTGTATTTTAATGGTGTTTGCTTTACTATCTGGCCAAATTTTTTTCATTCCCCTAGTGTTTTTATTTCCTCGATAGCTTATTCAGCTAATGTTTTGTGTAGGGAGCCAAAAACATTTGGATTTTAGATTTTGTCCATAAATTACAAACGAGGGAGATGTAGTTTTAATACCTGGGGAATACGTGACCTATGCAGTTGAGTACTTTGTACATTACGTTGTTGCTTTTGTCATACATCCCATGTACACTAATTACTCTTTGGAGTTCTGGTTTACATTGTGCTTTCCTTGTTTGCAATGTTCAACACAGCATTCATTTGGCTCGGGGCGAGACTTTCACCCGCACCTGGGTAGCAAGTCCCAACCTTAGAAAGCTGCCAGCCAATTGAGTGGCCCGCAGCTCTGTAGTCCCTGCAGTGCTAATTTTGAGCAGTGGCCATTGCTGGTACTGCAGCCAATCCCCGAGGAGGCCAGGCTGAAGGCAAGTTTGGGGTATTGGTGAACCCTGGCTGGCAGGCCCCAGCGAGGGAGTGAGAGGGTGCTGGAGGTCAGATTTGAGAATCTTGGGGAGAGGGAGGGTTATAGGTATGACCTGGAGCATGTGGTGCCTCCATTTGACACAGGATCCCCAAAAGAGGTACTGCCCCCTTGCATGGCACTAGCTGTGCAGCCAAAAAGCTGCCGGACAACTAGCTTGTCATGGGCTCTCTTTCCCCCGCACCCCCCTCCCCACCACCATTGGTAAAATATCGGCAGGATGGGACCTGTAAGCAACCATTAATTGGCCACTTAAGAGCCTCAATAGGCGAGCCATCCGATGCCTCCATCATCCCCCATAAAATGGGTGACAGCCTGGGGTGGGTGGGGGGGTGCCTAGCAGTAGGCAGGCCACATGCTGCATTTTCCCAAGCCCCCACCTCACCCCACCTTCAAACCTGCTGGCAGGGGATGGGTGGGGTGGGGATGAGTATTGGATTCACACCTGCACCCCTGGGGGGAAAAGCGCCCCATGTTTGTTGACCATGTGATTAAGGAGTTGGGCAGCCCATTCATTCTTCCCCTTTTGGATTATTGGCCCATGTAAGCAAGACAGCTATTGTTTGAAGCGGTTAAGAAGTTATATCTTGATGTTTTAATGTAAAATCATACTGAAGAACAGAAATTTTGGTTTTGTAAAGGATTACTCCTGGATAAAGATCCCTTTGTTTATCAAAAAAAACCCCTACATTTCTGAATTATAGATGTTGGTTTGGCCATTGACAAGGGCATCTATGCAACAAGTTGTAGAATTTGAAGATGTTATTGCTCTGTCTCAGCTTTAACGCTCATCTTCAGTGAACTGGAAAGTACAGGGATTTCACAGTCTTCACAAACTAGCAGTGGAGATGTATACAGGATCAGGAGATGAACTGCTGTATGGTGAATTTTGAAATAAAAAATTGTTCCATTAATCTTTGGTTCGGGTGTATTTTTATTAAATGAAATACATTTGAAGCACTGTAGTGCCTTATCCTGGAGTAATCTTTTCCAGGGAGCTTCCTGTTCCTTTCTGGGGATTGGATGCTGGAATTATCTTGCATTTTGTATTCTTTGCTCTGTTCAGTGTCTCACCTGTAATGGGTGTTCTTGAGGAATTGTGAAGTTTCAAATTTTAACTGCACTGTTATCTTTTTATAAAATATAGTTGTGTGTGTCTTTCTCTCTCTGATAAATGTTTCATCCAGGCCAGCTTCAGTTGCATGCATACTGTGAAAACCCAGACATTGTATTATGCGGCAATAAATGTGATTTAGAGGATCAGAGGGCTGTAAAAGAAGAAGCAGCCAGGGAGTTGGCAGAGAAATATGGGTAAGTGTTCTCCTCCCAAACTGTAAAACATTTGATGTTTATCGAATGGGAAGTCCCTATGTTCGTGAGTGAATTTTACTGCGAGTCAGACATTCTTATTGGCTATCTTAAAGCAGTGTGTTCAATAAGGTTGCTGGGGAAATATTTACGTGTTAAGTGTAAGATTGCAATACACTTCACTAATATGATTGTTGCATAAGCACAACTTTCTCATTGTGTCAGTCAGATGCAAATGTCTGAAAAAAATTGTTTCATTAAATGCTTTAAAGGTGGAAGAGGACCTAAAAGACGATGGTTTTTGTTCGGCATCTAGCTCATTAAGTTGAGACTGGTCATCCATAAACCCAGCTTGGGTTTTACTCAGTCCTTGATCTCACTAGTTGGTTTATTTTTCGGTACACGAGTTAATTGAAATTGGTTTTAATTTTATTTAAAAGAGGAAGTTTGAAGAGTTGCTGCTGCTAATCCTGAGTGATCCAACCAAGATCATCAAAAATCAGGGTGTAATCTATTTGTTCACATTTACACTCTTCAGCTTTCAGTGAGATTTAATGATTGACAGCATGACATCAGCTATCAGATACTTTTCCAGCTCTCTGATTCCTATTGGGTGGATAAGTGTATTATATTGTTGTATAATCTATGCAGCCTGAAATAGTGAAATATAATGGAGAAGTAGGAAGCATTGTACCTTATTAATAATACATGGCTTGCTAGTTTTACAGTGAAAGAACAGAGCTGTGCTGCCAGCTAATCAGTGCCTGCTCCAGAGGCATTTCTGTTGTGATTTATTGAGTGTTTCTTGCTGGTGTGGGAGGAAAGTAAAGCAGTGTGATTTGTATTTGAAAGGAAGGTGATATATGTCCTGAGCTGGTATTGAACGTGTGATTTCTTAAATAGAATATCTGAAATGTTACTGCAGTGTGAATATTGTGGTGTTTGACTTTGAAAAATCAGTCTCTACTGGCCTGCCCTCTCAGATGAGGTGCCTTTTTACAAACCATTTGAGAATAGGAGAATCGAATTGAATGGACTGCTTGCTTTTAACATTTGGTGCTAAGATCTCTGTCAGCATTGTTTGCAATGGCTAGAATTGCTTTTCATTCCTGCATTTTATTTTTTTAAATTGTTCTTCTGTGGGATGTGGGTGTCGCTGGCAAGGCCAGCATTTGTTGCTCATCCCTAACTTCCCATGAAGTTATAATCTTGCTCGGCCATTTCAGAGGGCAGTTAAGTGTCAACCACATTGCTGTGGAATTGGAGTCACTTGTAGGCCAGACCAGGTAAGGATGGCAGATTTCCTTCCTTAAAGGACACGAGTGAACCAGATGGTTTTTTATAACAATCAATGATGGCTTCACAGTCGCCATTACTGAGACTAGCTTTCAAGATTTATTAAATGAATTTAACTTCCACAGCAGCTATGGTGGGAGATGAACCACTGTCCCCAGAGCATTGGCCTGAGTCTCTGGTCTACTGGTCCAGTGACATTACCACTATGTCAGTCTCCCAAATAAATTCAATTTATTGGATGTCTGCATTCATTACTATAATTTTGCAAAGCACATTCTCTGTGATCAGTAAAGTGTTTGTTCACCATAATGTAAAATGGCAAAGCATTCATGTGTGGATGCTATATTCTGCTTTTATATAATGGTAAGTGTGGGATGTGAGCATTGTGACGCAGTAGGGTACAATGGTAGCATGCTGCACTGCATTGGATTGATGAGGCCTGCAGGACCATGATTTGGCAGATATTGAGGAGAGCTCTTGCATTTTCCCATGGGGGTGGGGCACACAAGTTACTTAAGGCTTCCGTTCTCCTTTTGGCAGGAACTCCTTTGGGGGTTAAGATGTGTCACTGGAGAGGGAAGGGAAAAGAACATGCCTCATGTAGGGGCTCAATTATAGCCTTTTAGAAAACTATATAGGTTGCTGCAGAAAAATATGGGGATCTGAACAATGTTTTAAGTTACCACTGACTTAAATGTTGGGAATGAGCCTAGAAGCCTCACTCATTGTATCTAACTCTTAGAGGTTCTTGTCACCAATCTCTGATTGAGCAGTATCCATGCTGCTGGACGTTTCAATGTCCCATTGTAAAGGATTCTTTTTAATTGGGTGCTTTTAAAGAAAACCATGCTATTAACAGTGGAAATCTGAATACTTGAAAATATCTGAAAAATGTGCTTATTACAGCATGAATGAGATGGCTAAACTCTCTCTTGTTGGGTTGGTCATTGTCTGGCACTTGTGTGGCGCAAATGTTACTTGCCACTTACCACTCCTGTATGTCGCTGAGGTTTTGCTGCATGTGGCATGGACTGCTTTGGTATCTGAGGAGTCGTGAATGATACTAAACATTGTGCAGTCATCAGCGAACATCCCCATGCACTTCTGACCTTTATGATGGAAGGAAGGGTCGTTGAAGCAGCTGAAGATGATTGGGCCAAGGAGAATTACCCTGAGGATCTCCTGCAGTGATGTCCTGGGGTTGAGATAATTTGCCTCCAACAACCATAATTATCCTCCTTTGAGCTAGATGTGATTCTAACCAGTGTAGTTTTTTACCCCTGATTCCCATTGACTTCCGTTTTGCTGGGGCAAAATGTTGCCTTGATGTCAAGGGCTGTCGCACTCAGCTCACCTTTGAAATTCAACTCTATTGTCGATGTTATAATGGCTATAATGAGATTTGGCATCATATTGCCCTGACGGAACCAAAGGGAGGTTTACAGCATTCCATGGAAGGCCAGGCTTGATTTGAGAACTTTTCCTATTGAGAGTGGAGTTGAGTTTCAGCAATATTTGAGATGTTATGAAGTGGACTTTATTTCAACGAAGCTTTTGAAAATGTTAACTGTTTACATTAGGGTGCACCTTAAACCTGAATATAGTTAACAGTTTCAGATGCTATGTAACAGCCTCTGGAAAAGAAAATTGTATCTTGATAAATGTTTGATGTGCTCTCTCTGATTGGAATTGTGAATACAGACATTTACAATGCTGAGAACTCACTCAATAACTAATGAAGTTTGAAACTGTTTGCTGCTCTCTCTTTGAGTATCTTTGATTTGCAAAGTCCATGTGCAGCATTAGCTGCAAACCTGAATCCAAAACAAAAAGGGGGAAAAAAACCTATTGCTAGGTGGACACAGAACTTTGTTTGCTTTATTGAGGGGTAATTATATAGAGAATTGTATAGCTACAAGCTTTAGCTTTGCTTGTGCACATGAGAAAAACAAACTGTATAAATGGCATTAGAAAGACTTAACACAATAAGCTTCAGTGTACCCACTATCTTTTGCGATGCATCCTTCAATTAATTTTTCCAACTTGTTGAAAATGTTCTTCAGTTGCTCCTGAGGGATTTTTCTGAATATTAACCGTGTTAACAACAACATATTGGCCCAGAACTTCTGTTCCAGGTTGGAGGGCAGCGGGGGTGGATGTGGGGGGGGTTGTCATACCCGGGAGGTACCTGAGAGAGTGCGTTGGGGGACTCCCTTGAAGTCCCCAGGCAAGGACTTCACAGAAACTGCCAGGGAAGCTTTTAAACTTCCGAAGGGCAATTGCCCTCCATCAGGAACCATCCGAGCTCTGATTTAAATCAAACTTCAGATGGTTCCAACTGTCTTAGCAGAATTCTTACCCAGGAAATGTTAGGATTAAAACCACCTCTAACTCCTGGGTAACTATGGTACTGACTGGAGCTCCCGACTCGCCTCCCAACCCCCTAACTACTCCTCCCAGACCCCTCCTACCCACTTACCTTACACCCTTACCTTCTCTTCTGTCAAAGTGGCTGGGACCTTTAAACTTACCCCCTTTATGGCAGCTAGTGTAAAATGGGGGGTGGCTTTCCCTCCACCGCCCCCCCCCCCCCCCCCCCCCCCCCGATGCTGCTGCCTTGAATGGGAAGGACTCCGGAGCTGCTGCGCTGCACATTTTTCAATAGGCCCGGGTCGGAAGGTCAGGCAAGAAATGTGCACCTCCCAACCTGGCTAACTAGAAAGGAGCAAAGAGGCAATCCGACAGTGATTGCCACTCCATGGAAGTTCTGGGCCAAAGTTTTTTTTTTAATGTTAATGAATTATGCTTTCATTTGTCATTTACACGTTGCTTCTATTATGTGTACATCCAAAGTTATTGAATTTTAAATTTGCAAAAGGACTTTTTAAACACCTTGTACTTAGTTTCCATTTTTCTGGATTAATATAAGAAACTTCAAAAGAGAATTTTTTTGTGTGAAACTGAAATGATTTAAGTTTCTTTTTGGAGATTTGAGGTGATCCAACATGACAAAATTTGCTGTAGCACGAGGTGACTACGATATTGAATAACATCTCCATGGCGCCATCTAAATGCGTTAGTCAAGGTTAGAGTTGCATTTAAAAATAAAACAATTTCACGGTCCCTAGATAAGATTTATCCTGGCTTGAATGTGACCTCGGATCTGAATGTTTTGTCTTGAAATGTATTCCATTTCTATATGTTCTGTCTGAGCAAGGTTAACACATAACTGAGGAAGTGGGGAACAAATTACTTTTTCTCGTTGTGTTCCTATTGTGTTAACTTAAAAAGGTTTGTAAAAAGCACAGAATTTCCAAATGACACCACTTTCAAGGTTCTTGCACCAGACAGTTTTAAAAAAAAAATATTCCTGGCAAACCCCTGAGCAATAATTTAGAAACAGGACCGCAGACCAGATTTTGGTGCGGAAACCATCCTGTTATTCCTGCTTTGGAGCTTACTTTTTTTTTTGAAAAATATACTTTATTCATAAAATATCTGGAAGAACATTCCAAAACATTTCAAAATCACCATCACAAAAGGTACAATCAGATTCAACTTTTACACATGGATCACAAGGTGCATCAATACAATCAATGAATATTACAATCATTTCAATATGGTCAATGCAGACAATCAGACAATGGTATTGGAGTTATCAACATACATCATGTTGCACTCTGAGGTGCTTCAATACAATGATAATACAACTAGTATTCCATGCAGACATTCATTTTGATCTGTACAGCCCGAGGGGCTCTCAACAGTTCCCAGCCCCTCGGTGCACTGTGGCAGAAAGGTCTTAGACAGCGACCCTTCCCCATTGTGCCTTTGCGGTGGCTGCTTTAGTGCGACCCTCAGCACGTAGCCCTGGACCTTGGAATGTGCCAGCCTGCAACACTCAGTCAGGGACAATTCTTTGCGCTGGAAGACCAACAAGTTTTGGGTAGACCAAAGAGCACCTTTCACCGAGTTGATGATCTTCCAGCTGCAGTTGACGTTTGTCTCGATGTGTGTCCTTGGGAACAGCCCGTAGAGCACAGAGTCCTGTGTCACAGAACTGCTCGGGGTGAACCTCAACAGAAACCACTGCATCTCTCTCTAGACCTTCTTTGCAAAGGCACAATCCATAAGGACGTGAACAACGGTCTCATCCCCACCACAGCCACCTCGAGGGCAACGTGCAGAGGGGGTGAGACTCCTGGCGTGTAGGAAGGATCTGACGGGGAGGGCCTTTCTCACCACCAGCCAAGCTACATCTTGGTGTTTGTTGGAAAGTTCTGGCGATGAGGCATTCTGCCAAATGACTTTGACAGTCTGCTCGGGGAACCATCCCACAGGATCCACCCTCTCCTTTTCCCTCAGGGCATCTAAGACGTTACGTGCCAACCACTGCCTGATGGACTTGTGGTCAAAGGTGTTTCTCTGCATAAATTTTCCCACGAGGGACAGGTGGTACGGCATGGTCCAACTACTTGGAGTGTTCCGCGGCAGCGTGGCCAGACCCATCCTTCGCAACACCGGGGACAGGTAGAACCTCAGCACGTAGTGACACTTGGTGTTTGGATACTGAGGGTCTACGCACCGCTTGATGCGGCCGCACAGAAAGGTGGCCATCAGTATGAAGGCGATATTGGGCACGTTTTTTCCCCTTTTATCTAGAGGCTTGTACATTACGTCTCTGCGGACGTGATCCATTTTCGACCTCCAGATAAAGTGAAAGAAGGCTCAGGTGATCGCCATCGTGCAGGAGTGTGGAATGGGCCAGACCTGCACCACGTACAGCAACAGCGAGAGTGCCTCACACCTTGATAACCAGGCTCTTACCTGCAATGGAGAGGGAGCGTCGCCCCCACATGCCCAGTTTTCTTTTCACCATAGACACTCGCTCCTTCCAGTTTCTAACACATGCCCCAGTCCCTCCGATCCATATCCCCAGCACCTTCAGGCCATCAGCCCTGATGGTGAAGGGGACAAAGGATCGGTCAGCCCAGTTCCCAAAGAACATAGCCTTGCTCTTCCCATGATTTACCTTGGCTCCCGAGGCCAGTTCGAACTGGTCGCAGATGTGGATCAGTCTGCACACTGACAGCGGATCGGAGCAGAAGGTGGCGACATCGTCCATGTACAGGGAGGCTTTGACCTGAGTGCCTCCACTGCCTGGGATCGTCACTCCTCTTATGCCCGGATCCTTCCTGATAGACTCAGCAAAGGGTTCTATGCAACACACAAACAGGACAGGGGAGAGAGGGCAGCCCTGCCTGACTCCAGATTTAATCGGAAAGCAATCTGATTCCCACCCATTGATAGAGATGGCGCTACTGATGTTAGTGTAGAGCAGTTGGATCCAATTGCGAATTCCCTCCCCAAACCCCATTTTGGAGAGCACATCCACCATGTAGGTGTGTGATATTCTGTTAAAGGCCTTCTCCTGATCCAGGCTGATGAGGCAGGTGTCCACATCCCTGTCCTGCACATAGGCAATCGTACCCCTGAGATCTTCCTGCCTGGCACAGTGCTGGTCTGGTCAGGGTGGATCACCAATTCCCGAATGGACTTGACCCGATTGGCGATGACCTTGGACAGAATCTTATAGTTCACATTCAACAGTGAAATGGGTCGCCAATTTCTAATTTCCTCCCTTTCCCCCTTGTGCTTGTAGATGAGGGCGATGATGCCTTTCCTCAAGGATTCTGACATGCTGCCGGCCAGGAGCATACTCTCGTACACTTCTAGCAGGTCTGGGCCGATCCAGTCCCACAGAGCCAAATAGAACTCCGCCGGCAAGCCATCGCTTCTGGGAGTTTTACTCTTCTCGAAGGACTCAAGGGCCTTAGTTCGTCAGGAGTTAGCAGTTTGTCTAGGCTCTCCCGTGTACTGTCGCCTAAGACCTCCGTGATAGAGGACAGGAAGAACTGGGAGGCTGTGCTGTCTGTGGGCTTCACGTCAAACAATCCAGCATAAAAGGATTTGCTGATCCTCAAAATGTCGGACTGCGATGACTTTACTGAGCCATCTTCCTTCAGGCTGCTGATCACAGAGCTCTCTCTGTGTACCTTTTGGAAGAAGAAATGTGAGCACGTCTCATCCTGCTCCACAGAACAGACTCTGGAACGGAAGATGATCTTGGAGGCCTCCAAGGCAAAGAGCGAGGCTTGCTGGCTCTTCACCTTTTGGAGTTCCTCCTTGACATCGACCCCCATTGACTGCACCGGAGCAGATTCTGCATGTTTTTCTGAAGTCGGGACATTTCCCTCTGTTCCTTTCTAGCTTTCTGGACGCCATTGAGGATGAAAAACCTCGATGTTTCCCTTGATCGCTTCCCACCAGTGTGTCAGGGACTCAGAGGGGTTTCATGGTTCTCCAACCTTTGTAATCCCTCTTGAGCTCCTCAATGTTCTCTGGGGTCGGCAGTTGCATGTTTAGCTTCCATGCCCCCCTGCCCACCCTCTGGTCTTCCTCTAAGTGGCAGTCAGCCAGTAGGAGGCAGTAGTCAGAGAAGAACACGTTGGTGGATCTGACTGCGAACGCACGGGACACAAACAGGAAGTCTATCCTGGAATGGATGGACCCGTCTGGCTGTGACCAGGTGTATCTACGCTGCGCTCCATCTGCAGGGTTGCTGAAGACGTCGTGCAGCCTGGCATCCTTAACTGTTTCCATCAGGGATCTGGACGTAGCGTCCAATCTGCTGTCGGCCCTGCCGGATCGTCCAGCTGCATCGATGATGCAGTTGAAGTCACCTCCCAGAATGACCGGCCTGGAGGTTGCCAGCAGCAGTGGGAGCTGCTGAAAAACCTCCAGCTGCTCGGCCCCTTGTGACAGGGCGTACGCATTAATTAACCGGAGTGGAGCATTCTTGTACATCACGTCTGCTACGAGGAGGCGCCCGCCCACCACCTCCTTAACTTCGGAGACGGTGAAGCTGCCTCCCCGCAGCAGAATACCCAGGCCGGAGGAACGAGAGTGGTTTCCTCCCGACCAGATCGATGGCCCATGGGACCACCATCGTGACCATTGCCTGTAGGAGCTGAGGTGCGGTATCGCACACTCCTGCAGAAACAACAGGTCAGCTTTGACCTTGGCAAGGTAGTCCAAGGTCGCAACACATCGCGTAGTAGATTTAATGCTACACACGTTTATGGATACAATCTTTATACCCATTTTAAAGCATTTAGTCTCTCACCAAACCTGTTACCTCCTGAGAGTCCCGGACCTTTGGTCTGCTCCTGCATACCCATAGTGTTCACAAATTGCCTCACTTTGGATGGGCTGAGGAAACTGTCCTGAACCTCCCCATTGGAGATGTTCTGCTCGGGTGGCATCTGGGGGTCCGTGCAGAGAGCAGGATTTGAAATGTCCTCTGTTGGAGAAGCTTCTCCAATCCTCTCCCCCTCTGGGGCGTTGCTGCTCCCGGCTTCCCGGAGCTGGGGTGCGCTGAGCGCCTCACTGCTCCCAGATTCTTGGGGTTGTGGTGCACTGGCCTCTTCAGGTTGTGGGCAAAGTTGGGGTGTGCTGATCTCCTCATTGTCTCCAATGTTCTGGAGCTCGGGTGTCTCGTCCTCCAACTCCCTAGAGCTTTGCCACTTCTTCTGTTGGCGCCGCCCTGGCACTTCTTTGTCCGAAGAGCAGTTGCCCTTGTCATCCGTGTCGGATGGGAGACGCCTCTTGCCACTTGTCTGGGAAGTGGCTTGGTCCCTTCTTAGCCCCTTCTTCCTTTTGGCTCTCTTCACCAGCTGCTACTCCCCCTGCTGATTTTCCACTGCTTCCCCTTCCTCCATTGATTCGCTCTCCTGAGGAGTGGGAGGTTCAGGAGGCAGTGCTGTTGATTGGCTGTCTGCTGCCTCAATCTTTTACTCCACCTTGTCTCTCTCTGTGTCCTCCTTTGTTCTCACTGGGGGCCATGGTGGTGGGAGTGTCCTTGGTAGTAGTGACACGAAGTATTTCTTCTGCTTCCTCCTCATTGGCTTTGGCTGCCTGTGCATAAGTACGGCAGCGTTTGGGGCAGGTCCTGTAGAGGTGACGTGCCTCGCCACACAGGTTGCAGCACTTAGTCTGTTTGCAGTCCTTTGTCTGGTGCCCTACCTGTTTGCAGTTCTTGCAGAGGGAGGCGCTGCAGTTGGCCGCCATATGACCAGACTTGCCGTATGAGCGACCAAGCTTGGGCTGCCCAGCGTAGACAAGGTACCCACGGCTTCCCCCGATAGCAAAGCTGTAAGGAGGGTGGAAGATGGTTCCCTACCATCAGTCTTGAGTGTGATCTTAACTTGGCGTTTGGCGATGTCCAAATCCCGAAGGCGTCTCTAACCTCGGTGCAGCTCCCAACCTTGTCGAGGTACCTGGCGAGGAAGGTGAACACGTCGGCGACAGGGACGTAGGGGTTGTAGCGATGCACCATCACCACACGGTCCCATTGCAACGGCAGAGCAAAGAGCGGCTCCACTGTCAGGATCTTCATCTCCGGCTGGTCTCTCTTCTCCTCAAACACCTTCAGCTGCCACACGCTTGAAATTCATGTCGAAACATCTAGCGCTGGGGAAGTCTTGCAGGGAGTAGATCTCCTCCGCTTCAAATCCACACACCTTCAACAGGATCCGCTTGATGAAGAATGCCCGACCCATGGGTGCTCCTCCTTCGCTGTCTTTCACCGTCACCTGGATGGTGTTAGGTACCCCATGGTATGGGGCTCGACTGGTCATAGCCATCGCTTCACGACTACAATTGATCTTAGCCAAAAGGCTGAGAGATTACTGTGTCCCAGCTGGATAGGCCTGCTAGCCAAATGTTGAAGAATCTCCCCTTCAATGAATTTGTCTGATTCTTCCTGTCTCCTTCTCCTTCTTTTAATAATGTGTCCTTGTGACATGACCAGTCATGCCACTAACCTGGAGACCTTGGAAAACATTCTCATGAACTGGGCACCTTTTGTGGGGGTGCAAAGATTTTGGAAAAGAGAAAGTATGTGGTTTGTCCAGGATGTTGTAATATATGAGAAACAGACACACAGACACTGCATGATGGCAATTTCTGATTTAACTGATACAATTAAAGCAATAAAGGACCAAAGTTGCAAACTAGCTATTACTCACCGGTAATCCTGTTGTGGCTTCTAACTTCAACAGTTGCTTTAATTGTATGCAGTTTTTTTCCTCTGCAAAGCAGGGTGCTATAGCTTTAGTTAAATCAGAAATTGCCATCATGCAGTGTCTGTTTCTCATATATTACAGCTACAACTACCAAGGAATGTGAGTGGCATATTTGAGTGCTTCCTGAAGATTGAGAAACTTGCTGAATTGTCCAAAAAGTTTCTTTCTAAGACTACTTGGCCTGGAACAATCACTGTCTGAAAGGTTGAAAATGAACGAATTTAAATTTTCAATCTGAAAGCTTGAATTGTTAAGAAGGAAGATATTCCTATTTATTCAATATGGACTTAGTAACAAGACTACCTAGGAGTAATTTATCAGTGGAAGGATTTTTCTTTCTTATTGTTTGCTGAGTGTTTTCATTCTTCGATTATATGCTCCCTTTATTTTCTCGCTCTCCTGTAGTTGTGCCCTCCAGAAAAAACAAAATCTTGACATGACACAAAACAAAGGGGTTTTTGACCTTAAGGTGAAGGAAATTGATGCTCATATGCAAAGTTGTGCATAGTTGTGTAGAATAGGGAATCATAGAAAGGGAAGGAGGGTGGTGTGTACAATCTGATACAAGAAGGGACCTAATGTGAGAGGGAAGACGATTGAGATGGGGCAGTGCCAACATCACAGGAAGTGGGAGCTATCAGCGAGAAACCCATTGCAAAATTGCACACCAGCTGGGGGATTTGTACATTCTCTCAAAAGCATCATCTAGATGTAGTGGTTTGATACAACTACTAGGCCATTTCAGAGGGCATTTAAGAATCAATCATTTTGTTGTGGGTCTGGAGTCGCATGTAAGCCAGACCAGGTAAGGATGGTAGATTTCCTTCCCTAAAGGAGGTGAACCAGATGGGTTTTTACGACAATTGCCAATGGTGGGATTTGAACCCGTGTCACCAGAGCATTAGCCTGGGCCTCTGGATTTCAATCCAGTCACATTACCCCCATCCCCGGATTTTGATGCCGATGTTAGATGAACAGCTTACAGATCAGAATGAGTGGCTTTCGTTGCCCACTGTGGACAGTTAATTCTGACTGAGCTTAAGTTGATGATTTTGTCAGTATTGGAAATATTTCTAAATGACTTTTTTTACACACGCTTCCATGAATCTGACTGCTTGTTGTGACAGCATCAGAGTGCAGGCAGGAACATCAATAGCAGCTTGTGAAATCGAAAGATTAAACCCGCTGTCTCTTGTGTCTTAAAATGTCCTGCTTATCAAAGCTGGTTCCAGTGTGTAACCTCATGTTGCATCTTGTGGGGCTGTAACATCACAATTCAAACAGACTGGGTGGGGGTGGGTTTTGGGATTGTGGGGGCTGGAAAATTGCAGACTTTGGGTCAGGGTCTTGACGTGATCCCCTACCAGCCCTCCCCGACGTAAGGGGTGATGATGTTGGAAGTGCAGCGCGCTATCCCTGTGACTGAGGTAGGAAGCCAATGGGCTGCTTAGGGGAAAAGATTTTATTTGTTTGTTTGCGCATAGATTCCCTCATTTGCCAACAGTGCAGTTCCACACGGTGTCTGCAACCCAGAAAATTGGAGCAGGTGAAAGCGCAGTGGGAGGAACTGCCTGAGTGAAACTGGCAGGAGGTGAAGGCCATGATCAGAGCTCCAGCCATGGCCAGGTGAGAGGCTGCTGTGCAAAGCATTCCTTCTGCCAGAGAGTGCATTCACTGCTTGACAGGTGAGTGCCAACTGCTTTGTAAGGTACTATATCGACCTTCATCTATACCTTCCTTCCTTCCAGCCTTCAGTGTGGCACAGGAACAGCTGGTGCAACTCCAACGCCAGCTCTGCCAAGGGTCAAGAGCGGAAGCCACATCTCCGCCAACAGCAACACCAGCAGTAGCCGTCTTCTCCTTAGCCACATGCCCCCTCCATAGGGCAGAGAATGGCCACCAAGATCCAGCTGGAAGGAGGCGAGACCTCCCCCCTCCAACACAGGGTCTACAGGCAGAGAAGCAGCCCTCTTGACATCTCTGAACACCAGAGCCTCAGGTGGCTCAGGCTCTCTCAGCAAGTCATTGCTGACCTCTGCAGTTTCCTCAGTGGACCATGTGGGCATACGTTGCCAGTGTCTGATAAAGTATCTGCCACTGGACATCCACCAACCACTCGCCTTCTCTCACCTTGCACCTCTGCCTCTCACCAAGTTGCGTGCTGTCTTGTCCTGCAAGAAGAGAAAACAGGGAGGTGTGAATACTGGTAAAGACTTCTGCATGGAGAAGGAAAGGCCACTATTCGTGGAGGGTGACTGAGGGTTGGCAGAAGACAAATGTAAGTATTGGCAGCTCTGATGGGCCTACAAGGAATGAGTGGAACTGCAAGGTGTTGTCCTGAGGAGTGCTGTGCGGGAGAACGCTGGGCAAGTTAGATTATTAGGATTGGAACCTGGAAATGTTATGCCACTTACCTGTCATGCCCCGAGGAGGTCCTGGATCCTGTAGGTGATCTCACTCCATGATAGAGGGAACATGGTTCAGCAGCTGACACCCTTGGCCGTTTCCACCCACATCTACTTGGTTAAAGAGGTTATCCTTCCCCCTCCCATCAACTCGCTGCAACCCCTCAGATCCTTCAGCTGGGGGCATGGTTGGGTGGGGGGTGGGGGGGGGGTAGTGCGCGGGGTGTGTGTGTGTGCGCTGTGGTGGGTAGTACTTCAGGTCGTCTCTCCATCCCTGTGGATGCTGCAGCTTCAAACATCCAAGTGTTGCTGAGCTTTTCCGAATCAAGGCATGGTCCCTTTAAACAGAAACCCCTCCTCGTTGGCTGGGGAGCCTTGACCCGGGCTCTTAATTGGTTTGTTCTGATACAGAACAAGCAAAAGCTCGCTAAGCAGAAGTTGGGGTTTGCGACCTGAGAGTGGTTTCACCATTGTGCGACCAGTTGTTGATTTGGGGGGTGGAAAGATTTGGGAGATTTCTTTGTGAACAGATTCTTGCCAATGACTTTAGAGGATTTGAAAGCCTCGCCCCTCAAATTGTCCAAGAACATCATTGTCAAAGATGAGTCATGCACCTTGAACCCTTTGAAACTCATCTCTCAAAGCCACTAACTTACATTTCATGGCATTGAGCTGCATTTTAAATGTCCTCAGTGCTTTGTCTCTCTATCCCTTAGATTATTTCAACTGTGTATAGACCAGAACTGAGTGCTGCAAACTTTAACAAAACCCTTTGGGCACTTGTACTCCACTGATCACACATCATAAATATAGATGGAGAAATCCATTCATTCAATTCAGAAAGACCCTCCTCGAGGGATCAATCCCATGGCTGTTCTCTAAACTGCTTCCAGTGCTCGAATCTCTTCCAGTTCTGGTCAGTGAGACATAATTAGTGGTCTGGCTGGAGCACTTGTTTGAGCATTACATGCCTTGCCAGCACTTCATGGATTTTGCCTAAGCAGTTTTGCATTGTATTTATTTTTTAAATTGCTTTGCCACATTGCCCAGCATAAGATGGCGATAACAAAAACTGAACCCCAATGAGAAGTAGGTTGTCAGTTTTGATGGGGATAATAATTGATCTGCAAACAATTGTTACTATTATGGAAAAAGTGGAGGACAACAGGCCACTGTTTTCAGATCCTCATCTTCCCATTTGATGGGTATCTATTGAATGCTATGATTTGTTTTTCTGAAATGTTAGATTTCACACACCAATGGGCCAAAGGTGCATTTGCAGAATGAGTGTGTTGCACTGAATCACTTTGTAGGAGGTGGGAATGATGTGAATTTTAATCAAGAATTAAGGAAGAGTAAATGGGAAGGGAATGAAATGAACAACAATGGAAGACCTATATTCAATCGCACCAAACTCATCCAAATAATATTACTTGTCACAGAATTCAGGAGAAATTCTGTTATGTTACACCAGCTGGCACATCTCTTCGGAGACAGAGGCGAGGGCTGAATTGGATTGCATTGTACTATTCAGGTATCCAATTGCATTAGAAATGTATGATTTGTAGAAAATGACAATGTCAGAGCTGTAATATCTATAATGAGGTGTGGTCTTGTAAATCCCTTGTTTCTGAAATTCCTGCTCTCGCAGGAGTCTTCACTTCAGCAACACATGCTTTTTATTTAAAAAGCAGTATAAAAAGACCCGGTTACTTCTCTCGTGGTAGAGGAATGAGGAATTTAAAACTGCTGTAGTTCTGGGGAATAAGATGGGTTTATCACTGAATCAGTATAAGGGACTAATGATTCTTTCCTGATTTGAATATCTTATATTGATTTCCTTCAATTGAAAATGCATGATGAAATTGTGAACTATTTTGTGACCCAGAATTGCATTGTATACATGTGTTCTGCAGATGAATGTTTCCACTTGTTTTTAAGGTTTGGTGTCTTTTCATTGCTGGTTTGAGATTATATTTTGTCAATTAATATGGCACATTAATGAAATATAATCATGCATGCATGAATGTTTGGTTGCTAAGAAGGTTATTAAACCCATTGTCAAATGCCATGTGTTCAGTAGAGCGCTAACCATTGCAAGCAACCTCTGATCTATCCAAGGAAACGCACAATTACAAGTAAATTTACAGACTGGAAAGTCAGTCAATTGCCATCATAATTATTAAAATAGTTAAAACTGGGGTGTCCCTTAACACAGTTACTGTTGTTTACTATTAAAAAGAATAGTTCCCATAAGCAGATGAGGTCTTGCATGGACTGAGGCTTGCATCCTACCACATGCTGTGAATGAGATACCATGCCTTGGGTCCAGTAATCAGCCTTCTTAAGAACATAATAGGAGTAGGGGTTGTCCAAACGGCCCCTTGAATCTGCTCTGCAATTCAGTACAATCATGGTTGATCATGTGCCTCAATTTCATATTCTGCTTGCTCCTCATATCCTTTCATTCCCTGAGAGATCAAAAATCTGTCTCTTTCAGTCTTGAAAAATGCTCAACAATGGAACATCCACAGCCCTCTGGGGCAGCAAATTGTAAAGATTTGCCTCTGAGTGGAGAAATCTCTCCTCATCTCAGTTTTAAATGATTGACTCCTTATCCTGATTCTGGCCCCCATGTTCCCCAACTGGGGAACCAACCTCAATGTCTACCTGTCGAGCTCCTTTAGAATCTTGTATGTTCCAATTAAATCACCTCTCATTTTTCTAAACTCCAGAGAGTATAAGTGCAATTTATTCAGCCCCTCCCCGTAGGATAACCTTCTCTCGAGGACAATCCTCTCCTCCTAGGAATCAATCTAGTGAACCTTCCCTGTGATGTCTCCAAGGCAAATGCATCCTTCCATAGATGTGGAGACCACACAGAATGCCAGGTCTGATCTTACCAAAGCTCTATACGTTTGTAGCAAGACTTCCTTATTTTTGTTCTCCAGAATCCTTGCAATAAAAGGCAACATGCCATCTGCCTTTCTGATTGCTTGTTGCACCTGTATGCTAACATTGAGCTTCTTGTGCGAGTACACCCAAGTTTATCTGAACGTTTACCCCACTGTATAACATACTGGGCAAAAATCCACCATATTCTTCTATTGCTCCTTCAGAGGTAGGGTTGCTTTTGTTGGACTGTATTGTCAGACTAATATGAATAGATTTACTTTACAAACAAGATAAGTTCACAATCTGAAAAATAAAGAAATACATCAGATAACCAACAATCAACGCTTCACCTGGTCAGTACTTGATTTCAGAACAACCTTTAGTTGGAAACTTGATGAACAACTAGTGAGTGTGGTTTGGGTTTCTGTCTATTTCCTACAAGGAAGGAAAAATGTGAAGGAGGGTGCTTTGTACCGCAGAGCTATTACCCAGTTGTGGTGCTGTCTTTTACTTTTGAGATCTAAAAAAGTACATTGTGTAGAATTTATTTGATCTTCAAAATATTAGTCAATTGAAATAGCAACCACTTCTACTTAAGCAGGTAAGAGGTAAACAGAATCCTGATGGGGTCAGATTTTAGTTGAATGTCTACTTTTCCTATTTTACAAACTTGCATACATTATTAACCCTTCAAAGAATTGTCTCATCATATAATGGTGTGACTCATGTAGAGGGGGTAACATCAAAATTCATGAACCTGACTCTCTTGAGGGAGAGAGTAGATATCCCTAGACTGTTTGGATACTGTTTCTGCTTTTGGCATGGTCATTCATGACCTTGAGTCGCATAACTGATCTTTGATTGTCTTGCGCTGTTAATAAGTTTAATGTCCTTCAAAATAATGGTAGTGCAAGGATGAATTAATGTTCTGAGGCAGTTAAGCAACATTAAAGCTTAAATGAGTTTTGTTTGATAGCAATGTGGTTGGTTTTATTAAAATGTCTAAAGTTTTTAGTATTACATTTGCATTTTATCATTGTCCTGCACCCATTAATTTAATATATGTAGTTTGTCTCTTTTCATTTATGCCTATTTGACAACCTGCTTTCTTCACAGAGTACCCTACTTTGAAACAAGTGCAGCAACGGCATCCAATGTGAATAAGGCGGTGGAAACTCTGTTGGAGCTCATCATGAAGCGCATGGAACGGTGCGTGGACAAATCTTGGATACCTGAAGGGGTTGTAAGGTCCAATGGCCACAGCTCCACTGAACACCTAAATGCAGAGGACCCGGATAAAAGCAAATGTGCTTGCTAGATTGACCTATGGGGAAACCTTTTTGTTAATAATTGAGCTAAACACTTTTTTTCTTAAACCAACTGCATGCTGTCCCCCTCAAAACTAATATTTTGGTATAATGAGAACAAAATGGACTAATTACTTATTTGCCAACCATCTAAAAGAAAAATGCAAGAGGTCACTGATGTCTTGTGTGAATTATTCTGTACTCTTCTGTTACTGCAGGAAGTCAGGGCAGGCTGAGTATCAGCAGTAGTTTTATTATGGGCTGTTACAAGATCTTGCAAATATGAGTAACAGATAAGCCATCTTTGGCTGTTGAACTTCATAAAATTAATGAGTATAATATGGACCCCAAAATGGTAAGAATCAACAGCCAAAATCGAATCAAACGCCCAATGCACAATCTTTGCTCATACAGCCCACGTTTTACATGGGTCTTCATGGTACATCATATGTTTATAGTCTCCTTTCTTCTCCCTTTTTAAAACATTGGGGTTTCTTCTGAAAGTCCAGCTTCCTCACTTGGTGGCTGATTCATTTTTTATGGTTTCAGCGCCAACTTCTGAATCTTGTGACTTAGAGCAAAACATACGTTGACACACAAATAGTGTATTAGGATTTCTTTTTTTTTGAAAATTTGTTTAACTTCATTACAGGTATGTGCCGAAACTATTACTGGTGCATTGCCAAGTTTTTACACTGGAGTGATGCCAAATTGTCTAAAACCTGCCAAATACATAATTGAAAGATTAGGACTTTATTTAATGAACTCCTCTTATTCGATGAAAACATTATTTCCCTTTTTTTTTAAATAAACTTTTTATTTGCTGAGGTATTTGAGTTGATTTGATACATTTTGGGTTACTGAAATGAAGGTCAGCGAGCACTTTAGCAAATGACTCAGAGGAGCATGAATCAGTGTGACAAATCAATATGTACTGCAGTTCAGAATTTCAGAAATACTAAATTGTTTCCATTGCATTAAAAGATTCTGGAATGTAGATGTAATTAGATTTGATACAAATTATTGTATTTTTCTCAATGTATCAGTTTACAATACTGTTTTAAAGAAAAGTCGTGTTCTGAAAATATGTTCAGAATATCCTTTCTAATAAAATAAAATCCCCTCTATGGTTCTGTTTTGGTTTGTACATGCTTGAAATGGTGGTATTGACATAATGAAGCTGATTGCAATGGAATTAAATGGAGAGAGGGATGGGACTGAGTCCTTGGCTTCATGCTGCCTCCTATACTCTGTACCATTGTACGAAACAATGACTATCCCTGGTTGCGAGTGAACTATAATATTCACAGGATGAGTAGCTATTATAACCATGTTTTTCTTCCAGTCATTTGGTGTCCTTGTTCAAATCTTACATATTAATGTGTTAACTGATGTAGTTAAATCAATTGCTACTTCAGAACAAGTTGCACATTTGAGGACCTAATGACGATATCCTCAATTGCATCATACGGAGAATAGCGTTTGGCTGAATGGAACACCATTTTCACATAAACAGATCGGTAAAGATCAGGAACAACTGAGGTTAAATTGCTTTGAATTTTATTATTGGAAAAAAGATAAATTTGTGAATATATTCAATTAAATTACCGGAAATGTTCATTTCAAAATGTTTCTGTCGACCATTTATTTTTGAAACTATTGGGGGATAAAAACTCGAACTTTTCATTCCGACATGACCAGCAGCATGATATTTCAACACCACTCTGAAGAAGTCATACAGACTTGAAACGTTAACTGTTTCTCCCTCCACAGCTGTGGCCGGACCTGCTGAGTTTTCCCAGCATTTTCTCTTTTATTTCAGATTTCCAGTATCCACGGTATTTTGCCTTCATTTCAACACCACTCCCTGTTTTATTCTTTCAGCTGACTTCAAAAACTAATTGAAAGATGATTCACAATGGTGACCCAGTGTCATTGGCAAATCCTGATGCACTTTGTCCAGATAATTTGTCCATTAATATGCTCTACTTTCAACAAGCGGAAGTAGTTGTCTAGATCATTGTTTGAAGATGCGTGTTTTCTGTCATTAGATATTGGTCTGGAATTTCTTAAGAGATTCGTGCCATTACAATGGCACCCCCTGTGCAGAGCCAGGTTTATGATGCACAGCTATGATGGAAGAAACTTCAACTGACTTGCAGCACTCCATAATATCCTGAGACTTTTGCCCACTCAGTTGTTTCTGGTAGTAAACAACTAATATAGTTCTACTTGCTATTAAAATTAATGGATGGATTGAGTTTGCTGAATGAAAGAAATCTGAAATTACTGCTGCTGCATAAATCATTGCAGAATGGTGCTGGTAGGCTGAGTATACAGGAATTATAACAGGAATGTGCTTCAAAAGAGCCAATATTGCTTCCAGGCAATATATTACAGGTGTTATCTGAATTTTCTGAATCAAAGCAGAGCCTACATCTTTGGAAATTTAATGTGAATATACTGTCATTGGGAGTGGAGGATAGGGAAGGAAGAGGGTAATCCTAGAAACACTGAAAATTGCTTTTTGGGTGACTGCGTTGCATTGATTCTGAAATTGGTTACATCATGGGTAAAATACAGCACTCTTCATAACATCCAAAGTTCTAGCCATAGGATTAGAAAGGTGATGCTGCTTCTTTCCTAATGACTGTTCTCATTGCCAAGATTTATTCCTGTTTGTCTTTTAGTAATTTACTACAAAATCTAAATACATAAATTGGACTGAAATTTCTCAACCTTGATGTATTGTCATTTTTCCTGTAAGTTATGGTGTACCACTGGGTGTTCAGGTGGTACAGCAGTTTAATTTATGATATCCAGTTGCCAATATAGTCATTGCAGTGAATTCTGGACAATTTTTTTAACCAAGTCTTAAGTGTAATATTTCAGCCATATGATAAAAGGAATTATTGACCAAGAGCAAGAAGTAATTCAATGAATGCTACAGGAATTCACAAGTATTGGGGATAAAGTCAGAATGTAACAGTCAACCATGTACGTTGGCTTTTATTGGATACCCCAAACATCAGCTTTAAAGCTGGCTGATTTCAACTCAATTGAAATTTCCTGATCATAATTTCTCATTTGCTTTTTTGGTTAAATAACTGTGATTGTACAGTAAAGTCTGGGTTTTACATGCCCCTGTGTTTTTCTGTGGGGGGGGGTGGTTGCGGTGGGGAATGACACCTAAAAATCAGTCGGGTGCCCTCCCCACCACCACCTCACCCATCCCGGAGTCGATCCCCATAACACGATAGGTCAGTGGGCGTTGAAATTGGCAGCCTGTCTGCCATATTTAAATAAACGATCAATTGAGTTTGTTAACAAGCCAAATGACCCCAATAATACACTGCCCATGCCATAATACAGTTGACGTGGGCAGTTGTCAAGAGTGGGCAGGTTTTTTATTAAACTTTTTAAAAGGAAAGGGGGTACAATCTATAGGGTGGAGGGTTCACTTTGTGCATCGGGTGATAGACCCCCTCTCCCCCCAAAGATAATACACTGTCCCCTCCTTCCTTCCTACCTGCCTGCTTACCAAAACACACCACCCCTCATCCCCCTCCCTAAACTGGCCCAACCCTCCCCGTCTAATACCCTGGACTTGCTTTGCTCCAGGATCCATTGGGCCACCTTCTTGAGGCTGCTTGCAGTCCTGGCAGCACCCACTAATGTGCTCTTCGGGACTTCCTTCCCAGTGAGGGCTGGAAGTCCCACTGGCAGGCTATTTAGCCCACCAGCAGTGTGTTACGGTTGTGCGGTGAGTTGATTTATGTCAAATTTGCTTCCTGGGGGTGGGGGCTGGGTCTGAGCTGTTCTGCCTCCACCTACCCCCTCACAACCTTTGCTTCCTGGTAATATGTAGCTCTAAATCTATTTGTCCAAGTCTGATAGGAATTCCTTTGTCCTAACCTTCAATTTATTCAAGTTAATAAACATGGCTATAATCCATTGGCAGATTATAACCATTCTGCATGTACATCTTTGTTTTTTGAAATTAGCAAACTCAGAAAGGAATAGTGTGCTTGTAGAGAGTGTAATGCCTTGTTCTATAGAGACTTATAGGCGTTTACAGCACAGGAGGAGGCCATTCAGCCTATTGTGTTCACGCCGGTCAATAAAGATCTGACGACACTAATTCCATTTTACAGTGCTTGGCCCATAGCCCTGGAGGCGATGGTGACGCAAGTGAGCATCTAAATACTACTTAAATATTACAAGAGCTTCTGACTCAACCATCCCCTTTCAGGCAGAGAGTTCCAGACTCTCTCCACCCTTTTGGGTGAAAGAATTTCTCCTAAACTCCCCTCTTAGCCTTCTACCTCTTACCTTAAATCTATGCCCCCTGGTTACTGACCCCTCTACTAATGGAAAAAGTGCCTTCCTACCCACCCTATCTATGCCTCTCATAATCTTATACTCCTCTATCAGGTCCCGATACATTAGGTTACTGTAGTGAAGTGGCTATTACAACATAATGTCTAAATAAACTGAATTTGGTAGCAATTCTGAAGGTGTTGCAATTTTCAAACCCTCATTTTTACTTTGTATTGCCTATTTAAAACTTTCATTTTGTAGCCAATTGTTTGATTTAGCCAAATCTTCTGTTGTACTTTCACAATCATCTCACCAAAGGACCTGCTGCAATTGTTGGTTTGGATCCCATTTAAACTAATCTTGAAATAAGTGTTTTCTGCCCACGTCTGTCCTTGGCCTGCTGCAATGTTCCTTTAAAGCCCAACGCAAACTGAAGGAATGGCACCTCTTCTGATTAAGCACTTTACAGCCTCCTACCACTTTAGACAATGAACCTCCATTTTGATCTTTAAAATTTTCACCCAACCCCCACTGAGGGCCATCTGTAACTTGTTCTTATAATTTGCTTTCACAGAGTGCTGACACTCCTGCTATTAACACATTCTGCTACCAAACCTTTATGCCACTATTAACATCATCTTTAGTCTTTAACATTCCCTTTTGTCTTGCGTCCATGATGACATCTTTGTCAAATCCCTCAAGACCTCCCACCTATCCCTGACCTTTATTTTGCTCCACCTGCTCCAATTCCCTTCTCTCCCCCCAACTTCATAGCATAAAATCCATCACATTTCTACCTCGCTTCAGCTCTGATGAAGTCACGGGCTCAAAATGTTAACTGTTTCTCTCTTCACAGATGCTGCCAGACCTCCTGAGTTTTTCCAGCATTTTCTGTTTTTATTTGAGAATTCTAACATCTGCAGTCTTTTATTTTTATTGAAGTGTTAACTATTTAAATCTTCAAATGCATTTTTATTCCCAACTGGAGAACAGCATTGTCACAATCAAATGATAGGAAATGTTTTGAACAGCCTCAGAACAGTAAATATATTTCTATGCTACAATTTATACTGTCCCAAGACTAGAATCTATAGTAAAACTCTGCTACAAATGGGAGTTTTCCTTTGAACTTGGATAGAATTGAATAGTTACTTTATCTTGGTCAGTTTTTAGTATTTGTTTGAAGGCTTTTCAAGTTCCCCTTGCTCTTTCTTATTTATGATTTCCTTCATCACAATCGATTGCTTTCTAAGAGCACTCTGGATGCAATACATGGACTGCAGTGATTCAAGAAAGCAGCTCACCACCACCATGAGAGCAATTAGGAATGGGTGATAAATGTTTGCCCAGCCAGCGATGCCTGCATCCCATGAATGAATAAATTAAAACACACAATCCCAGATTACTCATGTGTTTCCAGCAAAGTGACAAACTGGCAGATTCATCAAATAGCAGCCCTATTTTTGATGAAAATGTATTTGATCTTGTAAGACATGCCCCTGATCAGTTGCTATTTTCAGGTTTGTTTATTCACTTGCTCAAAAGGCCAGTGATCTGGTGATGGTGAGTATTTGGGGTCTGCTCAAAATATGATACCAGGGCCTGGATTTACTTTTGCTGTGCTACCCAAAAGAAAAATGGGGTGGGGAGGTCTACTGTCCACCCTTAATTTAAATTTTCTTATTCCCATCCCAGCATGGATCTTGACTGACTGTCCCCTGGCCCAGCACACTGCATTTAAATGGTCGGGGTGGAAGCGAGAAGGGTTTGTGGAATCGTCTGTTTTTATGCTCCAGTACAACTGCTAGAACAAATAGCTGGACTGGCTGGGCAAGCTAAGAGGTGGAGGGCCTCCTTGGGACCAACTTCTTTTGTCCTAAACCTTTCTTGCATTTGTGTAGTGCCATTTCCAAGGGATTATTTTAATTGAACAGTGACTTCTCCCATTCTCAATCGCCCCATCCCTCCACAGTTTTGCGCACGATGGTCGAATTGCTTCTATTTGCAGTGTTGTCTCCCTTTGTAGAGTGGTGATATGGCCAGGGGTTTGCCATGCACCTCTAACTAACCAATGCAGAGAAGGAAATCTGTCTTCAATCCATCTACACTCATCGGGAGATAACATGGCCCTCAATCTCTGGTGTTAGACCTTGGATTGCCAGATTTTGAATATTATGTGAATGGGTTTCCTGTGAGGCAGGTGCTGTAAGTTTTGGGGTTTGTAGAAATCTCAAGAGAACTATTCCGCTAGTCCTTTTGCAATTGCTAGACCATAGACTCATTGTCTTGGTTTTAAAATTCTCATCCTTCTATTCAAATTACTCCATGATCTTGCCCTCAGTGTAGCCTCTTCTAGCACCAAAACCCTCTGTAAACTCAGCCCTCCTCCAATTCTGACCTCCTGTTGTCATAAAACTAACATTTTTCATTACTGTTGTGGTTTATTGTAAAGTAGGTTTATGGGGCGTAAGTATGTATGACGCTGTCTGTGCGATTTAATTAAATTAGAGTCAGATAGACTGCCAGCTTGAAACTATGAAAAGAAGTTAGGGGTAAAAGGCATTTGAAATGCTAATGCGTAAACATGGATGAGGGCTTAGCATGTAGGGTATGAAGGAAATTTGCATTTTTAGATGTGAAGGGGTTGTTTAGATTTCAAAAGGATGATGGGATGTTTACAACTAACAAGATAAACAAGGCCAAGCAGTGTGTTTATTTTTGCCCCAAAGGTACTGATCATATTGGCTACATGAATGATATTTATGTTATGGAAAAAGTACATTTCTAAAGACATAGAACAATGGAATTTACAGATGAAATAGAGAGAAACATAGCCTTCCATTCTCTTTGTATGTGTTGGGAGGGGGCATGTAAGATCTAAGAGGACTGTGTAAAATAGCCTTGGGGAAGCTTCCGGCCACTATAGCAGAAATCTGTGTCCAGTAACAAAGGTGGAGGAAAGACTTCAGAATTTGACTGTCAAGTAGGTGCTGTGGTAAACTTGCTAGCTTGCTATTTAAATTTTAAAATCTATTTTGGACTGTTGCCTTAAAGGGACTGTGTAATTGGGAGTCAGGCTAATTGGGAATTTTGGGATTTGTTGTAGTATTGACTAACTAATCTTATGTATGTGCTTGAAATCTTTTATTTTGTTATTGTTTTAATTTAGTTTTTAAAATCTCAAAGGTGTTTATTGGGCTCATTACTTCTGAATTCAGTGCACAAAGCTTCTTGTAATAAATACAAATTGCAAAACCATTGTGATAGCATAGCCAAGTTTCTCTTGAGGATTTGGTCTGCCTGACACATATCATTTGCCATGTCCTAACACTGTGCGTCCTCAATTTTCTTTGTCCCTCAGCTGGTGGTCATGTCTTCAGCAGCCGAGGCGCTAAACTCTGGGATTCACTCCTTAAATCTCTCCTCCTCTCAATCTCTCCATCTTTAAGATGCTTCTTAAAACCTGATGCTTCATCCAAGCTTTTGGTCATCTGTCCTTATCGGACAAAATGTGAGAGTCATATAAGACTCCTGGAAACCAACATGGAACGTTTTACTACATTGAAGTTGTGAAACCCAATAGCAATTTGCACATCTTTTGAGTAGTTTTCTGTGGTTGAAAATTCCTTTGAAATAATATCAAAGTACTATTCTTATCATATTCTACAACTTAGTATAGCTTTGCACTGCAAATCATTTGTTGATATCTGGTGTCCGCATTTTCTGTAGCTGCGGTTAAGGGAATGACAATAGCAACAAAATGTTGATGGATGAATATGATACAACATCTGCAGAAAGCCCAGCCATGGGGTAGGGTAAAAAAGACACAGCAATGATATGTCACCATATGGAAGGACCCTTGGCAGAGCTGCATATTAAAAGTACAATGAGATAGATTGGCTGTATTTATAGGAACATAAGAACAGGAGTAGGTCATTTAGCCTCTCCTGTCTGTTCTGCCATTCAGTGAGATCATGGCTGTCCTGTGACCATTGCTTTTTTTCCTCCCAATATGTCTTAATAACTTTATCAACAAAAATCTATCAATCTCAGTTTGAAATTTAACAACTTTAATGATCTATGTACCTGGATGCCTCATTCTCTTTGAAGCTCTACTATTCAGTAAGTTCCCTGTCCTATCCTTTTTATGCTTAAAAGTGCATGAGTTCACATTTATTGACACTGAAAACCATTTGCCACATTTTTAAACATTCACTTAAGATTCCAAAGCAATATTGATAGATTATGCTTCCATCAACACTGCTTATAATGCTGCCTATTGTTGATTCATACACACACCTAATTCCTTGAGCAAAAACCAAAGTTGCTTGAAACTTTTCATTTGTAGTGTAATTTCCATGAGGTTTAGTGACCTTGGGTGGGATTTTATGGGGGTGGGGAGGGGGTGTTGGTGGTGGACTGTTCGCCCCACTGGAAGGAAAGTTGGCCAGCAGCTGACACAACTGAAAGAAGCCCACCCTGCAGTCATAACCTTCTACTGGCTGGTCAAACGAAGAGAGGGGTAGGAAGTCCCACCCTCGAGAGCAGCCGGCCAATCTGATTAGCGGGCAGCTCTAGCGGTCACAGCAGCATCAGAACTCAGTAGTTACCATTGCCGGAACTGCAAACAATCCCACAAAGAAAATAAGATGAAATAGGATGGAACCAAGTAAGTCGGGACGTTTTGGTTAGGGAGGGATCAGGCAGCCTGGGGAGGGGAGTGAGGGGATGGTGGGGCAGCTGGTTTTGGAGGACAGCAGGAAGGAGCAATGGTGGGGTGGGGGGGTAGCAGCCTGTGCACAGGGCACAGAATGGTGTGCCCCCTTTTCCTTTCCATCTTTTTACAACTTGGGCTCCAAAAATGGATTGCCCACTCCTGCCCGCTTGCTCATGCCAACCATATTATGGCATGGGTAGCAAAACATCCTGGTCAACGGCTTAGTAACAAGCTTGATTGTTAATTCTTTATTTTAAAATCAATGCCCGCCCACCGACCATATTATGGGGAACAGCTCAAGGGTGGGGCAGGAATGTGGTAGGTTGGGCATCCCTTATATTTTACGTGCCCCCACCACCAAAAACCCACCTGATGGGGGCGGGGAGAAACCATAATATCTAGCCCTTCCTAACTGCTAAGCACCACTAAACTGTATCTGGGTGCAGTTGGCTAAACGGGCGGGCTCATTTCTCTTTGCTAATCCTCTGAATCATCTCATCATATACTTCCACAGGCACTGGTTATACTCCAAAACCTGTTCACATGTGAGCCTCGGTGAGCCTCAGTGGATGTTAATCAGCTGTTAGACTGCTTCCTTACATAACTGAAGTTCACACAACATGTTTGCTGAATAATCAGTAGGAATGGAACATTGGCTAATTTCTCCCCTTCCTTCCTTATTACTTGCATGTCAAAAGTGTTTTGTCTTTTGCGTGATATTGAAGA